>NC_133330.1:188045333-188358886 GCF_042186555.1 Aquarana catesbeiana | reverse complement strand
CACCGCTGCAGCGGCATTTTGCAGGCGGATTTAACCCTTTTTTTGGCCACTAGCGCGGGTTAAAACCGCCCCGCTAGTGGCCGAATAGCGCCGCTAAAATTAGCGCCGCTTTACTGCCGATGCTTGGGCGCTTTCAATGTGAAAGGGCTCTAAATGGTTAAGGCTGCACTCATACCTGAGCGTATTTTTTTTCATGCAGAAAGTCGCGCTTTTTTACCACGATTTTTGCCCCGATTTTGTACAGGTCAGAAGGTCACCAATGTAAAAAGCAGAAAAACGCCTGTAATCTGCCTATAAAGAAGTTCATGTACTTTTTTGAGCTCAGGCTCTGTCCACACCTAGGCGTTTTTTTGCTCTCAGCCTCAGCTCTAAAAACGCCCAACAAGACAAATCCCATTCATTTCAATGGCTCCTGTTCACATCTGAGCTTTCTGTCACCTAAAGCAAAACGCCCATCGCTCAAAAAAGTACATGAGCTTCTTATTTGGCAGATTACAGGCGTTTTTAATTCTTTTACATTGGTGACCTTTTGACCTGTACAAAATCGTGGCAAAAATAGCTTAACTTTCTGCCTGAAAACTAGGGGTGCACCGAATGGGTTTTTTGGTGCCGAAACAGATACCGAAAATGAAAAATACACTAGGCCGAAAACCGAAACCAAAAATGACCGATACCAAAAATGACTGTTTTTAAAAAAAAAATTTTTAAACAGGAGATGGTCAGAGACTGCAGACATGCTACAGGAGACGGACAGAGACTGCGGACATGCTACAGGAGATGGACAGAGACTGCGGACATGCTACAGGAGACGGACAGAGACTGCGGACATGCTACAGGAGATGGTCAGAGACTGCGGACATGCTACAGGAGACGGTCAGAGACTGCGGACATGCTACAGGAGATTAATGCAGCCTCACCAGTTCCCCTCAGATGCAGCCTGCCTGATAGAAAAATGCATGCACAGTGTTTTCCATGTATTCCAATGGCTCTAGTTCACACGATGCAGTCAGTTTCCGGTGCGGAAACTGACTGCATGGTGTGAACTAGAGCCATTGGAATACATGGAAAACACTGTGTATGCATTTTGTTCAAAAAAAAAAAGCGCATGGAACTGCATCTGGTGTGAACTGGCCCCAAGCAAGCTACCCGGTTCCTTCCAACAGACTTCTATTGGGAATGATCATATCTTTACCTCTACTAGCAATAACAACTTAACCCTTCCCCATTCTATCACATGGCGATAAAAATCTAGCTGGGTCAAAATCAAGATTATTTTTTTTTTTATATGGCCAATAAAGGGAGTACAGCCTTTGGCCTGTGACCTGGTTTTATATAGCATGGCTATAGTCACACAAGCAGCCAGAGGTGAATAGTTTGCGGTGTTCAGAGGCGAACAAATGACTCTTCCGGACACAGTAGCACTGTGGGCACATAAAACTTGTGGATTAGCTGTGGACAAAACTCTGCAGTAATGCTTGCTCTGGGCACACGCTGTTCCCCTCATGCAGCTTGCCAGTGTCTGAATGCAGCCTCACCCGTGCCCGGATCAGAGTGGCGATCTCAGTGTGTCCTGGAGCTGTCAATTGTATTTCCCGGGCGGCTGCAGTAACAATGTCCCGCCTCCTGTAATCACATTACGCTTATTCAATGTCCCGCCATTGGATCAGTGTGCCGTCTGTCACAGGAGGCGGGACATTGTTACTGCAGCTGCCCGGGAAATACAATTTACAGCTCCAGGACACACGGAGATGGCCGCTCTGCGGGGAGGGAAGAAGGGAGGTGAGGAGAAGGGAGGACTGGGGTGAGCCAGGAAAATGCCCCCGCAATGGGCGGCACCAGGGGGCAGGGGCCCGCCCAGGCCCCGCCCCCATTTTTGGCCCCATTGTCGGCAAGAATTCTCTTTTGGCAAATTGCTGAAATGGCTGAAATTTTGGTGCATCCCTACCGAAAACTATACACTCAGGTGTGAATGCAGCCTCAGGCGTTTTACTACAGGTGACAAAATGTTCAGATGTGAACAGGGGCTATTTAAATGAATGGGATTTTGCTTGTTGGGCGTTTTTCAGGCATTTTTGACGGCGTTTTCTGAGCTGAAAACATTTAGGCGATTTTGCTTGTTGGGCGTTTTACGAGCTGAAAACGTTCAGGTGTGAATGCAGCCTGACTATTTACAGCTCAACATCTGCAGGCAGGTGCTTTTGGTAAAAAATGTCATTTAACATCTTAGTGTCTGCTTATTTATATTGGTTAACCTTTCATAGCTACCTGCATGGCTCATGCTGCCTTCTATATGAAGAAAAGTGTCATTTCTCATTATAGATCAGTCTGGATTTTATTGTCCATTCTACTAACCACATTTAAGACTGACGTATATTTATTTTTCTCTCTTTTTTTTTTTTTTGTCTCCATGTCTCTATTCAGAGTGAACGCAGTTTGCTGAAAAGGCCAATGATTTTGCCCCGCCTCCTTATGATCTATCCAATCTGTTGTGCCTGCCCCATCAGCTATGTCCATACTACACCCAGTGATGCACACACAGACACACTTTGTGTGTATGTTAAGGAGTGCAGGACAGGTGGCAAATCAGAGTACACGCACACTAGAGGCTGGAAAATTGGTTAGTAAGTTTAAACATCACCTCCTCATAGACAATTACACTAATGTCCCTCTCTGCTGCTCTGATTAAAAAAGACTCACACCTCTGAAAAGCAATCCACACATTTCTTTTCAGAGGCAATATGCGGCATCCTCGCCACCTGTGTGGGCACTGGTGAGGCTGCACTGTTGGGCACTGATGAGGCTGCACTTGGTACCCACTTTTAGCCCACAACCGCATTGGGACGATTTGGCATGTCAAATCGCATGCCAAATTGGCAGCTATTGCTGGCAATGACACAGTTCGAATTGGGGCGACGCCGACTTTGCGGAGCTGCACCGATTCCCAAAATTATTTCCTGTACTACTTTTGTTGACTTTGGGGGTGATTTGAATAGACATCTGTGCATGAACCCACACAGATGTCTGTCAAATCGTCCCTGAAGTCGGACTGCATTGCCGGTTTGAAATCGTGCAAGTTCAGATTTCAAACCCTCCCTAATGTGAACCTAGGCCTAATGTACAGAGAGGAAGAGGTGGAGCCTAAAGAGGAAGGGGTGTGGTTTACAGATGACAGGGCAGGTCTTAAACATGAAGGGGTGTGGCATCGACAGGAAGGGGTGGGTCATTTAAATTGGGGGTTGCATGAGTTTAGTCAGGCCTAGGGCAGCACAAAACGTAAATACACCACTGCCATGTTCACTCTGTGCTAATGGTCCATGGCAGGGGCCAAGAGTCTCATCTATCAAAATTGTTCTTTGCTCCAAGACCAAATCAAGCGGATGTGCAATACTACATCACCACTATTGGATCAAAAGGAAAGCCTTTGCAATTGCCTTACCCGAGGTATTACTAGTGCTATCTTCAGACGGTAACAAGTTCAATCTAACCAATGTGGATTACAATGTTGAGTTCAGTGGGGCTGCGTGTTGATTTTGCCAAAATTTGCTCCACCCCTAGGAATTGCGTTAGGGACACTCCTGTTGTGCTGTTCTACCGGACTATGCCTTTAAATCCCAGCAGTTACAGGTAGTGCCCTAAAAGAGTCATGCTGGCCTGTGCCCAGAAATTGCCAGTGTGCCTCCCTCTAAAAAAGTAACATGCTGATCCGAAGTTGTGAAATTTCAGCATGTTTGTTCTTCATTAGTGAAGAAAGTTTGTCTCAGTCCCCGGCTGTCCCCGGCTGAGAAATACTTAAAACGCAAGGGGACGTTGTTGACCAGGGGGATGAACAGTTCTTCAAGAATTATGGTCCCTTGCATGTTAGAATGGCTAAATGTGTCGCCTGTAAATGCCGATGCACCTGTCCCCGGAGTTGTCCCTGTGAATAGGGAAGCTGCAGGAAAACTGAAATTGTTGACCAAGTTGTTGCACCTCTAGTGAACTGCCTGTTGGACTTTGGGTCTCCAAGGACAATGGGGTGTTTAGTTAGTTAGGTAGAATGTGCTGTAGCAAAAAGGGCAAGTTCTCACCTTGAAACTCGGATTATTGGCCTGAAAGTTACACAAGGCCTGTTCTTTGATACCCTGACTTCTATGTGGCTTGAGAGTGCCAGCCTGAGTGAGTCATAATCAGATTTGCTCATGTTTCAATGTAGATTGATAAGTAAAATTTATTTTCTAGAATTGCTGGAAAAGGAGTGTCACCCTCGAGGGGGGTTGGGGCCCATTTTCAACTGTAGATATATCCATTACTAAAAGTAAGATATGTAGATTGATATATAGCACTGTGTTCATTTTGCACTACATGTTGCTCTCGGCTGAGAGTGGACAAACTTCACTTATGTACATATTGCACTGTATTGTTGTAAGACTAGTGATGTGTTTCTATGCTATTTATTGCTTCTCTTTCAGGTGTTCCAGCACCCTTTGCGTCTTCCTTGGCTAAGGTGAGACAGTATCCTTGACTTGTATACTAACGCTAAATTTTTCTATTTCCTATTATGTGTATATTAAATAGTATTGTTAGATAAGGTTACTGTTATTGCATTTTTCCCTCATTTGTTCGGGTGGTCCGCCACACGTAAAACTGTAAATACTGTCTTATATTTATTGTCCTTTTATTGCCACTTGCCTTTGTACATAAGCTATGTTTACTCATTTCATGTGGTACGCAATGTGTCGTTACCATTTTAATCCTTCCCCGTTACCCTACCTATCCAAGTTTTGCCAGGACATTCATTCTCAGGCTTGAGAATATATATTTTTTCTTTTTTGTTGCAAACTCCGAGATGTAGTTTCTTGGCAGGGGGAGGATGTAGCACCCTGATAGGAGGATTGCTAACAAACTTAGCTTGCTAGGTGGTAACTAGCCTGGCTGATAGGGGATTCACTGTCTTTTTCCCTAATGCTGGATTTGATGCACCTCTCTCATTTGTCATTAGGTGGCATTGTTGCCTGTGGCAGTAGAGTGATAAGGGCATAGGGAATCCAGACTAGGAGTGAATAGGTTGACTCCGCCAATTGTCAGGAGTTTTCTTCGGCCTCTTGGCCTGCTGGGAGCGCCTATTTATTCAAGAGGAATCAGGTGATAGGGGTTCTGTGCCACCTGAATGGCTGTCTGGGTGGACGTGTGTCACAAGGCTCTGGGTTGCTAGGCCAGAAGCCTGAGGTCTATCTCGGGAGCACCTGGCTGCTAGGCTGTCTGAGGCATATCCAGGTTTAAGAGAAGCAGTGCAGGGTTGGGGCGTTTTGCCGGAAACCCAACCAAGTTGCAGAGGTTCCACTGGACGGGGAACCGCATTGTTGCCAGGGGTGACGGAGAAGCAATTGCCACATGGGACGACCACTCCTTTTACCAGAGGCAAGTGAGGATCAAGATCAGAGATAAAAGAGACACAGTCACCGTTAAGGGACAACCACTCTGATTTTTAGAGGCCAGTTATGGAAGTCTGAAGAAGTACCAGAGCAACCTTATTCACTAGCTGGGCACGGTAAACAAGTGGGAAAGCTTCAGCAGAGTGCCAAGCCAGGCACCCAGCAGGTTAGCAGGGAAGATGCTTGAGGAGAATATAGTGGGTTAGCTGTAGAAGAGCTCAGGGGATCCAGTGATGACTGGGATCTTGAAGTCTAGCGAGAGACTGGGAGCTCAGTGTGTGAAGATCTACAGTAGGATACTGTGAGATGTGAGAAAAGATCTATAACGGGTTATTGTGAGTTACGTGTATGGATCTCTATTGACTGTTCAAAGTTTAGTTGCCATAGGAGACAGCAGTTCTACAAATACAGTTGCTGCATGCAGCTTAAAGGTCCTCTACCTGTATATCTGTGTACCTTTTTATGTCTCAGAGTCTGCCAATTGCTATTGCGTCTGCCTAAAACGTATCCTGGCCCTAAACCCTCTCTCCTCCAGTTCTTGTTAAGAGACAATAAATCTCTTTTGTTCACATTCAAAAAAGTGACTGACACCCATGTTTTCAACTTGCATCACACCCACCATGTCTAGTAACCCATACTGTGAAGAAGGATGTCAGCTCTCCCTAACTCTGGAGGTCACCATTATGCATCTAGGGGTCGGGGACACCGCTACATACAGTATACTTTAACCACATGCTGACCGGGCCATAGCCGAAAGACTGCTACAGCGCGGTCGGCTTATCCTGGGAGGGCGTCCATGGACGTCCTCCCAGAATCCTGCTCTCGCGCGCACCCAAGAGCATCCGTGACCGCATCCGTGACCACCGGGTCCAGTCAACCCGGCGCATCACAGTGAACGGCCACTAATCATGGCCATTTACCATGTGATCGCTCCGTCAAATGACGGAGCGATCACATGTAAACAAACCGGCGTCATGTCATGACGCCGGTTCCTCCCTCCCCTCTGTGTACCGATCGGTACAGAGGGGAGGAGAGGGGGAGAGATCGGATGGTAGCAGCGTTGTGGGCTGCATCTGTAGTGCCCACAATGCTGCTCTGTGACAAATAAAGTCACATCCAGCCATGCTCAGCCATCCCTCCATACTATAATACTCTACAATACCCCGCACTACTCTGCACTACCCTTCAATACCCGGCACTACCCCGCAACACCCTGCAATACTCCGCAATACCCCGCAATAACCAGTTATACCCAGCCATACTCTGCAATACTCGGCCATACTCGGCCTCTGTATGTGGCCAGGCTGTGGAAGTCTCACACATGTGGTATTGCCGTACTCAGGAGTAGGAGAATCTATTTTGGGGTGTCATTTTTGGTATGTACATGCTATGTGTTAGAAATATTGTATAAATGGACAACTTTATGTTAAAAAAAAAAAAAAAAAAAATTTAACCACTTCCTGCCCGCCGGCCATCATATAACGTCCTTGACTTTGTGCGGGGATATCTGAATGATGGGTGCAGCTACAGGCATCATTCATATATCAGCTTTTTCAGCCAGCGATTCCCTACACCATGGGAATGATCATAGCGGCTGTTCTACTGCTTGATCGTTCTTATGGGAGGCGAGAGGGGACCTCCCCCCCTTTCCTGCCGCCCTCCGGTGCTTCTACCGACTCACCGCTACAAACTAAGCCAGGATCGTTTTTTTTTTTTTTTTTTTTTTTTTTTTATTTCAGGCTTCCCAGCCTAGAGGTGAGATGTGGGGTCTTATTGACCCCATATCTCACTGTAAAGAGGACCTGTCATGCCATATTCCTATTACAAGGGATGTTTACATTCCTTGTAATAGGAATAAAAGTGATCAAAAATTTTTTGGGGGGAAAAAAGTGTCAAACTAAAAAAGTAAAAATGAACAATAAAAAGAAAAAAATGTTTTTTTAAAGCGCCCCTGTCCGTGTGCTCGCATGCAGAAGCGAATGCACACCCAAGTCCCGCCCACATATGAAAACGGTGTTCAAACCACACATGTAAGGTATCGGTGCGAACATTAGAGCGAAAGCAATAATTTTGGCCCTAGACCTCCTCAGTAACTCAAAACATGTAGCCAGTAAAAAGTTTTAAAGCGTCGGGGTATTTGTACTTTTCTGGCATGTTAGCCCCGGTTCACACTGAGGCAGCGCGACTTGCAGCGCGACTGCCTCAGGCGACCTGGACACGACAGGGGCGGCGACTTGCAAAACGACTTCTATATAGAAGTCTATGTAAGTCACCTCAAGTCGCTCCCAAAGTAGTACTTGCGTCGCTCCGATTAGAACGGTTCCATTGTACAGAACGGGATGCTACTTGTCAGGCGGCTAGGTCGCCTGACAAGTCGTCCTAGTGTGAATCGACCCTCAGGGTCTCAAGAATATAGATAGGACGTCAGGGAGCTGATACATAAGAAATACACACGATAGCAATATAAATTCATGAAATCCTAGTAGTTTTATACATAATGTTTGCAATGCGATTTGCCTCATACAAAGTCTCATGACCAATGTATCCTTTTCTTGTACATAGAAGTAGGGATGGAGGCATTTCTCTAGGTGCCGCAGACCACAACAATTTTTGTTTACCTAGATTTTTTTAAAATTCTTGTTATACCAACAAATGTGATTACATAGTCAGGTTGAAAAAAGACAAGTCCATCTAGTTCAACCAATAAAAGAGGAAAAAAAGTTTGACAGGCTTCTTGCATTTGTCAACATACTTTTTAATTTTATATTAGCATTTTATATTTTATTACTCATTCATGAGCTATAACCTGGTGCATTTAAAATACACAAAAAAATGTTAACTCCTTTTTGTGTAAACTAATAAGTGAATCATACACAAAAAACTACTATAATAAAAACAAAATAAATACTCTTTCAGGAGTTTCTGATGGAACATACTGAAGGCTGTGCAATGACCAGACCAATTTTGAGCGGTCAGCGGCATCACAGTGAATTAATCTTGTCTATCTGTAGCGCTGTACAGAGATGAGGGAGAAAAGTGGGGATTTCAAATCCCCTGACCACTAGAACAGCTACGGGAGCCCTGAAAGCTCACCATCACCGGAGCTGCATGAGGGTTTCTCCTGTTAACTCTTGTGTTGATGTGACATGATGCTGGTAAAAGAAGATGGAGTATTGCCTTGAACCTCAGCAATGCATGATTAGACCTGAATGGTGAAGATTTGGCACCTTTTGATTTGGGCACATAGTTTATGTCTTGGACTTTGTAAATAGAGTTGGGCGAACGGTTCAGGCTAAGCATGAGTTCAGGCTGAACATTGGCTGTTCGCCCGTTTGACAAACACCCAAATTATTAGGGCTTTCGACCATTTGTTCAGACCACCGGACTACCCCAATGCACTGCGCCGCTGCACAGTGCATTGGAAGCCCTGGTTGGCTGGAAGCCCTGGAGCTCTATGGTGTGATGCAATAGGGTGGCTGCCCTTAAGCTGGCTCCTGGAGGACGTCCTGCCTCATTGGAGTTGTGCCTCCTCCTCCTCCCTTCTCTCAGGCACCCAAGTACAGTCAGTGACCTCATCATCCCCTCCCTCCTTGTCACTGGAGTTAGATTGGCAGTATGCTGCAGCTGGGGGAACATGACTGCCAGTTTGTCCTTCTTGGGCACCCCCTCTCCCTAGGCTCACGTTACTCCCTTCCTCAACCTGGAAACCAATATCGGAGCCTTCAAATCTCTGCGCATCCACCAGCAGCATGTACCTGACACTGTGGTCGAATAATTCTGGGGACTCCTCCGTGCATGATGGTGGGGCGATGGAAGGAGTGACTGTGGACAAGGAGCCGGTGGAATAGGCCACTTTAGCAGCTACATTGGAAGGCAAACTACTCTGAGCCTGGGTGACAGAGGATGAGAAGGATGAGGACAGCTTTGTTATCCACTCCACCAACTTCTGCGTGTTCTGGCTCAATAACACAGTCAGAAGCAGAAAAAAATACAAGCATGACCTACGGCCACCTGCAGAGGATGCACTATGTCCACGACCAGCACCGATGACTGTAGACACAGAGGCTGCTTGCCCTCTTTTAGTGGCCTGTGAGCATCTGCCTCTCCTTGGTGGCCTTTCGGCATGATGTATATTTTGTTCTGCCACACCACACTACACTTTATTAGATACTGTGTACACCACCAGAAGTGTAGTAGAAACTGTACACACTGTATTATATACTGTGTACACTGCCTGCACTGTATTAGCAACTGTACTACGGCTGCACTGTATTTTATACTGTGTACACCACCAGAAGTGTAGTAGACACTGTATTGGATACTGTGTACACCGCCTGCACTGTATTAGCAACTGTACTACGACTGCACTGTATTGTGTACACCACCAGAAGTGTAGTAGAAACTGTGCACACTATTAGATACTGTGTACACTACCAGAAAAATAATAGAACGTGTACTACGGCTGCACTGTATTGTGTACACCACCAGAAGTGTAGTAGAAACTGCACACACTGTATTAGATACTGTGTACACCGTCTGCACTGTTAGCAACTGTACTATGGCTGCACTGTATTTTATACTGTGTACACCACCAGAAATGTGTACACACTGTATTAGATACTGTGTACACTGCCTAAAGTGTATTAGAAACAGTACACCACAGAATGCACTGTAGATATAGGCTACACTGGATATAGATATATAGATAGAGAGATATCTATCTATCTATCTATACTACACCGCCTGTAGTGTATTAGAAGAAACCGTACACCGCAGAAATATATATTATATAATACACACACACACACACACACACAGTAAAACCTTAGATTGCAAGCATAATTCGTTCCAGAAACAAAGCACTTGTAGATCAAAGCAAATTTCCTCATAAGAAATAATGGAAACTCAAATGATTAGTTCCACAACCATTTATTCATAGGGCCTTCAGTTTATAGTCCATATAAAAAGATTATAGCAATGTGACCAGGTTGTGCAACAATAAAATGTCCATCCACAAATGGAAGCCTCCACAAGGGGATTAGAAGCTAAATCCAGCAGGAGCTACAGAGTATTAATAAGAAAAGAGGCACCTCTAAGCGTAGCAAAATGTTGCTAAATGTTGTACCTTCATTAAATGTATCCGTATTGCTACACTTAGAGGCTCCTCTCTACTTGTATATCAAGTCAAAATTTATTTAAAAATTTTGTTAGTCTTGCAAAACGCTCTCAAACCAAGATAGATAGAATAGATAGATAGAATAGATAGAATAGATAGAATAGATAGAACATTTAATCCATACTTGCCGTAATTTTCCTTTCCTGGATCCTCCCCATGTCAGCATACTATGGGTCAGCTCTGACCCCTCCAGGACCACCTCTTTTCTAGCCCATAAAAGGACGGCTGTCTGCCCTCACCAGTCTTCAAAAAAACCCCGCCTCGGTAAGCATACGGTAAGTATGGATAACAATTTTCCTTATTCCTGGAGTTCCCCATGTCAGCCTACTATGGGATGTACCAAGCAATATTAAGAAGGGAGGGAAGACAAAAAATAAAAAAATAAGCCAAGCCCTCAATGCAATGCTACTCAAAATTTTTAATGGGCAACAGCCACCGTAATACTGTAGAACCAAATGTTTCCTCAGGCAGACAAGCCATATTAAGCTTGTAATGCCTAATAAAAAGGTGTTGGGCAGGCTCCAGCTTGCTGCTCTACAAACTACCTCAGGGGCGACCTTTGCGTATGCCCAGGATGCTGCCATACCCCTCGTCGAATGTGCTTTGATCTCTGAAGGAGGAGGAAGGCCCAGCGTTTTGTATGCAATATGCATGGTCTTGACAAACTAGGAAGACACAACTCTGGATGTTGCTGGCATACCCTTTTTAGGCCCCATTGGGAAAACCTACAGCTGATCTTGTTTGTCAAAGCTTTTAGTCCATATCAGGTAGGTTGAAACCGCAGAGACCAGGTCTAACCTACTTCACTCATCATCAGCTGTATCCGCCAGAAAGACTGGGAGAATGACCTCCCAGTTCATACGAAATTATGTGGCCACCTTAGGTAGAAAGCTCGGTATCGGCTTAAGGACCATTTTGTCTGGGAGCACCAAACAATATGGTTCTTTAGATGAGAAGGCGCACAACTCGGAGTCTCTTCTGGCCGAGGCCACGGCTAGTAAAAAACAAAAAAAACTGTTAAAAGAAATAATGAACAAGAAAAAGCTTGATCAAACGGAAGAACCAGCAATGTTCCCAAGACTAGTGTTAAGTCCTCTTTTGGAAAAAATTTTAATGGAGGTCTGATTTCTATAGGCTGCCCCTAAAAAAAAAAAATCAGATCACCAACGGATGTAGAGCACATCTTGTACACAACATATCTGACAAGGCAGGGATTTGACCCTTCAGGGACTTATAAGCTAACCTTTGGTGACTACTCTGCAGAAACTCCAAAATGTTAGATACTGAAGGAGATCCAACATCCCAACCCCTTTCCGTAGTATTCCAGATCCGGTGATAGGTTACATTCCTTCTGACGATCCTGTAATAATGTCATTAACTTTATCCACCCGTGGTTCGGGTGTAAGGCCCCACTCTGCAGAAGGAGATTTTGACAAGGAGGCAGAGGGATTGGTGAGCCCAACTTTATCCTCCAAGCCAAAGTGAACCACAGCTCCCTGAGCCAGTAAGGTAGGACTACTATTGCTGTGACCCTTTCTCGCTGAATCTTCAGCAGGATTTTGAGAGCCAATGGAAGCGGCGGGAACACATACACCAAGGGGAAGTTCCAAGACCTGGACAGAGCACCCTTACTAAATGCCTGTGGATGCTAGGTCCGGGAGAAGAAGCAAGACAGTTGACAGTTCTCCAATGCCATAAGATCTATTGAAGGAGTCCCCCAGACCCTGAAGATCTTGCGTAAGTACTTGGGGTTGAGGCCCCATTTGTTCAAGAAAAATGGGAAAAGGTCCCCCGAGCGGGGTTTTTAGGCAGCTAACTATAGATGTGAGCAAGGCAGTAAATAAAATATTAAAATGCTTTATTGAAGGGTAATGAATGAATGTAACAACATATAAATATAAGTTAGGAGCTCCAGTGGGAAAATACCATACCAAATACATATAATAGCAAACATGGGTTATACACAGCATATGATAAGGCTATTGCATAACAAACCTGACGCGTTTCGACCCATGAATTTTGGGGTCTCTTCAGAGGATAAGTTTGCTACAGAAAAAAGAAAAATTTATAACAGTATGTCCAGCTTATTTAAAAGAATTACAGCATAGGCAAGTTTGTTTAGCAACATGTTTAGTAACACTTTGCACATTTGTTGTGATCCCCAAAGCCTCGACTCAAGCGATCTGCTAAAACATTGCCAAGCCCTGGGAATTAAGATGCTGTAAGAGAGCCGAGATTCTTCTCTGTGCAGAGGAAGATTGACATGCCACCTGAAGGAGAAGGTGACTTCTTGTGCCCCCTTGATGAGACACATAAGCCACCGTAGTTTTGTTGTCTAAAAGAATCTTGGCAGCTCGACCTCGCAACATAGGTTGGAACACTAAGAGCCTGTCTGACAGCATCCAATCCCAGGAAATTTGAACTCTTCGCCCCACAAAACGTACCATTGGCCTTGAACCTGCTGTCCCAGGCAGTGTGCCCTGCAGCCTGCCAGACTGGCATTGGTCGACACTACTATTGGTTCTGAGGCCTTCAACGGAACTCCACGGGAAAGATTGCGAGCTACTGACCACCAACCAGGGACCAGGATTATCGGAATTGGCAGATGATCCCACTGAAGAAAGTTGCATTGAAACCTCCTTCTGCGCCACCTGACCCACGGGACTACTGGACCTGTGGCTGATAAAACCCCTAGATACTGCATGGATTCCTTCATCATCATCATAGAAGGCCTGGCCATCACTGCTTGGTCTGAGACTGGATCCCCTGGACCTTCCTCTGAGGAAGAGAAACACGACCCGATCCGTGTCGAATTGTACTCCTAAATACTCCAACATTTGGGTCAGATGCATCTGGCTCTTCCGAAAGTTGATCAACCAACCGAAATGAGTTAGTGTTTTGCAGGTGAATTCACATGAACTAGAAGGAGCTCATTTGACCCAGAAGTAGCATGTCATCTAGATAATTAAATTTTTGCACTCCCTTGACCCTGAGAGTCGCAACGACAGCAGACAGTAGCTTTAAAAAAAATGTTCTCTGAGTCGTGCAGAGACCGAATAGGAGAGATTAAAAATGAAAATGAGAGCCTTCCACGGAAGGCCTGAGAAAGCGATGGTGAGATGCGTCTATGGAGACATGAAGATACGCATCCGCCAGATCGATGGAAACCATCTAGTCTCCTGACTCCACAACCAAAACTATCATTTCCAATGACTTCATTAAATGGTGGAACCTTCATGTAAGAATTCAGGACTTTGAGGTCAAAAACTGGTCCGAAACCCCCTGAAGCCTCTAGGACCAAAAAAAGAGGGGGAACATACTCTTTCCGTGCCATTCCGTGCCTTGGAACCGGAATGATGGTCCTTGCTGCCAACAGCTCCCCTATATATCCTTGCAAACATTGCTTCCTTTCCAAATCAGTAGGAAGTCCAGTTTCTATGAACAAGGTCTGAGGGGGCCTTGTTCTGAACTCGAGACAATAACATGATCGAATGACGGCTACAATCCAGGCATCATGTAATTTGTCCGCCCAAATCCCCTCTGAATTGGGCTAGTCTTGCTCCTACTTGAGAGGGTAAAGCGGAGACAGCTTCAGAAGGACTTATTTGTAGCCTTAGGCTCTGTCTCCACTACTGCGAGTTGTTGTGTGACCTGACACATGCGAAGTCGCATGACAAGTCAAAACCCATGTATTTCAATGGTCCCAGTTCTAATTGGTGCGACTTAAGTCGCAGCGACTCCAAAAAAGGTTTTTGCACTACTTTGAGAACAAAAAAGAAGAAAAGGGTTTCCCAAGGGTGGGTTTTTTTGGCAGCAAAATTCAAATTATTAATACCAATGTTGTATAAAAGGAATTGTATTTTATTTTACAAAAATGATTTAACATCAAGGTTAAAAAATGAGCTCTGATATAGAGTGTTTACAAACCTTATAGGATCAGACACACATTATACAGACATATTTCCATAACAATATTTAACAAATATTGTCAACATCAAACAATAAAAGCTGATGCGTTTTAACCTATATATCCAAGGTCTTCTTCAGAGGTTAGTCTGTTAAGGAATATACAAGAGGGGTATATGTATAAGAACTAATTGTGTATAATAAAACTAATGTGCAATATTCTATATGATATAGTTACCCAATAATGCGTGTCCTAAAAGTAGAAGGCTTCCTATATAAGGGTCCCTTTTTAAAACCAAACGCCTATTCTCTCTCCCCAAGAGGTCATATGACACCTCCACTGGCATGGCCACCAGTGCCGGAGCAAACAATCCACCGATGTGGCTTATGAGAAGTCACACTACAAGTCTCCCCCCCCGTCCGGCCAGTCGATCGGTCGGGGAGCAGGCAACACCTGCAGCGAAAACCCAAAGAATACACTTATAAAACACGCCCATAATATGTATTAAAACATTATATCGAGAGATATTCCCTTAATTAGATAATCAAGTAAAAGGCAAAAGTTGTGATGTAGGATATAGTCAAGTCCATCAATGATAAATTCATTTAATGCTCCATCATATTTTTGGCTTTGATGTAGGAGTGCCTGTACAGCTGTGATCCCCCGATTCAATAGCCACCAAATGCTTTTTAGGTCTGCGTTTATTTTGCGATCCATAGGATCCCTAGAAGAGGCCGAATACTCCAGCGGAAGCGGAATGTGGCGGGCGAATATATGTAATGAAGCATCCACCTTAGGCGTAGTGTCCCAAGGGGTACAGCTTCTATACTCCATTATGCACATTGAGCTTCTTCTCAGGCCCTCCCCCCCACTCATCGTCTTTTTTAATTTCAGAAATGAAATGGGAAGGAGGGTAACAAATTCTTTAAATACGGGTAGTATCTTTGCTGTTTCTTTGGAGGCGACGATTCTTTCCTTAACAGCCTCCACCAAGGGGGAACCAGTGCAAAAATCAAACGTATGCGATTCTGAGACCATCTCAGCCTCAGATGGATCCGAATCGCTATCGACTTCAGAGTTAAAATGCACTGAAAACACATGATCTGAATCTGCAGATGGTGAAGATACAGCAGGATGAGCAGGATTCCTTGAAACACTCTTTAACCCTTCCTTGACTTCATGCTTAATGTAGGATTTAACCTGGCGTGCTTTTGCAGCATTGTCCTGAGCCGTCTGATGTCTTGACCTCTCTTGGCTTGGGTCCGAGCGACTAAAGTGAGGCAATGCTGATTTGAAACCTCTTTGCGGGAATTTATCTCACAGTGGGCCCTTCTCTCTGTAAAACACAGAGGATGTGCTCTCTTTTAAATAAATAAATAACATTAAAATAAATTTCTCCATCCAAATCTTCAGTGCTTGAGGCAGCTAGGCAGGCAGGCAAAATTCCCCAGTCCTAGAAGGTACAGGATAATAAAAATACTCTGACAGACAAGTAACAGCAGAAAGTAATGAGAGACCTGGAAGGAGGCTTACCAGAGCAGAGTAGCAGATTGACCAGCTGGAGACTGAGATCAGCCTAGGACAGAGGCTGCTACAAATCAGCAGTGAGCATTCTGGTGTTTGCTAGACAACCCAAAGAGGAAGCTACCTCTGACCTCACCTGCACAACTCTGAGCTTCCTGAAAAGGAGTACATGTGGAGGCGGTGAACTACAAGACCCAGCGAGCCAAACCATGAACACACAAAAGCATGGAAGGAGAGAGTGCCAGCCCCTGCCTAACGAAGGTATATACAGTCATTTATACTGCCAGTGACCTTTGCCAGTAATACACAGTCATTTATTCTGTACCATACAATTCCAGCACCACGGGAACCCACCTCCTCAGGAGATTTACAGCTTATATGGGAGGATCTTCTGAATCGGGAAAGGCTGAATCCCGACAGGATGGTTGGAGAAGAGAAAAATAAATAAATAAAAATAAACTTTAAAAGGCGTCCAGAGCGAGGACGAAAAAAGAACACTGGTGTGGGCAGACAGCTGCCCTTTTATGGGCTAGAAAAGAGGTAGGCCTGGAGGGGTCAGAGGGGGCGGAGCTGACCCATAGTAGGCTGACATGGGGAGGTCCAGGAAATATATCTATATATCTATATATCTATCTATATATATAGATAGATATATATCTATATATATATAGATATATATATAGATATATATATCTATATATATATATATATATATATATACACATATCCATATACATACATACACACATCCTAGACAATCCCACCCCCCCCCCTACAGTTAGAACACAGTGAGGGAACACAGTTAACCCCTTGATCGCCCCCTAGTGTTAACCCCTTCCATGCCAGTGACATTTATACAGTAATCAGTGCATTTTTATAGCACTGATTGCTGTATAATTGTCAATGGTCCTAAAAATATCCGATATGTCTGCCGCAATATCGCAGTCCCGATAAAAAGAAAAAAAAAAAAAAAAGCAGATCGCCGCCATTACTAGTAAAAAAAAAATAATAATAATAAAAATGCCATAAATATCCCCAATTTCGTAGACATATATTATGTAGACTGTATTTTGTATAACTTTTGTGCAAACCAATCAATATACGCTTATTGCGATTTTTTTTTTTTTTTTTTACCAAAAATATGTAGAAGAATACATATCGGCCTAAACTGAGGAAAAAATTTGTTTTTTTAATAAAAAATGTGGAATATTTATTATAGCAAAAAGTAAAAGATAGTGTTTTTTTCAAAATTGTCGCTCTTCTTTTGTTTATAGCGCAAAAAATATACTCCGCAGAGGTGATCTGTGACAAGAACCCACTGTCACTGTCTGTTTTTGAGGGGGCTGTGGGCTAGCCTCCTTCCCACAGATTTTGGCCCAGAAGAGACTGAGAGACTTGGGGACGAAATGGCATTACGAGAATGCTACATCCCTTCTCCCCACCCCCTCTTATTGCTGTGTTTAAATGTGTTGGGTCATGGCACATAGACAAAGGTCTGGAGACACCTCCCAGCAGGGGATGTGTAAGGAGGGGTCTGGAGACACCTCCCAGCAGGAGATGTGTAAGGAGGGGCTGCCTGCTTATCATAATCCCTTTATGTGTTTCAACTGTAGTTGTTTGAATATACAAGTGTTGAGTTTCCATTGGTTCTTCCTTGTCCCCTACCCCCTCTATGACAAGGCTAAGGGGAGTGTCCCTAACTGTGTTTAAAAGTGTATGTTTGGTACTTAATAAAGAGTTTATGCTCTGCATGTTTAACCCTCAAAACCTGTGTGGCTTGTCTCGTGATTGAGGGCTTAAGGGCTGGTTATGGCGAGTCTGCAGACTGCGGATGCGTTTGGAGGACAGGAGACATGGGTCTGGCGGAGGTTCCCATACGGGGTATCCAAGATCCGTCACACAATCAAATACCACCAAAAGAAAGCTCTATTTATGGGGAAAAAAGATGTAAATTTTGTTTGGGTACAGCGTCATGCGGCCGCGCAATTGTCAGTTTTTTTTTTTACCACTTCAGCAAATACTGTCGAGACACTTATTCAACTTTATGTTCATTTTATTGTCTCCTTCTCAGTTTCACATCATTGTGGTGTTTTCACTGGAGTTTATTTTTTAATTTCTTCTATTATCAGATTCTCAAAATTTAAATATTACATTACTTTATATCGCTCTTCTATAAGTTCTATTCTTTCACTACCCATTTTCCCCATCCTCCTAGCTACTTCTCTCCATTTCACCCACCATCCCCCCTCCCATTTGGTCTGCTCTCGGCCCACTTTCTATTTCTAGGCCTACTCAAACCCTGCCAGACTCTAAGTATTTCTCAGAGATTTTAAAAACTTTCAATTTTCCCCAGATACTGTTGTATCTTCCTGATTGCCCTTTTTCTCTCCGGCATAGGTATTCCATTCTGCTGTAGTATTCTATTCGCTCAAACCATTCCCTTACATCTGTTTTTTCTGAACTTGGCCACTTCTTTGGAATTAGTCCTTTTGCACCATTCAGCAATATTGGGGTTAACGTTTTCCCATATTGTTTATTTGAAGTTTTTGATTCATTAATAGGCACATCTGCAGGCTGTTGGTTATCTTTTCTCCAGTTATATCTTTTATGTATTCCAAGATTTCCTGCCAATATTGCTTGATTTTCGTGCATTCCCACCATATACAGTGGGGATGGAAAGTGTTCAGACCCCCTTAAATTTTTCACTCTTTGTTATATTGCAGCCTCTGTGACTGTTCTTGAATGGCCCAGCCAGAGCCCTGACTTAAACCCAATTGAGCATCTCTGGAGCGACCTAAAAATGGCTGTCCACCAACATTTACCATTCAACCTGACAGAACTGGAGAGGATCTACAAGGAGGAATGGCAGAGGATCCCCAAATCCAGGTGCGAAAAATGTGTTGCATCCTTCCCAAAAAGACTCATGGCTGTATTAGATCAAAAGGGTGCTTCTAACTAAATACCGAGCAAAGGGTCTGAATACTTAGGACCATGTGATATTTCAGTTTTTCTTTTTTAATAAATCTGCAAAAATGTCAACAATTCTGTGTTTCTCTGTCAATATGGGGTGCTGTGTGTACATTAATGAGGAAAAAAATGAACTTAAATGATTTTAGCAAATGGATGCAATATAACAAAGAGAGGAAAAAATTAAGGGGGTCTGAATACTTTCCGTCCCCACTGTATGTGTCATTGTGGCCCTCTGTTTACATTCCCTCAAACACAGCGGGGATTTGTCCGGTTGATATTTGTGAATTTTGTCCGGGGTCAGGTACCATCTTGCCAGTAGTTTATAGTTCATTTCAATTGTGTTTATATCTGTTGCATAACTATTTACTGCTCCTATCATTTTCTCAACTTGTTGGTCCTCTAATTTTGTCCCTATTTCTTTTTCCCATTTCCCTATGTAGGGGGGTGACTCTTGTCCTTCCAGTTCTGCCAATATTCCATATACTTTAGATATACCATGTTTCAATGGAGTTTGTACCCCGCAGAGGTTTTCCAATAGGGCTAAATTCTTTCTATCTCTGGTTGGGGTAATGTATTTACCAAATGTTTTAACTGAAGGTATTCCCAGTCGCTTATCTTCCATCTATTTATTTCCTTTAATTCAGAGTGTTCTCATCTTCCCGTGTATGGTGATATCCCTTATTTGTGCATTCCCCATTCTATCATCTAAAAGTTTTCCCTTTCCTGGGCAAAGAAAATTTGTTCCGTTGAGTGAATTAATGGTGAATTATATGCCCAATTTTTTTTGTCTGTATAATGTATCCCAGGTTTTAAATACATTTATAGTCAAATTGTGTGCCTCCAAATCTGGTGTTCTGTGCTTGCGTGGTACCCAAATATTTTGGTGCAATGTTGTTTTACTTAACATATTTTCAATCTTTATCCACTTTCTTCATTGACCCATTCTACCGTCCGTGAAATGATTACCGACTTATAATATTTATTTATATCTGGTATTAGACCTCCGTGGTTTTTTTTTCTAGTGATTAGTGCAAATTTTAGTCTTGGTTTTTTGTTTTGCCATATGTATTTTATTATCATTGTTTTTATTGTTCTGAAAAAACTCTGTGGTATAGCTATTGGTAACATTTGGAATTTATATATTATTTTGGGAAGGATTACCATTTTAAACATATTTATCCTTCCTAACCATGATATAGATTGCAGTGAGCCCCTCTTTAATTCCGCTTTGATCTCATTCAGTAATGGGATGTAATTTGCCAGGTATAATTTATCGGCGGTAGGTGTCAATTTAATTCCTAGATATGACAACTCTCTTTTCACCCACGTGAATGGAAATTTCCTCTGTAATGCAAGTTCTTCATTTTTCCCTACTCCTATATTTAATATTTCTGCTTTAATGGGGTTTATTTTAAAATTCAAGAGTTCACCATATTTTTTTTTATCTCTCTGATTATGTTTGGCAGCGTCACCCTTGGGTTGGTTACATACATCAGGACGTCGTCCGCGTATGCCGCAATTTTATATTCCTCTTCACCCACCTTCGCTCCTCCACTTCCGCTTACTTTTTGTGTCTTTGTTCCAGGTCGTATATTTCTTTTATAATTTTATCCATGGTATTTTTTCTCTCCTTTTTTCTTGCCCCAATAGAAATCCATTTTCCCCTTATAACCGTTTTGTGTGCTTCCCATATTGTTGCTTTTGTTATTTCTGGCATCTCATTCCTTTGGAAATGTGGATCGGTCTCTGCTTTTATTGTCTTTTCTGTTTCCTTGTCATCTATTAAATCCTCATTTAGTCCCTACGGGGCTTTCCCGTAGGTTTCCCCTTGTAGTTTCATCCTCATTGCAACTGGGGCATGGTCCGACGCTGTTGTTATTCCTATTGTTGATTCCGTTACATCCTCCAGTGCTCTATGCCCAACCAGGATGTAATCCAGCCTAGAATATGTACCATGTACGGCTGAGTGGAATGTATAGTCTTTTGTACTAGGATGTTGGATTCTCCAAATGTCAACTAATTGATGTTCATATATTTTTTAACCCTTCTTATGCCACGTACACACGAGCAAATTTTCCATCGGAAAAATCTTGGATGGTTTTTCCTATGGAATTCCGCTCAAGCTTGGCTTGTATACACACGGTCACACAAAAGTTCGCTGAACTTTCGACCGTCAAGAGCGCGGTGACGTACAACACTACGACGAGCCGAGAAAATGAAGTTCAATGCTTCCAAGCATGCGTCGAATTGCTTCCGAGCATGCGTAGGATTTTTGAGCGTCGGAATTGGTACAGACGGTCGGAATTTCTGATCAAAACTTTTTCCAACCGAAAAATGGAGAACCTGCTCTCAATCTTTTGCTGGCCAGAATTCGGCCAGCAAAAGTCTGATGGAGCATACACACGGTCGTATTTTCCGACCAATAGCTCTCATCTGTCTTTTGGTGTTCGAATTTACGATGGTGTGTACGCGGCATAAGTTGTTTGTATTCTCTATCCAGTGCAACTGACGTACTATCTAATTTATGGTCCATGGAGGTATTAAAATCTCCAGCTAGTATTAGTTTGCCTTGTTTAAATTCCATCAGATCGTTCGATATTCCTGCCAAATATTTTTTGGGGTTCTTATTGGGGCAGTGAACGTTTGCAAGCGTATATTTTATTCCCTGTAAGGTCCCTCTCAGAAATAGGAAGCGGCCCTCTGAGTCTACTTTTTTTTTTCTTCTATAAAACAAACATTTTTCCCAAAGCCTATTGCTACTTCTTTTTTCCTCCTGATTAAGGACTCTCCATAATACCATATTGGGATATCCCTTGAGTATAACTTAACATTTGTATCCTGTGCAATATGTGTCTCTTGTAGAAATATTATTTCTGCAGCATTTCTTTCTATTTCTCGTAATGCCATATGTCTTTTCTCTGGGGAATTTAGTCCTCGAATATTATATGTCAAAAATTTTATACTACTCATGTTTCTCTATTTCTCTCCAGTTTCCCTATGCCCCCCCTCCCGGGCGCCACCCCAAAAAAAGGGGGAGGGACACCCCAAGCGGGGAGACACAGGGAACCCTTCATATCCGAGCCCCACAGCAGACTTGCCTGAGATTAACAAACCTTTTCCCTCCCTCCAACCTTCTTCCCCTCCCTCTCCCCCCTCCCATCCCCCTTGTTGTTGGTATATTGATCTC
The DNA here is from genome assembly GCF_042186555.1 of Aquarana catesbeiana. NCBI lineage: Eukaryota > Metazoa > Chordata > Amphibia > Anura > Ranidae > Aquarana > Aquarana catesbeiana. Next base: position 188,336,711 of record NC_133330.1, on the reverse strand, counting down.
ATGGTCTTAGAGCAGATAATTAATTTAAGGGCTCTCTTGCCCATTTGCTCTTTCTGGCCCGAGGTGGAATTCTATTTGGCGCGCTAGGTCCGCCCCTCCTGTATTTGAAAAGGTGACCTCTTGGCACCCCGCATGTCCTGGTCTCCATCCCCTCCATATTCAACTCTTCCTCTTCTCTTCAGTTCACCCCCTCCCACTCCCCCCTCCACTCCCCACCCTGTCCAGACCTCTTTACTTTTCATTTGATTTTTAATACCAGGTCATTCAGTAATCTGTTTCCTTGTGTCTTGTGTCGTTCTTGCCTTGGAGTTAAATCTCTGATGTTTTCTGATATTGGGATTTCCAATTTTTTACAGAAATCGTGAGTTCCTTCTATAAACCTAAGTCTAGCAGTACGTCCATTTCTCCTGGCAATCAGAAATGCGGGGAAACCCCAATTATATTGGATTTCTTGCTCCTGTAAAATTTTAAATTGAGGTTTTAATGTCCTCCTCCTTTTCAGGTTTTCTTGTGAGAAGTCTTGAAAAATTTGTATCATCTTTTCTTCATATTCGATTGGAGGATATCCCCTCAGGTTTCTCCAGTTTCCTAGTTTTTTTTTCCTCCCAGTTTTCAAATCTGACAATTATGTCTCTTGGACTTTCCACTGGCAACCCTTGTGGTCTTCTTGTTCTATATACTCTTTCAATTTTTATTGGGTTAGTTTCTTCTTTTCCTAAAATTGGATTCAAAATCTTCCTTATTATTTCTGTCAAATTTTCTGAGTGGATTCGGGGAGACCTCGTAGTCTTAGGTTTTTCCTTCAATCCCTATTTTCTTGATCTTCTAATCTGTACGCTTGTTCTTGTTGATCTTTTTTTTAATATTTTTATTTCTCTGTGTAGCTCTTTTATCATGCTTGTGTGAGAGTCCATATTTTTTCAACTTCCTCTACTCTTGAAAGCATGTGGCCCAGGTCTTTATGGATTGTTGCCATTTCTGTTTTTAAAGAGTTTTCCAGGGGCCGCAAACATAATTTCCATATCTATTTTGTTGGCAGTTGAGCTGTCTTCTGTTGTTTCACTTCTCTTCTTGCACGTGAATCTAACTCTGGTTCCTCGGGGTCTATTCTGGGATCTCAAAGAGTGCTAATTTCTAACAGTGTTTTATTCTGGCCCTTTTTCTACTTTTATTCTTTGGTTTCTAATTGACGTCCCTTTGTGCTTTTATTGTTTTTCTGTTATTTGGCTTTCTCCTTCAAAGTCCTCTCCTTGGGTTATATATTTGTGCATAGGACCAGAGCTCAGGCTCATGCCCCGTACACACGGTCGGACATTGATCGGACATTCCCCCAACAAAATCCTAGGATTTTTTCCGACGGATGTTGGCTCAAACTTGTCTTGCATACACACGGTCACACAAAGTTGTCGGAAAATCCGATCATTCTGAACGCGGTGACGTAAAACACGTACGTTGGGACTATAAACGGGGCAGTAGCCAATAGCTTTCATCTCTTTATTTATTCTGAGCATGCGTTGCACTTTGTGCATCGGATTTGTGTACACACGATCGGAAATTCCGACAACGGATTTTGTTGTCGGAAAATTTTATAGCCTGCTCTCAAACTTTGTGTGTCGGAAAATCCGATGGAAAATGTGTGATGGAGCCTACACACGGTCGGAATTTCCGACAACAAGGTTCTATCACACATTTTCCGTCGGAAAATCCGACCGTGTGTACGGGGCATTAGACTAGCACGGGGTGATTTGGCCACTACACCACCACCTCTTGCCGACTTACCCCTCATTTTACCAACTTGCTCCCAAAAAAAACAAACAGGGGGGAGATCCCCTTATCCCCTGTCCCAGTCCATTTCCTTTTAGTATTTAAAACTTGTGTATTTATTATATAAGTTTTACAAAAGGGGGCAGGGCCATCCCAGAACAGTTCAAAGAATTTCTAATTTCAAGAAAGTAGAGTACCTCAAGTAAGTGTAGTTTCTCCTGTCCAACAGCAGTGGACCCAAATTGCACAAGTCTCTTAGCATATATAAACGTTGGCTCCTGGACCAAATGTATCCTGACACACATTCACATAATACTTCTATTTCAGCTATTTTATATGTGGAAACTATTGTTGTATCAGGATCCAAGTATATTCCCTACACTTTTTTCAGGAAATTCTCTCTTCCTATTCACTTCATTTTGTTTACTTCATAAAAACATAATATTATATTCAGATATAGTTTTTCAGAGTTTTTACTTATCTGGAAGGGGGGGACTCCTCTCTTCTCAGCAGAACCTCTCCCAGTGGGCTCTCTCCTCTTGGCTCTGCTTGACTCCACTCAGCTCTTCGCGGCAATCCTCGGTGGCCCTCGGCCTATTGTTCGTTCTTCGGCGGCCTCCTCCGGCTTCCTCCGAGTGGCTGAGTATCTCCTTCTTACCTGTCTTTGGATCCCGCCAGGTGCTGCACGCTCTCCGCCCCGGACCAGCAGGGAGGCAAGAGGATAGGGGGAGCTATACCACTCCAGTGTTCCCCGTCCGTCTTCCCTCCTCCCGCAGCAACGACCCGTAACTCTCGATAGGAAACGGGAAGGCGGGGAGGCAGAGAGATGACCCAGCAGCGGCGGCACAGCAGGCAGGACAACAACCTCTCCCGTCCTCCAGCACGGTAATCCCTAAAGCGGAGCCCTGGGACAGTCTACCGCGGGGCAGAGGTTCTAGCCAGTGCTTATAAGGCAGTGAAACAAGGGGGTAAGGGGGCCAGGAGGGCTTAGTAATATTTCATTAGAGGGAACTGGAGACAGTGCTGGGAGCTCCTATGGTGTGCACCTGATCGGCGCTGTTGCTACACTCCTCCCTCCTCCTAAAGCCCTCCGCGCAATTGTCAGTTAAAGTGACGCATTGCCGTATCGCAAAAAATGGCCTGGTCATTGAGCAGCCAAATCTTCCAGGGCTGAAGTGGTTAAGACACAGCCTGAAGTGTATTAGAAACAGTACACCACAGAATGCACTGTAGATATAGGCTACACTGGATGCAGAATATATAAATACACTACCTGCACTGACTGAATAGAGTAAACACTGAATTTATAGTCTATGCTAAATGCAGAATATATATAAAAAAATACTAGACTGACTGACTGACTGTGTGTGTGTGTGTGTGTGTGTGTGTGTGTGTGTGTGTGTGTGTGTGTGTGTATATATATATATATATATATAATCAAATACACTGGCACTAACTGAATAACCTGTCTGCTTAATCTAACTCAAGCTGTCTCTCTGTCCACGCCAACAAGACAGGGCCACCATGTAAGCTGCCTTATATAGTGTGGGGCGTGGACTTAGTCCCCCTGACCCATGATTGGCCAAAGGCACCCTGCCTTTGGCCAATTATGGCTCTCTTAGCAGAGGGTGCTGTGATTGGCCGAAGCATGCAGGTAAGGTGCATGCTTTGGCCAATCATTATACAGCAATGCACTGTTATCCCGCAGTGCATTATGGGGTGTTCCACGGCGCTCGAATTTGCCGCGAACACCCCATGTTTGCTGTTCTGCAAATGGGCAAACACCCGATGTTCGAGTCAAACTTATGTTCGACCCGAACATCAAGCTCATCACTAATCTTAACCAATGCACTAGTATTAACGCCAAAAATAATGATACCCCATTTTTGGTACAGGAAATGACTTACGAGTCACCAATAGAAGATATCTAATATTTCTAGACCTTCCAGATGAAAACAACCCCTTGAAGCTTAAGAATATCTATTCTGGGAGAAGATTTGACACAAGAGTTTCATTCATCATAAATATTGTTGTTTTTTCATGTTCAATAAAGTTTTTCCAACTTTACAGAGTGCAGGAAGAATAAAAAAGAAGACAAGAAATATTACATCTCTCATAAGAGGGGAACTTATGAAAAACAATTGACTTTTGACTACTGATGAAATAATTTATCCATCAGATATATTGCAGTTATTGTATATACATTTTAATGTGACGTGATATGTTTATCATATCAAGATGAGATTTTTTTTTTTACACGTTAACTTTTATAATCACATGTTGTGTACTTTCAGAGTTGAAAGGGTTAAACCTTTTTACAATAGAGTTAGCAAGAACATCTGTAGTTAATTAAGATAAGAGTACATTTTTTCCTAAAGTTTATTCAGACAAGTTAGGACAGGTTTAACATAGTAATATGTATTTTTTAAAATTATTTCACATATATGATTGAATTGAAGTTAGGAAACATTTTATGTTTAGTTTTTGACAAGGTTATTTGAAAGGTTGTATGGATTATAGATTTATGCTAAATACGATTTGGAGGGAAAGTATGGAACGTATATTTCTGAAGTGTCATCCATACCTCAAAGCATTGTACGACAGTGTTTTATTTATGAATTATTAATAATAATAAGGGTAAAAATAATTTTATGGTTTATGAAACATAAGATTTACCAAGTTTACTTTAACTTGTATAGAATCAAAATTGTAGATATATTAAAATCACATATCTTAAGATCTAAAAAGCATGTTTGAATTTGATGCAGCTAATGTGAATGGATGAAAATTAGAAAATGATTAAGATTGCTTAATCAATCATTTTGAGAGGGAAATGTTAGAAGCTTTCCTTTATCTAATATTTGCGTATTACAAAATACTAACAAGTTTGAAAGTGATAGATCTTGAAATTATAATTGAGTTATATATATTTATCTCTTCTATATTTGGAAAACTAACAAATAAGATTTTACAGTCTGTGCTTCTCATTGGAGAGCTTACATATGGTAGTAATTAGCCTTTCCTCTCCCCCATGGCAAATGGGATAAGGTTTCACATTTCTTAAGATGCAGAGGTTTGAGTTAAGAATATTAGTTCTTTTTACTGTAATATTTCTTGATTGGGATATTCATAAGAAAAGGGCCTTTTATTGAATATAATATATACATATTGATTTATGTAACATTAATTCATTTAGATGATAAAGTTATATTGTATAAGGTATATGGTTGTACACATGGCTCTTGTTCATCCCCCAGGTTCTTATGGAATGCCAATATACAGTATCTCACAAAAGTGAGTACACCCCTCAAATTTTTGTAAATATTTTATTAAATCTTTTCATGTGACAACGCTGAAGAAATAACACTTTGCTACAATGTAAAGTAGTGAGTGTGCAGCTTGTATAACTGTGTAAATTTGCTGTACCCTCAAAATAACTCAACACACAGCCATTAATGTCTAAACCGCTGGCAACAAAAGTGAGTACACCCTTAAGTGAAAATGGCCAAATTGGACTAAATTAGCCATTTTTCCCTCCCCGGTGTCATGTAACTCATTCTCGGGTCTCAGGTGTGAAAGGGGAGCAGGTGTGTTCTGGTATTATCGCTCTTATTCTCTCATACTGGTCACTAGAAGTTCAACATGGCACCTCATGGCAAAGAACCCTGAGGATCTGAAAAAAAGAATTGTTGCTCTACATAAAGATGGCCTAGACTATAAGAAGATTGCCAGGACCCTAAAACTGAGCTGCAGCACGGTGGCCAAGACCATACAGCGGTTTAACAGGACAGGTTCCACTCAGGACAGGCCTCACCATGGTCGACCAAAGAAGTTGAGTGCACATGCTCAGCATCATATCAAGAGGTTGTCTTTGGGAAATAGACGTATGAGTGCTGCCAGCATTGCTGCAGAGGTTGAAGGGGTGGGGGGTCAGTCTGTCAGTGCTCAGACCATACGCTGCACACTGCATCAAATTGGTCTGCATGGCTGTCGTCCCAGAAGGAAGCCTCTTCTAAAGATGATGCACAAAAGTCTGCAAACCTTTTGCTTAAGACAAGCAGACTAAGGACATGGATTACTGGAACCATGTCCTGTGGTCTCATGAGACCAAGATAAACGTATTTGGTTCAGATGGTGTCAAGCGTGTGTGGCGGCAACCACGTGAGGAGTACAAAGACAAGTGTGTTTTGCCTACAGTCAAGCATGGTGGTAGGAGTGTCATGGTCTGGGGCTGCATGAGTGCTGCCGGCACTGTGGAGCTACAGTTCATAGAGGGAACCATGAATGACAACATGTACTGTGACATACTGAAGCAGAGCATGAGCCTCTTCCTTCGGAGACTGGGTTGTAGGGCAATATTCCAACGTGATAACGATCCCAAACACACCAGCAAGATGACCACTGCCTTGCTAAAGAAGCTGAGGGTAAAGGAAGATGGACTGGCAAAGCATGTCTCCAGACCTAAACCCTATTAAGCATCTGTGGGGCATCCTCAAATGGAAGGTGGAAGAGTGCAAGGTCTCTAACATCCACCAGCTCCCTGATGTCATCATGGAGGAGTGGAAGTGGACTCCAGTGGCAACCTGTGAAGCTCTGGTGAACTTCATGCCAAAGAAGGTTAAGGCAGTGCTGGAAAATAATGGTGGCCACACAAAATATTGACACTTTGGGCCCAATGTGGACCTTTTCACCTAGGGGTGTACTCACTTTTGTTGCCAGCGGTTTAGACATTAATGGATGTGTGTTGTGTTATTTTGAGGGGACAGCAAATGTACACTGTTATACAAGCTGTACACTTACTACTTTACATTGTAGCAAAGTGTCATTTCTTCAGTGTTGTCACATGAAAAGATATAATAAAATATTTACAAAAATGTGAGGGGTGTACTGTGCTCACTTATGTGAGATACTGTATCTGTTAATAGGGATGATATTGTATTTCAATAGCTCCTCAGTAAGGGAGGGGCGAGTTAGGCTGAAATACATTTGTCACTAGAGTTTGTGGAACTATGAGACAAAACCAGCCCTTTTTAGGAGAAGATGGGGGCTGGATTTAGGAAAGGAGATGAACAAAGACTTTGAACTGATAAAGGACTTTCTTGGGACTCTTCTCATCAATATAAGTTAAATAATATCAAGAGAATATTCATATATTCTACAGACATACATCAAATCCCAGGATGGTCCCGACGAATCAGGGACGGTTGGGGGGTATGTCTAAATATCACATGCGATCTGCTTTTGTGAATGGAGGCCACTAATGTTCTGCTTATTTGTCTACTTTTTCATATTTGCACAAAAAGTGTACTGCTAAGAGGTTCAAAGGACCCCTAGTACCAGGTTAGCTGGGAAGAAGTGACCATCTAACTAACCCTATGGGGGAAAAGTATGGGAAAAAGTTTTATGAGGCCTACTTTATCAGCACCTCCATAGGGCCTGCTTTTGGGTAGCTCCTACAAAAGCACCCTATTTTTAGTTTAATCTAGTTTTTACTGTTATCCAGGGCTCAGGAGTTCCCCTCTTATTTTTTAAAGGCTTGCAAAAGTATTAACAAGCAGGAAGGGAGTACAAATCTTAAACAGGGACACAGGCAGAAATAAAAATATCACACAGGGTCTAGCCTTTCCTACTCATACATACTTCATAGGAAGGTGAGCATATACCTTTTTCTGACAGGTGAGTGGTGTTTGCACATGAATGAACACTGAAGAGACACAAGCTTTTATATATTTTGTTTTTGTACTATTGTGTTATGCACCTTTTGAATTATTAATCATTCGTTGCCCAACTAAATAGAAAAGACGCACAGAATAATTTTGGATATATGTTGATTGATTTTTATGTTCAGTGCAGCTCATTTGTAAGTAGATTAAGCCCCGTTCACATCGGCACAATTTAACATGCGATTTGACATGTCAAATCGGAGCCTATGTTGCGGCTCTGCACCGATTTCCAAAAGTAGTTCCTGCACTACTTTTGGCGACTTCAGGGACTATTTCAATAGACATCTGTGCACAAACCCACACAGATGCCTTTCAAATTGGCCCCGAACTCGCACTGAAATGTGGGTTTGAAATTGTGTGAGTTCAGCTGAACCCACATGATTTCGAACCCCTGTTCAGTGTGAATGAAGGCTTATGCCGCATACACATGATCGGATTTTCCAACGGGAAATGTTGGATGTCTGACCGTGTATGCTCCATCGCACAATTGTTGTCGGACTTTCCACCAACAAATGTTGGCTAGCATGCTCTCAAATTTTCCACCAACAAATTTGTGTTGTCAGACTTTCCGATTGTGTGTACACAAATGTACAAAGTACAAACACGCATGCTTGGAATCAAGTACGAGGCGGAAGCGTTCGGTCTTGTAAAACTAGCGTTCATAATGGAGATATCACGTACGCCTTGTACGTCACTACGTCCATAATTGTTGGCCAACATTTGTGTGACCGTGTGTATGCAAGACAAGTTGAAGCTAACACCCTTCGAACAAAAATACACGGATTTGTTGGTGGAAAGTCGTGTGTACGGGGCATAAAATTAAAGCATGTTGGATAAATTAACATTCAATTGAATTATGTCTAAGGTGAATGTTGCCCAGTGACATTTTTATTTTTGGGTGAATTCTGGGTGAATGTCATAGTTAATATTTTATAATTATTTTTGAAACCTTACCTTCAATGCATTGGCCTTTAGAAATAGTTATCCATTCACCTTCAATGCAGGCCTTTTTAATATGACTAGTTTGGCTGTATCCTTGGTGACAAATGTAAGTTGCCACCTTCCCAGGTGGAAAAGTTTCCTCATTCCACTGACCTTCTAGTTCCCCATTTTCATTACTTTGCTGTGGCTTTGAACAGTAACCTAAAACTTAACAACCATAAAAAAGATATCAGTAAATTAAAATATACATACACATTGTAGTTATTAGTTGCCAAATGGAAAAATACGGTATGTAAAAAGTCTCCACCCTGACTAAAAAAACAATGTTTTTCCCAACACCTTTACCAATTACCCCAAAAATTTACTTCTAAAATTTAGCATTAAATTCAGAGGTTTTAGTTACACACTCCTGTATAGCGTAGTCACAACTCTAGTTACATACTTACTTAAAGGATAACTAAACCTTCATTTTTAAAAAAAATAACAAACATGTCATACTTACCTCCTCTGTGCAGTTGGTTTTGCACAGAGTGGCCCCGATCCTCCTCTTCTGGGGTGCCTCAGTGGCACTTCTGGCTCTTCCTCTTCTCGAGTGCCCTGTCGGAGAAGCGCTCTCCCTCGGGGCACCCGTGCAGGCAAGCTCCTGTCTCCTGCTGCTGGATCCATTGACACAGACAGCAGAACTTGGCTCCTCAATGCATAGAATGCATTGAGGTGAAAAACTGCAAGAGTTTACCACTCCTTTAACTACTTGCCTACCAGGCACTAACACCCCCTTCCTACCCAAGCCATTTTTCAGCTTTTAGCGCTGTCACACTTTGAATGATAATTGCGCGGTCGTGCTACACTGTACCCAAACAAATTTTTTATCATTTTCTTCACACAAATAGAGCTTTCTTTTGGTGGTATTTAAGCACTGCTGGGTTTTTTATTTTTTACGAAAAAAACATTTTTGAAAAATAAATGTTTACTTTTTTTACTAAGCTGATGAGTCGGCACCGATGAGCACTGATAGGATGAACTGGTGGGCATTGATGAGGTGGCACTTATGGGCACTGATGAGGTGGCACTGATGAAGCACTAATATGCTGCACTTATGGGCACTAATGGGCACTGTTAGGTGGCACTGATGGGCACTAATAAGTGGTACATATGGGCACTGATGGGCATTGATAGGTGGCACTTATGGGCGACACTGATGGGCATTGATGGGCAGCACTGATTGCCAGCACTGACTGGTATGGCTAATGGGCACTGATTGGTGGCACTTGTGGGCAGTGGTGGGCACAGATTACTGCCACTGGTGGTCACTGTATTGTGACACTATATTTCTTTACTGTAATCAGGACACTGATGATCAGTGCCCTGATTACATTCCTACATGTCCCCCTGTGAGGAGATGCCGCTGATCGGCTCTCCTCTCCTCACACTCTGTCAATGTGAGGCGAGGAAAGACGATTACCGGCACTTCCTTGTTGTTCCTTGTGTCCTAGCAACATGGCGCGGCAGCGATGGGCGCGTGAGAGCGGCCGTTCTGGGATGCCGTCATATGACAGTGTCCCAGAACAAGAGCTGCAACTCCCCACCGTCATTTGACGGTGGGTGGGCAGCAAGCAGTTAATCATCCAAGCAGGGGAATTTTCATCAGAAAAAGTTGACAGGAAATGTACAGTGTAGGAATTGGCAGGAAATGTGCAATGTACAATGCTGAGGAGACATTTGACATGTCTCCTCAGCAGCAACGTTGCTCTTGGCAAAGGACCCTCAGACATGGCTCGTTCAGCCTTGTAGACTACAGCACCCTGCTGCACAGGCCCACTCCTGGCCTCTCATTAGTAGTTCTCTTGACACCTTAGGCTCTCTCTCAGTCCTCAGACTCATAGACTCTCTCCACCCCCTGGACTCACCTAGTTGCCTCAGCTCTCCTAGTCTCCTAGATTCACTCAGCTGTCCAGACTCTCAGTCCTGTGGGTAAGATATCTCTCAAACATGGAGTGCAGTCTCTTAATGGTAGCACAAACCTCTCTACTGGTGGGGGCTTTGAGCGATGGCCAGGTCCTTGCTTATAATGAGTGTGCACACTTACACAACCAGTAAGTCCTGGGCACAGGATTGTAGACCTCATATCAAGCAAAATCTATTCAAAGTCTCCAAGCTCCAGACCCAGATCCGGGACTACCATACCCAGAGAACGCCAACAAGCCAGCCTTCTCTACTCAGAAAACAATAAGCTGGAGCTTCACACTCTGCCTTAATGTGAATCCTATGTGTTTTCTGCCTATCCTCACACAATGGCAGGGCCTAGCACTGTCACAAAATACACTGTATATACTGTAGCAGAGTATCTTACAGGATGTCTGGAAGTCTAGAAAATTACTGTTTGGGATTTACACAACTCCCATGCTCCAGTCAAACACCTCTTTTCACTTTGGGTTTTGAACCTCTCCCCTTTTGTCAACTTCCCTGGGACCCACAGTTAGAGCTCTACAGCCTGGGAAGCAGACAGGTTATGTCTGTTGGAGCTAAAGTTTGGTTCAAGCTGCAAAACTGTGTATGTGGAGGTTGATAAGCGTTAGGCTTGGACAGCTTTATAGTTAGGACTGTGATTGTGTAATTAGTGCTGGGACACTGCTAGGTTGTTTGGGAAGCTTTTTAACCATTCATTTTTGGAACACTGTACAGCACCTGTATATAGCCATCTAAACAGCACAAGAAACACATCACTGGTTGGCACTGTATCAGTGGATTGGTATCTGTCTGAAAGAGTTGCTTACCCCAGGGAATATTATACCCGCTACTTATCTCTAGCTCACCATACATATACTCAGGACATTTCCGCAATACATGCACATCCCCAAGTTGATTTACTAAAGGCAATAAGCTATAATAGCCACTATTGCACTGGGGAGTCTGTGCTAGGTATAAAGCTGCCTGCAGGACTTTACTGGGCCAGAAAAAACAAAAATAGGTCACACAAGGTGGGGCAAATTGAGTGGTTTCTTCTGCCGGCTATCGTTGGCACCCTTTAGCGTTGCTGCACGTGTCGTTTTGTCTGAGAAACAAAACCTGCATTCAGTTAAAGTACAATGAAGTACATGTATACTCCGTGATAATAGGGTAAGAAGAAGAGCAAAAGAGGGGTAGTAATTGAACCAGTGTAGAATCAATCTAAAGCAGTAGGGTTATCTTAAGCACAGGTTAGGGTGAAAATTTATGGCAAACTGCTTGTGATGAGTATTAGAGCATGTAATGAGAGTATGGCAAATGGTTTTTGAAAGACTCCTGAAAGGTTCCTGCCACACAATGTAGACAATGGGTTAATAACTTTCTCACCAATCCTGCAACACAGAATTTGTTGCAGATATAGGAGGGGCCCCTCATGGATCTTTGGCTCGATCTCAGGCTAACAGTGGATTAAGATGGTGAGCAACCTTGCTTGTCCTTCCCTCAAGAAGGCCAGAAACAACAGAGCAGCAGACAAGGCTATGTCCCATTTCCTGAGGTGACAGCTGACACACAGGCTATGCTTCCAGGTAAGACCCCAGGCATACTGTTACAGAGGTCCACACTCTTCCTCGTCCTGGCACCAACTGCTCCTCCCTTATGTTCCATTGCCTCTTAGGAATTGTAGTCTTTCCACCAATAATGTAACACCGCCACCCCTGCAGCAGAACTGCATCTCCTATCCTGCCCTTCCCACCAGCGCCTTTCCTTCTGCAAGCCTGGCATCAACCGATGAGAGGAGTATGGTGGTGGTGGGGAGAAGTGGAGAGACAGAGGGATAAGGAGCAGGTAGACCTGTCTGAGACCTGGAGTTCTCAACATTAGCAGTCTTTAACAGGGGTGTAGTTTGTAAACATAGGGGGTCCACATTATTCTCTGATTTCTTCCCCCATAAATCTAAAGCACAATATTGCGTATACCGTTTGCTGCACTTTGTCAGCCACATATGGTATCATGATTTTTATATGATACCTTTGCAGACACCTAGCTGCAACTGTACAGGGACTTGGTATCCCTCTGGAGAATGTTGGGGACTGTCTCATGGCAGGGGTGACAGTGACTGAATGTAGGACCATAAAATGTGTTTTCACTGTTTTGTTTACAAAGCTTGAGGTATGCGATAACAGTAACTGAATCAGTATATTCATTGATCAAATAGAAACTGAAACTGATGTCTGTATTATTCCATATTTTAGTGTTTTTGCTGAAACTTTTCCTGAAGAAGCAGGTTATTCGCTGTAATTTTGACGCAGTTTGCGTTTTGCAGGAACTCGTTACTCTCCACCAAGGTGGGGCTAACAAGAACTAACCGTGAGAGGAGTATTATGCCCTGTACACATGATCGGACATTGATCGGACATTCCAACAACAAAATCCATCAGATTTTTTCAGACGGATTTTGGGCCAAACTTGTCGCACAAAGTTGTCGGAAAATTCGATCGTTCTGAACGCGGTGACGTAAACCACGTACGTCGGGACTATAAACGGGGCAGTAGCCAATAGCTTTTGTCTCTTAATTTTTTCTGAGCATGTGTGGCACTTTGTGCGTCAAATTTGTGTACATACGATTGGAATTTAAAACAATCAGATTTTGTTGTCGGAAAATGTTATATCCTGCTCTCAAACTTTGTATGTCGGAAATTCCGATGGAGCCCACACACGATCGGAATTTCCGACAACACAATCCGATTGCACTTTTTCCATCGGAAAATCCGACCGTGTGTACAGGGCATTAGATTGGCATCCTTTGTGTGTCTCTTTATGTCTCTGATATACATGTACATGTGAACATTTTTATTCTGTATTAATAAACTTTTAATATATTTATATATTTTGGGGCACTGTTATAGTCCTTTCCACTTTCTTTGTTAGGGTCCATTTCTTCGTGCAGTCTTAACCCCCCTGACGGTATTCCCGAGTGTGGCTCGGGGTGGATTTTCAGCACCAAAAGCGGTAACCCTGAGCCACACTCGGGATCGCATCGCAGGATCCAGGTACAGCTTACTTACCTTGTCCCCAGGATCCTGCAATGTCTCCACGCACTGTGTGCGAGCCGTCCTCCGCTCGATCTATCACGGAGCCAAGTTCCGTTCCCTGCGAGCATTGTGACGCACAGGGACGGAGAACGACACCAAATTAAAAATGTAAAACACACAATACACATACAGTACACTGTAATCTTACAGATTACATTACTGTATCAATTTATTTCACATCCCTTTTGTCCCTAGTGGTTTGTCCAGTGCCTTGCATGCAGTTTTATATTACAAATACTGTTGTTTCTGCCTGGAAACTGGAGATTGTCCATAGCAACCAAAACCGTCCCTTTACATCAAGAGTGGTTTTAGACCAGCTAGAAAACGGCTAGAAAATGGCAATAATAAATTAGAATCACTTGCAGAATTGAGCGATAGTGATTTGTGGGAAAATCCGTCATCAAACACTAAAAGTGATGACAGCGACAATTCTGCAAATGAGCAAATTTCAGTGTTTTTGATTTGATTACATTTATATTGAATATTTTTTATTATTATTATATTTGTTATAATTATTTATAGTTATTTATTATACTATAATTTTATGATTTCGTTTTTCAAACTTTATCATACCCGGAATGTCTACTAGACTCTTGTTTGGACAGATTTAAGTGTGTTATTGTTAAGAATTACAGGCCTACAATATAAAACGTCAAATTTCCATGCAAAATAATTGTACCGCTTTTAGCATCAAAAATATGAAATAATCATACCGCCAGGGAGGTTAAACAGTTTGTGCACTGCACAAGGGCATGTGCTCCAGAGCTTAGTAAATGAGGGGGAAGGTCTGCTGACTTCCATCATTCAATCAAGTGAAAATGCTGTTTTTTTATTTGCCTTGCATGTGATTTGGTATTATTAGTAAAGGGAAACGTTACCACATTTACATAGCTCTGAAGGAAATGCCTTTCCAGAGTGCAACTGCACTTGCAAAGTGCACAGTATTTTTGTCCCTAATAAATCAACCCCTTTGACTTCTTTTCCACAAAACAAAGCCTCCCTAGGAACAGGGCTCTTGGGATATGTAGTTGTGAGACTATGGTGTTGATTTACTAAAACTGGGCGATCAGAATCTGGTGCAGCTGTGCATGGTAGCCAATCAGCTTCTGACTTTAAACTTTGACAATAAAATCTGCAAACTGATTGGTTCCTATGCAGAGCTGCACCAGATTTTGCACTCTCCGGTTTTAGTAAATCAACCCTTATGTCTATGACAATAGGAAATGAGTCTCCAGCAGATTCTCTTATAAGAACTTTACATGAGTGGTAATAATGACACAGGGAGAATTAAAAGCGGTTTCTCACTACAGGAACAGGGTTACAAAAAAAAAAAATGCTGAGACATGCTCTAGAGAGCAACCCCCAGCACGCATGCCAGAGGTGCCACGTGGCCGCATTTAGGATGGCACCCGAAGACTTTTTAGACACCTGCATAGCCAGCCACCCGATTCTTGTGGTTGGCTATACAAGAAGCTCGGCTGCCTCTTGTCCCACCCCCCCTGCGTTCCCGGAGACACCTGACAGATCGACATAGCCAGCCGCCCAATGCTTGTGGCTGGCTATACAAAAGCTCAGCTGCCTCTTTCTCCTTCTGGTCCCTCCCACCTCTTTCAGCTTGCATTCATTTAGCCAACATGGTTGCTGGTGTTTGACTGGATATAGGGAATGCTACACCCTCCCCCTCCAATGAATGCTGTGCCCGGCCTGCTTAGCTGCTCCTCCCATCCCTGCACAGGATATTTAGAAGATCTTGTCTTCCCGCACAGTACATACATAGCTGAAATTGTAATGTTTATCAGCTCCAACCTCCATCTGCACGGTATGTAGATCCCCACTATGTTGCTGCACTGACCTGTGAAATCTTCAGATCAGAACAGCAGCAAAGCTCCAGTAGTCAGTTACACACCTGTCTGTAAAAGAATCCGATCTCAGCTACAGTATGTGCTGTGTGGCAAGGAGGAACTCTGACTGTGCCCTGCCAACCCTGACCCCTGTTCTCTGCCCCTCTGACTTCTGTCTTCTGCTCCAATGACCCCTGTACACTGCATCACTGACCTCTGTTCTCTAACCCCATCCCCTGCCCCACTGACCCCTTTACACTGCCCCGCTTACCTCTGTCCTCTAACCCCATCACACTGCCCCTCTTACCTTTGTTCTCTAACCCCATCCTCTGCCCCACTGACCCCTGTACACTGCCCCACTGATCTCTGTCCTCTAACCTCATCCTCTGCCCCACTAACTTCTGTACACTGACCCCCTGACCTCTGTCCTTTAACTCCATCCTCTGCTCTGCTTACTTCTGTCCTCTGCACTCCACTAACCCCTGTACACTGCCCCACTGACCTCTGTCCTCTAACCCCATCTTTTTCCCCTGCTGACTTCTGTCCGCTAACCCCATCCTCTGCCCTGCTGACCCCTGTACACTGCCCTGCTGACCTCTTTTCTCTGACACCTATATGCTTACCCCTGTACACTACCCCACTGACTCCAGTCCTCTGCCCTGCTGAGCCCATCCTTTGCCCTGCTGAACACTGTGCTATGCCCTGCTGCACCCTGTCCCCTGCCCTGCTGAACCATGTTAGCTATTGGGCACTACTAATTTACAGGTGCAATAATTGGGGCTGATATGAGATGCAAAGGTGCAGAAATTGGGACTGATTTGGGGTCATATAGTGCAGGAAAAGGAGTTTATTTGGGGTCTGAAGGTGCAGGAATTGGGACTGATCTGAGGTTTGAATGTGCAGAAATTGGGGTGGTCTGAGATGTGAAAGTGCAAAGCTCAATCTTTATTTCTTATTATTGTTCAAGTCCTTTACAGCATTCACTATTTAAAGATTTCTTTTCATGATCGAAAGTGTGAAGTTGACATTTTTTATGTAGCTTGCACTCTCTATTTCTTTGAAACATTTTTCGGCACATTGTGCTTAAAAGGTTGCCTATCCCTGATCTAGAGTGGGAGAGAGCAAGGTTTAGGAAATGCCTGGACATACACATTATTTTAGCAAACCTATTTGTTACTTGCACATACCTGCTGTACGTTTAAAAGCAAAATATTTAAAGTGTATTCTATAACAAACTGGCATTCAGAAAGTGAGAAATGTGTGTGAGTTTAACCACTTAAACTCTGGAAGATTTTACCCCCTTCGTGACATGGCCATTTTTTGCTATTTAGCATGGCGGTATTTAACTTGTGATTGCGCAGTCATGCAAGGCTGCACCCAAACAAAATGTATATATCATTATTTTTTACACAAATAGAGCTTTCTTTTTGGGGGTATTTGATCACCCCAGGGTTTTTCATTTTTTGAGGTATAAACGAAAAAATACAGAAAGATTAAAAAAAAAAATAATAATATTTTTTTCATTTCTACTATAAAACATATTCAATAAAAAAATTTAAAATATACATTTTCTTCATAAATTTTGGCCAAAATGTATTCTGCTACATGTCTGATAAAAAAAATCATAAGTGTATATTAATTGGTTTACATGAAAGTTCTATCACTTACAAACTATGGTATGTATACTATATTGTCAAAGGTATTGGGACGCCTGCCTTTACACTCACATGGCATCCCAGTCTTATGTCCCGTACACATGGTCGGACATTCCAACAAAATCCATGGATTTTTACTGATGGATGTTGGCTCAAACTTGTCTTGCATACACACGTCACACAAATTTTGTCGGAAATTCCAAACGTCAAGAACGCGGTGACGTACAACAATGATGAGCGAGAAAAATGAAGTTCAATAGCCAGTGCGGCTCTTCTGCTTGATTCTGAGCATGCATGGCACTTTGTGCGTCAAAATTGTGTACATACGATCGGAATTTACGCGAATGGATTTTGTTGTTGGAAAATTTGAGAACCGGATCTCAAATTTTCTGCGACGGAAATTCCGATGGAAACTGTCCAATGGAGCCTACACATGGAATTTCCGACAACAAGCTCCGATCGCACATATTACGTCGGAAAGTCCGACCATGTGTACGTGGCATAAGTCTGTAGGGTTCAATATTGAGTTGGCCCACCCTTTGCAGCTATAACAGCTTCAACTGTTCTGTAAGAGCTGTTCACAAGGTTTAGAAGTGTGTCTATGGGAATGTTTGACCATTCTTCCAGAAACGCATTTGTGAGGTCAGGCACTGATGTTGGACTAGAAGACCTGGCTCGCAGTCTCCGCTCTAATTCATCCCAAAGATATTCTATCGGGTTGAGGGCAGTCAAATTCCCACACCCCAAACTCACTCATCCATGTCTTTATGGACCTTGCTTTTGTGCACTGGTGCAGTCATGTTGGAACAGGAAGGGGCCATCTCCAAAGGGCTGGGAGGGACCATCCCCAAACACAAACTTGGGAGCATGCAATTGTCCAAAATGTCTTGGTATGCTGACACCTTAAGAGTTCTCTTCACTAGAACTAAGGGGCCAAGCCCAATCCCTAAAAAACAACTCTACACCATAATCCTCCCTCCACCAAATAATTGGGACCAGTGCACAAAGCAAGGTCCATAAAGACATGGATGAGCTCTGAAAAATACAATTCCCGGGATGATGCCTGCACTCATCATCCTGGTATAGCCACTCAAAGTCCAGCGACGTACCGGTACATTGCTGGTCCTTGTTGGGCATATATGTAATGTTCTTTTATTTTCATAAAGCCTATAGGCTGAATAAAAAAAGAGAACCTAACAGATTCCTCCATTCACATCGATTGATGTGGATGAAGAAATCTCTGCCAGAAAAAATGTGTGTGGTATGCCCACCATTAGAATCTACCACCCTGCATCCACCCACTTCTAATGTTGGGCATACTGTAATGTAACTGTAATGTAACTGTAAAAAATGTAATTTTTTTTTTCCTTGAGCCCGCAGAAATCTCTGCAAAAAAAAATTAAAAAAAAATATGTCAAAGCATAGGAGCGATCTACCCACTGACCACCCCAGACCACTCACATTTGGGTATATACATTTTTTAACTGCAGAAGAGAAATCTCCTGCAGTACTGTAATCACTGATGAATGTATTCTGAAAGAATGCCCTACTGCTGTCCGAATAAACAGATCAGTGCTGCAGCTGAATGGTGTTCCTGTAAAACAAACAACGGTTATGTAATGGAAATTTGTAAGTTCTGTATATAATTGTATTGTATTTTGTATGTATTGCACATTGCCCTCACTGTGCACACAGCACTAATAATGTTTTCAGTAAATGTTTACATTCTTTCGAGTCCTGATTAGAATAAGCCTGCCTATGTAACGCCCCTTGTTACGATAAACCTACAATTGTAATATTAATGTGATACCTACGTAATCATGTGCATAAAAACCTTCAATTGCGTCATAATAAAGCAGAACAGTAATTTGGAAAGATGCTGAGCGTATCTTTTGTGTCTGTTCCCTACTGCAGTAGTTATTATTAATTTGGAACCACTAATCAATATGAGGATAGGAGTTGCCTATCATCAATTTAACCGAGTCAGTTAACAATAAAACACAGTAACAATAGAACATTAACTCAATAAACAACAATTTTTGTGACTATCATTTTTTTTTTTTTACATGTTTTTTTTTCCACTTTTCTTTTTTTAGTAACTGTAAACTTTACAGGCTGTGATATTAGGGTCTTTCAAAATGTGATAGCCAGTTTCCTGACTATCTAACATCTTTGTGTACAAATTGTGTGTCCTAGACTGTGCCGTGCTGTACCCTATACTAATACTCCACTAGTGTGTGGTAGCAACAGAAGCAGTCCTTGATGCAGAGACCAGGTTGGCCAGGGCAGGAGGGACCTGTCTCATCTTATTCCGTGTCTGCCAAAGACACATCTTCTTTGGGCTGACCTCTGGCTTGGGATACCAGAGAGGACAGCAGGCTTACTGCATCTGGATCTGAGGTTTGGGCTACAGCACCTTTTGGATACAAAAGAGCCATGAGGATCTCTTCCTGATATTTTCAGAAGGATTCACATTGTCCTGTTGCTTTGTAAATTACAAATGCGTTGTACAGAGCCAATTGAAATAAATAGACACCCTTTTGTACCAGTGTCTGACTTTGCAGGAAACTAAATACAGCTCCATTATTTGGTCGTTGAAGTCCATCCCTCCCATGTTAAGGTTATAGTCATGAACATAGAGGGGCTTGTCAATAACACCAGATGCTGTGCTAATTTCGACCATCGTGTCTGCATGAATGGAAGACAGGACGAAAACATCCCGTTTGTCCTTCCACTTGACTGCAAGCAATTAGTTATTTCTCAAGCAGGCTTTCTACCTCTTTCTAAGTAGGGTATTTACAAGCCGTTGGGGTAAGCCCCGGTGATTAGGTTGCACGGTGCCATATGAGCCAATTCCAAGATTGTGTAAGTGTCTAAATAGTAGCACATTGTCTACATACAAGTGGTACCCCTTGAAAAACAAAGAAAACACCAAGTCCAATACTATTTTACCACTGCTCCCCATGCAGTCTGGGCAGTTGGGCGCCTCTACTTCAAAGTCTCTTCCCTCAAACTCTAAAATGACATGTAAAGCCTGTAGCCCACTCACTGAGCTCCTACATTTTGACCCCAGATCTGGCACGCTTGCTGAGGAGATGCTGTTTGAATGCAAGGCAGCCAGTAAAATGTATGGTGGACTCATCTTTGCAGATGTTTTGTTGGGGTGTATACACACATCTGAAAATTTCTCAGTGAGGTAATTTATGAGGGGCCAAATTTTGTAGAGCCAATCATATTCAGTGGACCAAACATGACAGCAAGTCATTCTTTATTGTAATGCCCATGTTGAGGGTTAAGCCTAAAATGTCCTAAATTCGAAAACCGTGATAGGTTTCCATGAAAATTGTCTGGCAAGAGTTGAAATTGGGTGGGCGGCGATGTATTGTGTGCATAAATTGTTTTGGCCCACAATGGAATCATACAGATCTTCTGTGAAAGGCAGTTAAAAAAAAAATCAAAGTGAGTTTTTAAATTTGCTGTTTCCACCCGAATTCCAGATTGGGCAGTGAATGGAGGAAGCATGGGTGCTGCTAAATCTGTGGGCTGCCAATTAGGATTTGCAAGCACATCCAGAAGGACACTATGGGCCTGGGTTCAAATTCTTGGTGGCTGTGGGACACTTCTCACACTAGCCACCTCATCAGCTTGGACTGCACTTTAGGGGACTTGCCACGTTACCAAGTGATACTGCAGTGCTGATCTGTAAAATGCCAGGATGTACTAGGCCACAAGTGTATGCAGATTACCAAAAGGTAGTGGCGCACTAGTACTTGGATCCTGCTGTATATAGGACAAGTCATGCTTTCCTAGCACTTCAGCTACCTGGGGTCCGGTACACCTGATCTTAACAGGGGCCTCTTCTCCATCATCTGAGCTACCTGTCAGGGTGCCACTGCTCTCTAATAATTCCTATTCTGAGGCAGATTCTGTCAGACAGGCTTACCTGTAAGCCTCTTCACTGGAGTACCTTTCTTTGTACATTTGGCTACTAAATTTACAGGTACCTAGTGCGACTAATGGGAAAAGAGAACCTGGCTGTCAGGACTGCTTGAACTGCTACAAATAAAATTCACCTGCTAGTGCTAGCAGAGATCAGGCCTGATCTTTCTAACACTGTGGTTTTGTGTGCAATGTATCACAGGTGACAGTGATCTACTGACACCGCACTTGTTGGGGGGGGGGGGGTAAACGCAAGTACTGGCAGTGAACAAGACTGCATTTTTTGGGGACATTATACTAAGGGGGCACCAGTATAGCTCTGTTCATGATCAATATATTGATCCATACAAACACTATACTAGTAATGGCGGTGATCAACAACCTATAGAGTGAGTGCGATAGCTAATCTAACACTAGCTGCTCCTGGCTAGGAGGGGCACTAACTGACTCTGATGCTAATGTTATCTGATGCTGCAAGTGATGCTAATACAGTGATCAGTGAAAAATACTGTACACTGACACTGTACAATGGCAGTGGCTCGGTGACAGTGGCAATCAAAGGATTAATGAGAGCAATCAAAAGGTCTAAAGTGTTTGTGTGAGTAAAATGTGCTGCTTTTACTCAATGTGTCTCTCTGTCCAGGAAGAGGAGAACCAGCCAGATCCTGTGCCTGTGTTTACTAACACAGGCACAGAGCTGCTTCTCCATTCGCTGCAGGAGATCAGCAGGGTCCGGGGCAAAATCATTGGCCGGATCCTCCTGACAAACTGCTCCTGCAATGAATGGCAGCGGGGGTCAGTGGGGAGCGAGGGAACCTGGAAATATCAAGCAATATACAGGTATATTACTTTGCCCAGAGCCGCCGCTCGTCTAGAGTACATTGCGGGAGGGTGGGCGGCAACTGGTTAATTACATTTGTGCAGCCTGGCTGCATATCTATTTCACTATTTAAACACTTACCTCCTGCCATACCTCCCAACTGTCCCTGATTTCCAGGGACTGTCCCTGATTTGGAGCATTGTCCCTCTCTCCCTCATTCCTCCTCATTTGTACCTCATTTTGGTCTGATCTATATAGATGTATATAAAATGCACTTTTTGTCTATCAAAAAGTGTTTCCCAGTGCTAAACCTTTCATTTGATTTCTAAATTTTTGCATTTGTAGATTCCAAAAGCCAAAATAAAGGAATAGTAGTGGTAAAAAAAAAAAAAAAACACTTGTGGGTTTAACCAATCTTATTTTTTTTGTACAATTCTCCTTTAAGGGGATGTGGAAAGGGGTGCGTCCTATGCCTGCATACTTTTGCTGATAAGTGTCCCTCATTCCCATCTCAGAACATTGGGAGGTATTCTCCTGCTTTTGTAATACTGACATAGACTCGGATATCTGAACCTCATTTATTTATGCCTTTCTCTTTCTTTAGTCTTTAGTTCATACAGGGCTAGGAGGGCTTCCCTACCTTTCCAGGCTTTGCGTAGATTTACATGATAGATCTGCTCCTTCTTCCATTTGTTTGGTTGGTACACCTTATTCTTTAAGAAAAAAGAGGCCGATTGGCCAAATGCTGCGCTAAAACTGTGCTTGATTAACTACTAAACTATTAAAAAAAAAAAAAAAAGTCATCAAACCATAAGCAGCCCGCACCAAGAGTCTACAATACAAAAGCCAAGATCATAAATTATATATATATTAGTGCAGCGCTAAATTCTTGAAGTAGAAGAAATATAAATTAAGTGAAAACATACTGAACCAGAAAACTAAAGCAGACAATAACAAATTGTGCTAATATTAAGAAAAATAATTCACCCAAGTGACATTTAAAATCACATATACAGAATTGATAAACACACAAACAAAATGTCGTTAGTGATCCTGAGATGTGGATCAGTGTAATCCACAATGGTAGTATTCAAAGTTCCAATACATTTACAAAAGAAAAAAAGGGGGTGGTCACTGAAAGTGCGATCGGCACTGGGATGAGAAAGGAGTCCCTTATCCAATGAAGCGAAACACCCAGGTGAGTAAGTTGTCTCCTTACCAGCTGTAAAGACCAATATGTTGGTCTCACCGAGCCCAGGGAATTATGGTCTCCCAAAAACCTTAAAGGAACTCCAGGGCTGTGGCATCCGTGTCACCAGAAAGGACCAGGGGCTGCTCCGTCTGTGATTGTTGATTATGCTTATTTACATTATTTTACGTTCTCATCTGAGGTTCTGAGAATACTTGCTTAATACTGTTGATTGGATCATACGGGATGCCACTTCCTTCAAAGAGCTGCAGCCACTCAGAGGTTGTTTTTTCTGAGAACCGTGTGGTTAGAATTTCAAGAAGACATTTCCAGTACTGGACTCTAAGTTTGTTGGTCTTGAACCTTGTATCACTAATAAGTTCAGGTAAATTCAAGATCTTGCAAACAATAGAGAACTGTTGATCGTTGCCTGCTCAAATTACAACATAACCATTCTTTGCTTTAAATGACAAGCTACCTGGCTCTCTCTTGTCAGCAGTTCCTCTGCTTGCTCTCAACAGAGTTGACTCTTTCCAGCCCCCTGGACTCACTGGCTTCCGTAGTCTTCCCGACTTTCAAGGCTGGCCAGCCTTTCCCAGTCCCTGGGCAAAGAATCCCCCTTACACGGGAACTTACTTTTCACCATGGGCACCATGAGCACACAATCCCCCGGGTGGAAAGTTCAAACCTTCGACAATCTATCATACGCTTGACTCTGTGCTTCCTGTGCTTGCTGAAGGTTTTCCTCTATGATGCATCCCATGTAATTTAGAAGTTCAAAGGGTGATAACCTTGTGGAAGACCGTGAAACCTCTCTAATTGCAATCAACTAATAAGGCAAAAGACAATCCCAATCTCTCCCATCTTTATCCACCACCTTTTTAGCAGGGCTCAAAAAGTCTTGAGCTACTAGCCAGGCTTCAAGGGTTACTCGCCACCAGTGCCCCACCCAACCCCTACCCTGCCCCGCCCCTAAACACGCCCTCATAAAATATCTCATCAAATGACACATAAATGTTTTATACATGAATTAGGTTACAAAAATAAATATTAACAACAACTTTATCAGTGCAGCCTCACCTGTGCCCACCATTGCAGCCTCACCTGTGCCCACCATTGCAGCCACACTGTGCCCACCATTGCAGACACACTGTGCACAGGCACAGGTCAGGAGGAGGCGGGGCTGTTTCAAGCAGAGTGGAGACAATTGTAATGTAAGCTGTAACAGCGTGCTATCCTGCTCTGTGATCCCGTGGCTCCCAATCAACCCCGCCTGCCGGCTGGGCTTACCCCCCCACCCACTCCCAGACAGCCCAGCTCGCAAGCCCTCATTTTCCACTCGCAAAATGCGAGTAGGCGAGTTGAAAATCTGAGGGCTGTTTTTAGTATACTTTTGAGGGTTTTGTTAAACCGTTCTACCAAACAATCAATCTGAGGGTGATCTGAAACTGCAAGTGCTTAATATTGAACAGTTTGCACAACTCTTTCATTACTTTCGACATAAAGGGAGTCCCTTGGTCAGTTAGAATTTCTTTTGGGATCCCAGTACGGGTAAACATATGGAACAATTCTCTGGCATTGTCTTATGCCGCGTACACACGACTGGACTTTCCGGCAGGAAAGGTCCGACGGAATCATTCCATCGGATAACCCGATCGTGTGTATGCCTCAGCGGACCTTTTTTTTCGAAAATTCTGACGGACCTAGAAATAGAACATGTTTTAAATCTTTCCGATGGAATCAATTTCTATCGGGAAAACCGTTCGTCTGTGTGCTGGTCCGACGGACCAAAAACGACGCATGCTCTGACGCAAGTATGAGACGGAAGCGCTCGGTGTGGTAAAACTACCGTTCATATTGGAGCTAGCACATTCCTCACGCTGCTAATTCTTTTCTTCTTTAGAATGCTAGAAGAATGAAGTTGTTTTGCTGCTCATATTCAGTGTTTTCACAAACTTCTTTCTTCATTATTTATCCTCATATAAATATCCTATTTTTTAAAAACCCGATCTCCATAAATAATGTTTACAATCATTTTTTATACTCATCTTTTATAATTTTTTATTCCATCAAGATTTATTCTACGATTACTTAAAAATGATTTTCTAGTGATCTCCATATAATTGTATTTTTTTGAGTTTCAAGTTACCACAATAACATTATTATCTGGTATTTTTTCTTAACCTTAAGGAGGTGTCCCTTGTTAATTTGACATAGGGGGTTACAGCTAGATAGCAGCCTTTTGGTGGTAAGGCAGAGGGGAGGCACCTGGGATTGGGTGAGGCACCTACTGGGCACCTACTGGGCCCAGCCACCTCCTGGCTGCCGCTTGCCACGACCTCCTCCTGGCTGATGCTTGCCATGGCCTCCTCCTGGCTGAGCTTATCCTGTGTATAAAAAAGGGACATAGTTGTAGTTTTTGCTTCATCAATCACACACAAATTTCTTTTGCTTTTACAGGGGTGGTGACATCACCCCATCTGATGAAGGCAATATCAAGACATTTTTGACACTATAATGTCTGATATTGCCTTCAAGTTTTATACGTTGAACTTTGTAAGTTCCAGAGTTGTGTATGTTATGTTTTAAAACATGTTTCAAAAAAAAAAAAAATCTGGATGAAAAAATATAATACCAAAAAAATAAAGAAAAACCCAAAAAATGTTTTAACACATTTATACACATTACACATTTATAATTCAAGATTTTATCAGCAAAAATTTTTTTATTAATATAAATTTTAGACATTGTCTGGCACTGCAATGGCCCCCCTACCCATAAAATAATTCACATATCTCTCCCGAAACGATCGGAATAAGCTGGAGTCTGAAAAGCACGAATCGTCTCTAACCAAACTTCTACTAACACGAGATAAACACGAGATCAGCAGAAGGAGTCTAAAGGGTGGCGCACTGGGTCTTCTACTTCTTTTTTCTAGTCCCGTCGTACGCACTCTATGTCAGTGCGTTCTAAACGAACGGACTTTGGTGTGATCGCGTGTATGCAGGACAGTTTCAGCGGAACTCCGTCAGAAAGACCGTCAGAGTTTAGTCTGATGGAAAAACCGGTCATGTGTACAGGGCATAAGAGGGAGCGCTTCTTAAGAGAACAGCATCAGGATACTGGGTGACATAGTCTATGACTACTAGGATGTATTGATGGCTTCCAGCTGACTTCTGGTCCTATCAGATCCATAGTGATTCTGTCAAAAGGGACCTCTATCTCAGGCAATGGCACTAATGGGCTACGGTAATAGGGCATATTGGCTGACTTTTGACACTCAGGGCAAGACTCATAATAGTTTTTCACATCTGCATGTATCCCAGGCCAAAAGAGATACGTTCCTCAGTATTTTCAGATGGCGGATGACCACCCAGGGGATGTGTATGTGCTACATTCAAAATTGTCCTCCTATAAGGACCAGGCACAGGAGTTGTTCCACAATTTCACCCCAGATATTTGTCAACTTGATACAACATGTCATGGTTAACTACCAAAAAACATAATTATTAATTTTTTTTCTTACCCTAAAGTGTAATGAAACCAACAAAAGCTGCACCCCTATATCATCTAAAGAATGATTTTAAAACATATATACAAAATATTGTGTGATTCCTGACAAGAACCTTAGTATCCAATACTGTACAAATTATTGTAAATAAATGCAAAACATTAATTCATGTGAATATATAAATGAAAAATTGGTAGTCCATATAAACATATACAAAAAAGTGATATGTCACAAATGTGTTCAGGAAAAAGAAGTGCAAAGATATAGAAAGAATGGACTATCTTGTGATAGTGCATTCCAAATCCACCAACAGTGTGAAGGATACTGGATTTCTAACACAAACTTATGTCCTCCACCCAGGACTAGAACAAGGGGTGGGCGGGAGGGGCGGTTGCTCTGGGCACTGTGGTATCATGAGAGGAGGGGGGAGCAGTGCAAGGAGGTTGAAGGGAGGGGAAATTTAGGGGGGGGGATCTGAGCTAGAAGGGTGGAAATTTTGTGCTGGGAGGGGGATTTGCAGTGGGGGTAGAGGATGTGTACAGGGATGGGGAATTTGAGGGATAGAGAATTTGTGCTAGGAGGAGTGATATTTTGGGGGGTCGATTTGTGCAGGGGAGATTTGCGGAGAGAGAAGATTTGAGCTGGGAGGGGGTATGGGGGGGCAAAGATTTGTGCTGGGAGGGGGGGATTTCAGCAGGGGGGTTCGTCCTGCGAGGAGGGGGAATTTATGCTTAGGGGTAAGCATGCAGATTAGTCCCAAATTGTTTTGGGGGGGGGTTTCGATGCTCATACATCTTGGGGGGGCACAGTTTGGCATGTTCGCCCTGGGCTCTAGATAACCTTGTCCCGGCTCTGCCTCCACCAGACTTAACTCACTGGAAGAATTGGATCCCCAATTACAGAGATCAAATCAGCATGAACAACTCATTGGATTAGCTCCAATAGATCCCGGCCACAGGTATCAAATGGCTCTGAATATCTTAACTCCAGACCATATTACCTCATACAACCGCCATAGAGGAAGAGAGACAAAGGGTGCACATAGCATGAATACTGCTAGATGTGTGTTTATTAAAAATGTAGAAGGGTACTCACATTTGTATAATCAGACACATGCAATCAAAATCAAACATGCTGCCGACAGCCAGCATCGACGGGTGTAATGACGTCACAGGTTCTGGCCCCGCCCAATGCATTTCGCATCTCAGTGTGTCATCAGGGGAAATGGGAACGTTTCTGTCTCCCCTGATGATGTGCTGTAACGCGAAACGCATATTCCACAATGTTGGCGCTATGTGGGGTCCGGGGGACTGTCGAGCACTAACCCATGGCCTGCCTCCAGGTGGTTTGGCAGCCAATGGGCGTTTCTGGAACCCATGTCTCCACCTGGCAATCCACCATTGCATTTAAGATGGTGGGTCCCACCAAAGTCCCCCATGGCGGACGACACACCATCTATTCCACACACGGCCAGCCTGACCAGCCAGTAAGTACAGGTCTAGGACATGACTGGATTGCTTTATGCACGATTACCTTTGCTAACACATTACTTTTTGGTATAGATACCTCTGTTTCAGGGGGGCCTATGTGTGTCTGCAGTGGTGCATTTTTACCCCATTCCCCTCTTTCCTTCTACTCCTCTCCTTCTCCTACTCCCTCTCTTCCTCTCTGTTTCTGCCTCCTCACCCCTCCCCCCCCCCTTTTTCTTCCCCCTCTTCATATCCTTTCTTTGTTCCCCTCTTCTCTTCCCCTTCCCTCCCTTTTCCGTCTTACCTTTCTCCCTCTCCTCTCTATTTACCGCTATTTCCCTCCATTTCTTAGCTGTTTTTTTCTCTCCCATCTCCTATTCCCCCCCCCCCCTTACTCTCCCCTCCCCCTTCCTTCCCTGTACACACTTTCTTTCTGTCCCTCCTTTTCTTTGCGTAATCTCTCTTGCTTATCCGTCTCTCCTCTTGTTTTCATTCCATCCATTCTTGTTTTCTGGTCTGCTCCCACTTAACAGGTTTTCAATACATTTTTCCTGACAGGCTCCATGGCAGCATACGTGTGGGTAGGCTCCGCCTCCATAACTACCCAATAGGACCCCCTCTCCCATAAATCTTTGCTCTAGGCTGCTATCCGTGTTCCTTTTTTGTCCTCCTCCGTAGGACCAGGTGTTGGTTCTCCTACCTGAAGATAAACCTCCCTACGATCGATGCCGCCGAGTGCCAAAGATTCCTCCGATAGGCCCTGACTGTTAAGCAGGGTATGGAGTGTATAGCAGAGTAGCGCTGAAGATTGGATCGGTTCATCTATGTGCGCCCGGTCTGTTTGCCTAATGTTTCAGGCGACCATTATCTGCTGCCAAGTCCGGTGTGTGTGTGTGTATGGATGGCATAACTCGGCCCAGGTGATCGTAGGTGGAGGGGTAAGTTTTCAAATTTATATACATGGCAGCAGTGTTTATGTGTTGTTGGTACCTTTTCCGTGTGTTTATTTCCCATCACTGGTGTCCAAGCTGGTACAGTCGCTTCCTGCATTCCAGCAGCCGCTCTCTCGTTTCATTTCCGGGTATCGGCGTGCGCTCTGCGCATGCGCGGATCTGATACGAAGTCGAGGCTTGGTTCGTGCATGCGCGCGAGCGTCTCGCGTCTGACGTCGGCGATGACGTCATGGGCACCACTTTCAAAGCTGTGGAAAGCTTACAGAGCCCCGGGATCGTTCGTGGGGGATATGACGGCTTCCCGGGGCGACTATCTTGACGGTTCAAGGTAAGACAATCTCTATTGTCTGGGTATGAGGTCGTTTGTCAAGCCAGCTGATGTGTGAATGTGTCTCTGCAGTTTCCTGTTGTGTTGACACTATGGACTCCTCACTGCCCCCTAGTGGCCAGCCCGCTTGTAGCAGGTATGTTTGCAGTTATGCTTTTCTACCTGTACAAGGACTGAGAGTAGGACACCAGCTGATTTCTTTCTCTATCTTTTCTGTGCTTCTTTTCTCACAGCCCTCCTAGGTCTGATCCACACCGTAGTTCCCATAAAGGAAGTGGATCATCAAAATCACACCACCGGCAATCTTCCTCCAGGTCTAGCCATCATAGATCTCCTTTCAGATCTGAACAGTGCAATAAAAATCCTTCTCACCCCCCTTCATCTCACTCTAGAGAGAGATCAGGAAAATCATGCTGGGGGTGCAAGATGCCTGTTCCAGGAGGCAATTCTCTCTGTGATCACTGCTTCTCTAAAGCTGCAGATGAGAGGGATGGTGCAGACCAGCGTTTGGAATCTATGGTGAGACAGGTTGTGAAAGAATCTCTACAGGAAAGAGAGGCTCAACAGCCCCGTGATTCCCCATCAGACCCATTATGCCCTCCAGTGGGTGAGGGTTCTGTACATGAGACATGGGAGTCTTCCCAGCCAAATCACCCTTCTGCTCCTGTTTCAGACAGAGAATCGGATCTGGAAGATCCTGGTGTGGGGTTTGACTACGCTTTAGTCCCTTCTTTGGTGAAGGCAGTAAAAGAGGCCCTGAAGTGGGAAGATCCAGTTACTTCCCCCCCAAAACAGAGAAAGTTTTTCAAGCAGCTCAATAAGGAGCGTCAATATTTTCCTTTTCTCTCTGAGCTGGGCGATGTCATTTCTGAGGAATGGAGCAAGATGGACAAGAACGTTCCATGCAGTCAAAGGTCTTGAAACTATATCCTTTTAAGGAAGAGGAAGTAAAACACCTTGAATCAGCTCCATTAGTGTATACAGCACTGATGAGACTAGCAAGATATGTAACGCTCCCCTTAGAGGATGCTGTATCTTTTAAAGATCCTTTGGGAAGACAAATTGATTCAGATTTAAAGGGTCTACCTGGCGTCAGGAATGGCATGAAGCCAGTACCTGCGATAGCTGCAGTCTCCAAAGCTTTGGAATCTTGGTCTGATAATGCGGATGAGTTCCTAAGAGGTATCTCTACTGAAACAGCGAAAGATTCTCCTATCCAGGAGATCAGGCTGGCATCAGCCTTTCTTGGGGAGGCCTCTTTTGAAGTCTGGTTTCCTCCCTCAAGACAGACGTCTACAAAATCAGAGACGCAATTTTCCTAGAAGACAAAACTCTGATCACGCTAGGGAAGCACGCAGCTACTGACCCGGTCGGGAGTTTTCAAGGTCCTGGAAATCCAGGCAGTCCTCCTTTAAGAAACCCGCAAAAGGTGGTTCCTCTGGCAACCAGGACTCCACTAAGTCCTTTTGAAATTGGGCCCGCTCAGGCATGCCAGGTGGGGGCTCGTCTTCGCCACTTCGGGCATGTCTGGGTGGCCTAAATCCGGGATCTCTGGACCATCAGGATGGTCTCCTCCGGTCACAAGTGGGTCTTCAACATTACCCCAAGACTCAGATTTGTTCCCACATCTCTTCCAGGTTCAGAAGAGAAAAAGCAGGTCCTGTTAACCTACGTGAGCTGTTTATTGGATCAAGGCGCAGCCGTCCCTGTTCCAGAAAACGAACGAGGCAAAGGCATGTATTCTCCTCTGTTCATGGTACAGAAGAAAAACGATACATGGTTCAAAAAAAAAAAAAGTTCAAAATGGAGTCTTTAATTACGATCCAACAATCAATACATCTGGGAGATTGGATGATTTCAATCGATCTGAAAGATGCATACTTTCACGTGCCAGTGGCAGCAGAGTTCCAACAATTCCTCCGCTTTGCGGTAGGCAATCAGCATCTGCAGTTCACATGTCTACCCTTCGGCCTAACAACGTCACCTCGGCTCTTCTCAAAGGTCCTGTTGTCTGTTGTGGCTCTACTTTGTATCAAGGGGATTCGTCTCCACCACTATTTAGACGACCTACTTCTCCTAGTTTAGAACAAAGATCAACTGTTAGAGCACAGGAGCTTAGTCATCTCCACCCTGCAGGAATTCGGGTGGCTTCTGAATCTAGAGAAGAGCCATCTAGAGCACACACAATCTCTGGTGTTTCTAGGGGCTCACTTCAACACATTGGAAGGCACCATCTCCCTTCCAGAGGAGAAGATTGGAGTGATTCGAGACAGAATACATGCAGGCCTGAAAGGAATTGGCACGATGACAGCTACCATTCCTATGGTGAAGTGGGCCCAATGGCATACACGACCCTTCCAAAAAGGGTTCCTTCAACAATGGGATTCTTCCAGCCAAGTCCTTTGGTGGCTTCAAGGGAAGAATCTGCACAATCACCATTCAATCAGGCCCATCTCATGGGTCACGTTAACTTCGGATGCCAGCAATCGAGGTTGGGGGCGCTCACTGCCTTTCAGAAGTGGCGCAAGGCCAATGGATCTTCCCTGCTCGAGGGATTGTCTCCAACATTCTGGAGCTGAGGGCTGCCTTTCAGGAACTCCTGTCATTTCACCATCTAATAGAAGGGTCTTCTGTGATGCTAAGGTTGGACAATACAACCGCGGTGGCTTACATAAAGAAGCAAGGTGGAACTCGCAGCTGGTCTCTGCTACAGGAAGTGGAGCCAATAATGAGCTGGGCTCAGAAGTATTTGTCCAACATCTCGGCAGTTTACATTCCGGGGATTCAGAATGTACAGGCGGACTTCCTCTCGCGAGTGCAAATGGACAACAACGAGTGGTCTCTCCACAAAGAGGTGTTCGAGTGGCTTCTGACCCTGGGAGTACTTCCAGAGGTCGATCTATTTGCTTCTCCATGCAATCACAAAATGCCCAGATATTATTTGAGGTTCAGAGACCCTCAGGTTTACGGGATAGATGCTCTCTCAGATCAATGGAAGTTTCAGAAGGCTTATGCCTTCCCTCCAGTACCGGTGATTCTTCAATTCCTCCGGAGGCTCAGAACAGAGAAGGTGGAGATCATTGCAGTGATTCCTTTCTGGCCCAACAAGCCGTGGTTTCCTCTGTTATCGCTCCTGAGTGATCAAGACCCAGTTCCCCTTCCTCTCAGGCCGGATCTACTGTCGCAAGGCTCGACGTTACACCCATGCCCATCTTGCCTACACCTCAGGGTGTGGTTCTTGAGAAGGAAAGGCTTGAATCTCTAGGTTGTCCGGAAGAAGCTATTCCAACTCTTCTTAGTGCCCGGAGGGGAAGTACGAACAGAGTATACGAACGGATATGGTCTAAATTCTCTGATCATATGTCTTCCCGGTCAAATCCATGTAATTCTCCAGCAGTACAGGACATTCTAAGTTTTCTCCAATCAGGGCTGGACCTATCTTTAGCAGTCAGCTCATTAAGAGTTCAAGTTTCAGCCATCTCGGCCTTCACAGGAGTATCTTGGGCTAATCACACATTAGTCCGATCAATTCTTTAAAGGAGCTATCAGGCTTAAACCTCAAAGAAGACCTAGGTTCCCCAAATGGGACCTTCCTATTGTCTTGGATTTTCTCTCCAATCTCGGATCAGATCTGACAAACCTCTTTCCATGAGAGATCTCACGCTCAAGACCACCTTCTTAGTAGCGGTGACATCGGCTAAAAGATTGTCAGGGATTAGAAATCTAGGTTCAGAAGAACCTTTCCTAACCTTCTTTCCAGACAGGGTAGTGTTGATTCCCATGCTTGGGTCAAACCCTAAAGTGACCTCAGTCTTTCATGAAAATCAAGAGATTGTACTTCCTACTTTCAGAACAATGGACGATCAGGATGTTCATCCACTTGACGTAGGCCACACTCTAAAGCAATATCTGGAGGTCACGGCTCCATTCAGACGAACGGAATTCCTTTTCGTTCTTCTCCATGGTAAAAACAAAGGAATGCGAGCTTCGGTCAGATCAATTTCTTCTTGGATTGTGCAGACCATTCAGAGGGCATACAAGGTAAAGGGCTTGGCTCCTCCAGAGGCAGTGACCGCTCATTCGACCAGGAGTATCTCGACATCGTGGGCAGCTTCCCGGCATGTCGCGCCTGAAATTATTTGTAAAGCGGCTTCCTGGTCTTCTATTAACGCATTTGTTTCTCACTACTGTGGTGAGCCTGCGGCTCTGTCATCCATTAATTTTGGTTTACAAGTATTGTCGGTTGACAATGTAAAATAAATTTGGTTTCTTTGCTCAAACATTTTTGCCCGCCCGTGTGTATTTTTGGGCAAGTTATTTCCCACACGTATGCTGCCATGGAGCCTGTCAGGAAAACGGAAAATTTATATCAAATACTTACCGTAATTTTCCTTTCCTGATAGGCTCCATGGCAGCAGGAGTCCCTCCCAAATGTCTGGAGTAGGCTAGTTACGGAACATGGATAGCAGCCTAGAGCAAAGATTTATGGGAGAGGGGGTCCTATTGGGTAGTTATGGAGGTGGAGCCTACCCACGCGTATGCTGCCATGGAGCCTATCAGGAAAGGAAAATTACGGTAAGTATTTGATATAAACTTTCTGTTATTTTAGATCCTGTCACCTGGTGTGGGCTAAATATTGTGTTTCGCAGTCCTTGTCAGTGTCATTGCACAGTGGGGTTCCCCCTCCCCATCCTCCCTGGACAGCCCTTGGGGGGGGTTGATGGGGCACAGCCCACTGACACCTGCCACTTTCTTTTGATTTGTGTTCTTATGATTGTACTATGTGAGTATTATGCCTGTAGCAGCCTGTTAAATTCTCATCTGTATTACCATTGTATACTGTATGATATTTACATTTTCATCAATGTAAATTTACATTAAAGATTGTTATACCCTTCTCTTTCCCTGAAGAAGGAAAACTGTATTCCCGAAACACGTAGAGATTTATCCTGTGAACACCTTGACTGACCAGGCCTTATACCCTAGAAGGCTGGTCCGGTGCTCTAAACATGGACAGTAGCAGGGTATTTCAAACTTGAATTGTATGTTGCTATGTAATATGTTTTTATTGTATCTTGTATTTATTTTTTCACATTGACCAGTATTTTTTAGAATTATTTTGTAATAAAGTTTGGCATTCGCTTTTTTACATGTGTGTTACCCATGATTCTGCCTTAAAGATCTTTTGGGTTTTACATGAATTGTATTAGTTTAAACTGTAGTTCCTGATACAATTTACAATAATGCTATAGGTTTTAACCCTGTTCTGTTATCCCCTGAGGTAGGCTATATCTTTGTTTTAACTATGTTCTTATTGTGGCACTATGCTTTACAGAGAGCTTCACAAAACCCTCTTACAGCAAACACAGACCCCACACATTATTATTATAGATTTGTTTCAAAGCTATACCTTGCTTTGTTAACTCTCTTATTGAACTACAGTATATCTTTTGGATTAAATTATACACGTAAAAAACAGTGGAGAGAGATCGGGAAAGCACAAGATTTTGGACCATTAAAG
The DNA here is from genome assembly GCF_042186555.1 of Aquarana catesbeiana. Lineage (NCBI taxonomy): Eukaryota > Metazoa > Chordata > Amphibia > Anura > Ranidae > Aquarana > Aquarana catesbeiana. The sequence continues at coordinate 188,302,017 of NC_133330.1, read as the reverse complement.
AAAAGCTTTTTGAGTTCTCGTGCCCTTTTAAGGATGTTCTCTTTGTTTCTGTAATTAATCAGGCTTATTAGAAAGGGCCTTGGGGAGCTGCCTGGAGGTAATGAATGGGTAGGAACGCTATAAGCACATTGAACTGTGAATAGAAGGGATAGATGGTCCCTTCCAATGTCTCAGCTATCCATTATGGGTCTGAGCACTCAAGTCTTTTAGGGAGGCCCACAATCTGTACGTTGTTCTGACGCATATATTCTCAAGGCCCTCCGCCTTTGATATGTTACAGTCTTGTGCATTGCAACCTTCATATTAGTACTGAGAGGATTAACTGTGTCTTCTAAATCACTCATATGACCTTCTAAAGCAGACATGTTCCCAGTATTTTTGCAAATCATGGCAGATCAGGCAGATCAGGGATATCTCCTGCTCTGACTCTGACTTGCACTTGCCCAGTATGCATGAATATTAAAGCGTTGTATTGGGTATGGGGCCCCCTCCCATCTGTCTATAAACATCCCCTGTAATAGGAATAGGGCATGGCAGGTCCTCTTTATGGAACAATCTGGGGTCAATAAAAACCCACATCTCTCCTCCAGGTTGGAAAGACTGAGATGTGATGTCATAACGTCGCACCCAGGCCCCTGAGAGTCAGAGACTGCCAGGGACCATCTGGTCCTCGGTATTCTCTGTGGTTGAACTCCTGCCGTGGCAGATTCCTTCTCCCTCTGGCCAATCTCACAGGCAAGCCGATAGAAGCACCGGAGTGCCACAGGAGGGTTAGTCCCTTCCCGCCCGCCTATAAAAACAATTAAGTGGCTGAACAGCCAATATGATTGTTCTTATGGTGCAGGGAATCGCTGGAGGAAAAAATTATATCTGAATGATGCCTGCAGCTGCAGACATCATTCAGATATCCCCACTCAAAGCCTAAGACATCATATGATGTACTGCTGGCGGGAAGTGGTCACTGCCTATGAGTGAACTGATACATTTGTTGATATGCATTACCAATATCTTAGCCAAAATGTTTGTGTTGTCATCAACAAGAAATGCCTGCTGATATGAATTACATCAAGTGGTGTCTTTACTTGGTTATAAAAAAAAAAAAAAAAATATTAAGGCTTCTTTCATTGATGCCAGTAGATTGTGGAGGTCAAAGTCCGTATTAAAGGTATATAGCAGGAGTTTGCTAAGTTGTGAAATGAATTAGTGACACTGTTCTAGAACATGGTATTTTTCTATTCTAATTTGGGGAGATACTGTATCGTTGAAAAAGAAATTAGGAAAAGGTGGTCAACAAGTTCCTCAGTGAGATATTGCACCTTCCATGTATATAAGTCAGAGTAGAATGTGACAAAGGCACCCAATATATCCTCAGTGAATGTCAGTACCTGGTAAGAGGGAAGGAGACCTTTTTGTATACAGAATATGTCCGATTATACTCCGATCTGGTAAAATACCTACCAGCTTTAACAATGGACTGCAGTGCTTGTGTACAACACATACCAGTGCACACGAGTTATGTGCACCTTAGCACATGCCCACTGATTCCCATGGACCCTTAGTGTGTTAGTGCACTGCATATTCTGTGTGTGAATGATGTCTTTGGGCTCATTGACACAGATGCTGTGCCCTGTACAGCATGAATCGGCGGCTTGTTTATGTGGCTGCTGCCACCTGAAGCTGCATGCAACTATTCTACGTTACTCTATGGAGAAGCAGTGGTTGTAAAAACACAGCTGCAAGTCCCAATTGGACAAGCGCGTGGGTGTGGGTGCATGGCCCCAAACACAAATCGTGTGCATTCAGGGCCACTCAACTGCACACCTGTCAAATTAGGATCTGCAGCTATTTCTGTACAGTTTCTGCATTCCAACAGAATAACATGAGGTACCTGAAAGAAGCTCAAACTGCATAAACAATCTGATCATTGACACTGTATGGGCCACAGCGCTCATGTGAGTTGGCCCTTAATATTGGTTCTTTTTTTTTTTTTTTTTTTTTAATATTTTTTAACAGCCCTGGTGGCGGTGGTGGAGGGCACGTTGGTGAACTGTCAGGGTTCTGAACAGACCCCTAATGTCTCACTTTTCAAGCACAGACACAGATCCCCAATCCCCTTCTCTGCAATGAATGAATGAATGAATAGGTAGTGCTTTGTACACAGGCTTTCTGTTCTTCAGAAACTGGAAGCATAGTATACACAGTTTACAGGAGTCATCAAGCACTCACTGTGTCAATTCAGGAAAGGCAGAGATCAGTAAACATGACATGTTTATCAACCCTATGCTCTTCATTCTCACATCGATCCCAGTGTGCCCAACAGCTGCTGACAGCCAGTGGGAGGGAGAGGTAGAGAAACGTGCAGGGTGGGGTGAGCCAAGGGTTCAGAGCTGCACGGAGGGTATCAAGGCTGGGGGTGGAGTTGAATCAGTGGGAGGGAAAGAAGTTTAGAAAGTCGAGGGGATTTCAGTAAGCCAGGGGATCTGTAATCAAAAGGGTAAGCAGAGGAAACATGGCAGGAGCAGAGGTGGCAGTGGCAGGGAGGGGTGTCACATTTTTGATGAATAGTTATTTCTTAGTAACTGATGACAGCTCTTCTTTTATTCAGCAGAGCCTAAGCTAATAGCAGAAGAGGGAATGCAGCTGGATGCGGTTCTGTGTCACCATGTTGCTGACTGCAAAAGGTTTAAAGGGTTAGTTCACCATATTCAAAAATGCCCCATGCTGTCCCTAAACACCATTACAGAACTGTAAACGAATCAGCTTTAAAAAATATGCTTTAGTGATATTTCCTTACATGTAGGCAATTTTCACTATAAGGAAAACCTAACAACAGTTATCCAAACTCTACTGTGTTTTTTCTAGGACAGAGCAGCCATTAGGATGAGTGCTCTCTAGCAGTACAGAGTGAGTGCCGTTCTTCTCCTGAGCCCCACACATGTGCAGTGTGCTCTCCCTGCGCTCAGACACTAAGCTCATCAACAACATTACAAGAGTATGTGTAGGGCACGGGAAAAGGACAGTGCTCGCTTGTCTTTGATAACCTAACTCTTTAGGGATAAATAATTTCAGAGTACATGCAGCTACAGAAGACAGGCATGGCTTGTTTTAACGCTATTAATGCAGGTTAAGAATATGTAAATTCCTTAGTATCGATAGCCTAGGAATCGCTTCCCTTACATGCATGGTATGGTTATAAATCCATACTAGCTCTAATTGCATAATCATGTGGGGGAATGCTGTGCAAGCAAAAAAACAAATTCAAATGGCTGGAGATGTCAGGAGTAGGGATGAGCTTCGTGTTCGAGTCGAACGCGCGTTCGACTCGAACATCGTCTGTTCGGTCGTTTGCCGAATTACGAATGATATGGGCCGTTCACGCCAAATTCGAGTGGCGTGTCACGGCCCATAATTCACTGCTGCATCGCAGTGCATTGCTGGTTGATGATGGGCCAAGCATGCACTATGACCCGCATGCTTGGCCAATCACAGCGCTGTCTGAATAGAGAGCCGTAATTGGCCAAAGCCAAGGAGGCTTTGGCCAATTATGGCTCTTAGGGTTTAGTACACGCCCCACACTATATAAGGCCGCCTGCACGGCGGCCCTGTGTAGGTGTGTTCCGAGAGAGAGAGAGACACACACAGACAGTGTCACTTGATTTAAGTTAGATAGAGTAGGCAGGTCGAGTCAGTTAGCTGCAGTTACAGTGTATTTTGTGTATATATATATATATATATATATATATATATATATATATATATATATATAATATTGTAGCAGAGCGTCCCAGAGAGAGCCAGGAAAAGTCCTGTTCGGGGTTTATACATCTCCCAGGCTCCTCATACACATTCAGGGATCTCTGATCCATGGTCCAGTTCAGGTCTTGGTCCTCTCCCTCAGGCTAATTTAAGCTCACCTGAGCAGACAGCCTTTGCTCTTGGCCTGGGATACTTAGACAACTTCTGTGTAGGAGAGCAAAAAGGTATGTGGAAGCTGACAAGCTGTAGGCTTGCTCAGCCTGGTAGTTAGGATCTGTAAATATTGTTTAGTTAGTGCCGAAACACGGATAGGTTTTGTTTTGGCTATTTTTGTTCCTATTTGTTTTTTTTGGAACACTGTACAGCACCTGTATATAGACATATATATCACAAATAAACAATGCACTGTTTGTCACTATTTCACTGGATTTGGTATCTGTGCCTGAAAGACTGCTCATCCCAGGGAGCTTTGTACCTGCTACCTGTCCCCCAGGTTACATATGGTGGAGACTGCGACCAGCTGTAGTAAGTTACTACTTAAAAGGCCAGTACCTAGAGTGACTAAACATGGAGGAAATCCTAAAACAATTGGTGATATCCAACGCTGCGCAGCAACAATCCAACGCTGCGCAGCAACAATCCAACGCTGCGCAGCAACAATCCAACGCTGCACAGCAACAATCCAACGCTGCACAGCAACAATCCAACGCTGCACAGCAACAAGCAAACGCTGCACTGCATCAAGCAAACGCTACACAGCAGCAAACAAACGCTATCGCACAGGAGCAAACCAAGGCGCTGTGCCAACAGATTGGTGCTGTACAGGAGCTATTGCAGAGGCTGTTTGAACAGCTAGCCACTGATGCAAAAGAGGATAGGAAAACCCTGGCTGCGGTTGTGGAGACGCTAGCACAGTGGTCACCTGCTAAAGTTAATGTTGTTGGAGACAAGCCCTCAGCCATCCATGTGGGTCGCTTTCTTTCTAAGATGACTGCAGATGATGATCCAGAGGCCTTTCTCTTAACGTTTGAACGGACCGCTGAGAGGGAAGGTTGGCCCAAAACCCAGTGGGCAGGACTGGTCGCCTCCTTGCTGTCTGGAGAATCGCAGAAGGCCTACTATGATTTGGAGTCAGCAGAAGCAGGAGACTATGAAAAGGTCAAGCGGGAAATCCTGGCGCGACTTGGTGTCACCTTGGCAGTTCGAGCACAGCGGGTCCACAGTTGGTTCTTCCAAGACGAGAGGCCCCCAAGATCGCAGATGTTCGACCTAATTCACTTGGTGAGAAAATGGCTACAGCCAGAATCCCTGTCTGGGCCACAAATAGTGGAGCGTGTGGTCATGGACCGGTTCCTGAGGTCACTACCAGTTCCCCTGCAGAAGTGGGTGAGTCAAGGAGACCCCAACTCGGTGGACAACCTCGTGGAACTCGTTGAAAGGTACTTTGCTGCAGAGAGCCTGGTCACCACCCCTACAGGCGCACAGATTTTCCACCCAAAGCCACGGTCTCCCCAGGCAACCGGTAAGACTGTTCCAGGGGATGTGGGTGGTAAGCATGGCAAGGAAATAGGAGGGAGGATTTTTGGTGCCAGGACTGAAGTTTGGCATCTCAAACAAGGGAAGCTACTGCCTTTCAGCAAACCAAACTGGGGAAACATCAGGTGTTTTCGTTGCCAAGAACTGGGACATGTTGCAGCAAACTGTCCATTGACAGATGAACCAATGCAGTGTGATCTATTAGAAGGCAGTCTATGTTTGCTGCTGTTTCATGCGCTGCAGCACCAAGTATGGGAAAACACATGTGCCAAATTACTGTTAATAATAAGCCTATTACGGCCTTGCTGGACTCTGGAAGTCTAGTGACTTTGGTTACAGCTGAGATGGTTGAAACTGTGAATTTGCATGCTAAAAAAGTTGCTGTGATCTGTGTACATGGGGATACCCGCGAGTATCCTATAGCCACTGTTCAGTTTAAAACTGGCTTAGGTACGGTGACCCATCCGGTTGGACTTGTGCCCCACTTGGTGCACGAGGCCATCGTTGGTAGAGACTTCCCTAAGTTTTGGGAACTGTGGGATCGTCCCGACCCGGTCGCAGTAGCTGACTCAGTGAAAGAGCCAGAACTCCTGGCCGCTACTGACAATGTGGGTTCAGGGGACTCTTCTCAGGGCTCCCCGGGTTTTCCTTTCTCAGTTATGGCAGGAGAGCTGGAGGAGCCTGAGGAGGTCCCCACAACCAGTGGAGCTGGACAGCCATCTGCTGAATCTGAGCCTATGTTGGAGTTTGCTGACCTTAATGTACACAAGGAAAATTTTGGTACCGAGCAGAGAAAAGACCCAACCCTTGCCAGGGCCTGGGAAAATGTAATGGTAATTAATGATGTACCTGTCGAATCAGGGGACAGGCTCTGTTTTCCTTATTTTAGCAGTAATGAGGATTTACTGTATCGTGTATGTAAAAAAAATGATGAAGTGGTTGAACAGTTGGTGGTCCCTAAGCCATACAGACGGGTGGTGTTGGAACTTGCCCATGGGCACTTGCTAGGAGGTCATTTAGGGGTTGAGAAAACTACTGAAAGGGTGTTGCGCAGGTTTTATTGGCCGGGATACAGAAGGATATTGAGAATTATTGTCAATCCTGTCCTGTGTGTCAGATGTCAGCCCCACTACAACACTTCCGAAGTCCTTTAGTGCCCTTGCCCATTATTGAAGTGCCCTTTGAGAGGATTGCCATGGACCTTGTGGGTCCACTCCCCAAGTCTGCCCGAGGTCATCAGCATATCCTTGTAATCATGGATTATGCTACCCGTTACCCCGAGGCCATTCCCTTACGCACCGCGTCTGCTAAAAACATTGCCAAAGAGCTGTTTATGGTGTTCAGTCGTGTTGGAATCCCTAAAGAAGTCCTTACAGACCAGGGCACCCCATTTATGTCACAAATAACATGAGAGCTGTGCAAGTTATTTAAGGTGTTGCAATTGCAAACCTCAGTGTACCATCCTCAAACAGAAGGCTTGGTGGAACGCTTCAATAAGACATTAAAGAGCATGTTAAAAAAGGTTGTTGACAAGGATGGGAAAAACTGGGACTTCCTGATACCATACTTGATGTTTGCCATCAGGGAGGTTCCCCAGTCCTCCACGGGGTACTCTCCATTTGAGTTGCTTTATGGGAGACACCCTCTGGGACTCTTAGACATAGCCAAAGAAACTTGGGAGGGGGAGCAGACACCCCATAAAAGTGTCATTGAGCATATCGCTCAAATGCAGGACAGGATTGCAGCAATCATGCCAATGGTAAAAGAACACTTACTGCAGGCCCAAGCAGCCCAACAGAGAATATACAACAGGGGGGCCCAACTCCGTGTTTTCTCACCTGGTGACAGGGTCCTGGTGTTAGTTCCCACAGTTGAGAGCAAGTTCCTGGCTAAGTGGCAGGGTCCCTTTTGAAGTAATTGAAAGAGTTGGGGAGGTCAATTAGAAGGTATATCAACCAGGGAAAAGGAAGCCCGAACAGATTTACCATATAAACCTGTTAAAGCCCTGGAAGGATAGACTGGCGTTAACTGCGAGGTCCCTCCCGGTAACGCCTAAGGGTGCTGAGTCCCTTCTGATCCCCGAGGTCACTATTCCAGACACCCTGTCATTCCCAAAAGCAGGAAACTAGAGAATTCCTGATAAGAAATAGAGAGAAATTTTCAGAGTTACCTGGCACGACTTCAGCAGTTCAGCATGATATTGTTACTGAACCAGGGGTCTGTGTCACGCTCAAACTGTACCGAATTCCTGAAGCGAGGTGAAAGGACATCAGCGAGGAAGTTAAAAGAATGTTGGAGCTAGATGTCATTGAGGAATCCAATAGTGACTGGTCTAGCCCCATCTTGTTAGTCGCAAAACCGGATGGCACTTGGAGGTTCTGTAATTACTTCAGGAAGCTTAATGCAGTGACAAAGTTTGACACGTACCCAATGCCCAGAGTGGACGAACTTATAGACCAACTTGGCAAGGCTCGCTATCTGACCACTTTGGACTTGACAAAAGGTTATTGGCAAATACCCCTGACTGGTAGCGCCAAAGAGAAGACTGCATTTGTGACCCCGGAGGGTTCCTTTCAATAAAAAAAAAAGGCCTTTTGGGTTGCAAAATGCCCCCATGACATTTCAGAGGGCCATGGACAGGACTCTAAGACCCCACCGACAATATGCAGCAGCATATCTAGATGACATAGTGGTACATAGCACTGACTGGGAGTCTCACTTGCCCCGTGTCCAGGCTGTCCTTGATTCCCTCTTCAAAGAAGGTTTTACAGCAAATCCCAAAAAATGTGCCATTGGTCTAGAGGAAGCCAAGTATTTGGGCTACACTATTGGGCGTGGTGTCATAAAACCTCAAGTGAATAAATTAGAAGCCATCCAGGAATGGCCACGTCCTGCAGACAAGAAGCAGGTCAGGGCCTTTCTTGGCAATGCGGGGTATTATAGAAGATTTATCCCAAATTTTGCAACTATAGCTGCCCCACTGACAGACCTTATGAAAAGGAAAGACTCTGTAATGGTGAAATGGTCCTCAGTAGTAGGGATGAGCTTCGAGTTCGAGTCAAACTCATGTTCGACTCAAACATTGGCTGTTCGCAAGTTCGCCAAACAGCGAACAATTTGGGGTGTTCGCGGCAAATTTGAATGCTGCGGAATACCCTTTAAAAGTCTATGGGAGAAATCAAAAGTGCTAATTTTAAAGGCTAATATGCAAGTTATTGTCATAAAAAGTGTTTGGGGACCTGGGTCCTGCCCCAGGGGACATGGATCAATGCAAAAAAAAGTTTTAAAAACGGACGTTTTTTCAGGAGCAGTGATTTTAATAATGCTTAAAGTCAAACAATAAAAGTGTAATATCCCTTTAAATTTCGTACCTGGGGGGTGTCTATAGTATGCCTGTAAAGGGGCTCATGTTTCCTGTGTTTAGAACAGTCTGACAGCAAAATGACATTTTGAAGGAAAAAACTCATTTAAAACTACCCGCGGCTATTGCATTGCCGACAATACACATAGAAGTTCATTGATAAAAACGGCATGGGAATTCCCCAAAGGGGAACCCCGAACCAAAATTAAAAAAAAAAAAAAAAAAAGACTTGGGAGTCCCCCTAAATTCCATACCAGGCCCTTCAGGTCTGGTGTGGATTTTAAGGGGAACCCCGGCCAAAATTAAAAAAAAAAAATGACGCGGGGTTCCCCCTAAATTCCATACTAGACCCTTCAGGTCTGGTATGGATTTTAAGTGGAACCCCGCCCCAAAAATCCATACCAGACCCTTATCCGAGCACGCAACCTTGCAGGCCGCAGGAAAAGAGGGGGGGACGAGAGTGCGCCCCCCCTCCTGAACCGTACCAGGCCACATGCCCTCAACATTGGGAGGGTGCGTTGGGGTAGCCCCCAAAACACCTTGTCCCCATGTTGATGAGAACAAGGGCTTCATCCCCACAACCCTGGCCGGTGGTTGTGGGGGTCTGTGGGCGGGGGGCTTATCGGAATCTGGAAGCCCCCTTTAACAAGGGGACCCCCAGATCCCGGCCCCCCCCCTGTGTGAAATGGTAAGGGGGTACTTACCCCTACCATTTCACTAAAAAACTGTCAAAAATGTTAAAAATGACAAGAGACAGTTTTTGACAATTCCTTTATTTAAATGCTTCTTTCTTCTATCTTCCTTCATCTTCTGGTTCTTCCTCCGGCGTTCTCGTCCAGCATCTCCTCCGCGGCATCTTCTATCTTCTTCTCCTCGGGCCGCTCCGCACCCATGGCATGGGGGTAGGCTCTCGCTCTTCTCTTCTTCTTTTCTTCTCTTCTTCTCTTCTTCATTTTCTTCTCCGGGCCACTCCGCACCCATGCTGGCATGGAGGGAGGCTCCCGCTGTGTGACGGCGCTCCTCGTCTGACAGTTCTTAAATAACGGGGGATGGGGCCACCCGGTGACCCCGCCCCCCTCTGACGCACGGGATATGACGGGACTTCCCTGTGGCATTCCCCTTGACGTCACAGGGAAGTCCCGTCATGTCCCGTGCGTCAGAGGGGGGCGGGGCCACCCGGTGACCCCGCCCCCGTTATTTAAGAACTGTCAGACGAGGAGCGCCGTCACACAGCGGGAGCCTCCCTCCATGCCAGCATGGATGCGGAGCGGCCCGAAAAAGAAAATGAAGAAGAGAAGAAAAGAAGAAGAGAAGAGCGGGAGCCTCCCCCCATGCCATGGGTGCGGAGCGGCCCGAGGAGAAGAAGATAGAAGACGCCGCGGAGGAGATGCTGGACGAGAACGCCGGAGGAAGAACCAGAAGAACCAGAAGATGAAAGAAGATAGAAGAAAGAAGAAGCATTTAAATAAAGGAATTGTCAAAAACTGTCTCTTGTCATTTTTAACATTTTTGACAGTTTTTTTAGTGAAATGGTAGGGGTAAGTACCCCCTTACCATTTCACACGGGGGAGGCCGGGATCTGGGGGTCCCCTTGTTAAAGGGGGCTTCCAGATTCCGATAAGCCCCCCGCCCGCAGACCCCCACAACCACCGGCCAGGGTTGTGGGGATGAGGCCCTTGTCCCCATCAACATGGGGACAAGGTGTTTTGGGGGGCTACCCCAAAGCACCCTCCCAATGTTGAGGGCATGTGGCCTGGTACAGTTCAGGAGGGGGGGTGCACTCTCGTCCCCCCCCTCTTTTCCTGCGGCCTGCCAGGTTGTGTGCTCGGATAAGGGTCTGGTATGGATTTTTGGGGGGGCCCCATGCCGGTTTTTTTTTTTTTTTTTTTTTTTTTTGGCGCGGGGTTCCCCTTAAAATCCATACCAGACCTGAAGGGCCTGGTATGGAATTTAGGGGGACTCCCACGTCATTTTTTTTTTTTTTTTTTAAATTTTGGTTCGGGGTTCCCCTTTGGGGAATTCCCATGCCGTTTTTATCAATGAACTTCTATGTGTATTGTCGGCAATGCAATAGCCGCGGGTAGTTTTAACTTGCATATTAGCCTTTAAAATTAGCACTTTTGATTATTCATGTTCGTGTCCCATAGACTTTAACGGTGTTTGCATGTTCGAACGAACTTTTTTCCTGTTCGCATGTTCTGGTGCGAACCGAACGGGGGTGTTCGGCTCATCCCTAATCACAAATAAACACAGCACTGTTTGTCACAATTTCACTGGATTTGGTATCTGTGCCTGAAAGACTGCTCATCCCAGGGAGCTCTGTACCTGCTACCTGTCTCCCAGGTTAATATAAATAAATATATATATATATATATATATATATATATATATATATATATATATATATATATATATATATATATATGCGCACACACATATATACATACATACACTGTATTCAGTTTAGCTAGATCCTGTTCTTCTCTTCCTAATATACTGGCAGGCAGGTGTTTTTACAGTATTTCTAGTTACTGTACTGTGTACCCTGCACAGTCTCACCTACAGTATAGCTACCTGCAGCCAGGTGCTTGTGTAGGCTCTTTCAAGTATTTCCAGTTACTATACTGTGTACCCTGCACAGTTGCGCCTACAGTATAGCTACCTGAAGACAAGTGCAGGTGTTATCACACTAATAATACTACAGGCAGGCAGTTGATTCTGCTAGCTGCAGTATAATCGGTGTATATGTATGTGTGTGTATATGTGTGTGTGTGTATATATATGTATGTATATATATATGTATATATATATATATATATATATATATATATATATATATATATATATATATATATATATATACATACACACACACACACACACACACACACACACACACACACACACACACACACACACACACCCCCCAGTTTTGGGCAGCTCACTGCAGGCCAATAGTATGTCTGGAAGGTCAACAAGGAGAGGCAGACAGTCACAAGCCAATAAAAGAGGGCAAGCAGGCTCTGTGTCTAGAGGCAACAGTGCTGGTCGTGGACACGGTGCATCCTCATCAGCACGTGGCCGTGGGACACGCTTGCCCTTTTTTTCGGCAGCTGGCCGTGTTGAGCTGCAACATGCGGAAGACTTGGTCGAGTGGATGACCAAGCCGTCCTCATCCTCTCTCACCAAGGCTCAGGGTACTTTGTCTGGCAAAGCAGCTGCCAACATGGCCTCTTCCCTCGGCTCTATGGCATCAGTGACTCCTTCCCTAGCCCCACCATGTCCTTCTGAGGAGTCCCTCGAACTGTTTGACCACAGTGTTTGGTACATGCTCCAGGAGGATGCCCAGCGTTTTGAAGGCTCCGATGATGGTACTTAGCTAGAGGAAGGCAGTAACGTGAGCCCAGACAGAGGGGGTGCCCAAGAAGGACAGCAATCTGGCAGTCATGTTCCCCCTGCTGCAGCATACTGCCAGGTTTGCTCCAGTGATGAGGAGGGAGGGAATGATGAGGTCACTGACTCCACGTGGGTGCCAGAGAGAAGAGAGGCAGGATGCCCTCCAGGGGCCAGCCTAAGGGCAGCACACTGACTGCATCACACCGCAGAGCTCCGCATGTGCAGGGCACTGCTGTCTCTGCGCGTTATTCTTCTTGTTCTTTGGTGTGGGCCTTTTTTGAGACAAGTGCATCAGATCGCACTGCTGCTTTTTGTAACATATGTCTCAAGCGTATCTCGATGGCCAAAACATCTCCCACTTGGGCACCACATGCTTGCCCAGACATATGTTGACCTGCCATGCAGTTCGTTGGCAAGCGTACCTCAAAGACCCACACCAAAGAACAAAGAGGACCTCTCCTTGCTCCTCATCAGCTGGGGTCTCCAACTCCACTATACCTTCAGTCCTCTCCGAGACCTGCACTGAGAGGAATGAAGGTGTAGAATTAGGTGCGTCACAGCCAAGTACTTGCGGGCAATCTGCTATCGGTACACCGACATCAGATTGTACCAGGCAAATATCCCTGCCCCAGCTGCTGCACCGCAGAAAGAAGTTCGCTCCGAACCATCCACATGCCCAGCGGTTGAATGTTAGCTTGGCAAAATTGCTAGCACTTCAACTGCTACCTTTTCAGTTGGTAGACTCTCTGCCCCCTTCCGTGAGTTTGTGGAATGTGTGGTTCCTCAGTGGCAGGTTCCCAAACGCCACTTTTTCTCACAGAAGGTGATTCCGGCTCTCTACCGGCATATGGAAGGCAATGTCTTGGCCTCGCTGGACAGGGCGGTCAGCGGTAAGGTGCATATTACCGCTGACTCATGGTCCAGCAGGCATGGACAGGGACGTTACCTAAGTTTCACGGTGCATTGGGTAACTCTGCTGGCAGCTGGGAAGGATGCAGGACAAGGTGCAGTAGTGTTCGAGGTTGTTCCACCACCACGCCTCCAAAATGCCACTACTGGTGATTCTGACACACCTCTTACCTCCACCCCCTCCTCCTCTTCTTCCTCCATGGCCTCTTCCTGTGCTTTGTCCTCAGAACCAGCAGTGCTCCGTAGGCATTCAAGGGGCTACGCAAGTACGCAGGCCAAAAGATGCCATGCGGTGCTTGAGCTGGTGTGCTTGGGGGACAGGAGCCACACTGGGGCAGAGATTATGTCAGCTCTGCAGGAGCAGGTTCAGAGGTGGTTGACGACATGCCAACTTAAGGCAGGAATGGTGGTTTGCGACAACGGCACCAACCTCCTCTCCGCCCTCCGACAGGGACAACTGACCCATGTGCCCTGTTTGGCTCACGTCCTTAACTTGGTGGTGCAGCGGTTCTTGGGCAGGTACCCAGGCTTACAAGATGTCCTGAGGCAGGCCAGGAAAGTCTGTGTGCATTTCCGCCGGTCGTATAATGCCAGTTCTCGGCTGGCAGACCTCCAAAAGGAATTTAACCTGCCCAAGAACCGCCTAATCTGTGACATGCCCACCAGGTGGAACTCAATGTTGGCCATGCTGCAGCAGCTGCACACGCAGCAGAGGACCATCAATGAGTACCTGTGCGACTATGGCACCAGGACAGGGTCAGGGGAGCTTGGTTTTTTTTTCCCCACGCCAGTGGGCCATGATCAGGGATGCATGCACTGTCCTGTTACCATTTGAGGAGGCCACGAGGATGATGAGCAGTGACAGTGCATGCATCAGTGACTCTGTCCCCCTTGTCCACCTGTTGGAGCACACGCTGCGTGGAATAATGGACAGGGCACTTGAGGCAGAACGAGGAGGACTTCTTTAGCTCTCAAGGCCCCCTTTATCGGGAGGGGGAGGGGGAGGGGCAGAGGAGAGGAGAGGAAGGAGGAGGAGGATTGTGTCAGCATGGAGGTGGAGCCTGGCACTGGGCATCAGCAGCACTTTTTAAGGGATCATTTACAGTCCCAAGAAACCCATGGACTTGTACGTGGCTGGGAGGAGGTGGCTGCGGATCATGTTGTCCTTAGTGACCCAGAGGACTCTGGACCGAATGCCTCAGCAAACCTACGCTGCATGGCCTCCCTGATCCTGCAAAGCCTGCGAAGGATCCTCGTATTCTTGGTATCAAGGAGAGGGATCAATACTGGCTGTTAACCCTCCTTGATCCACGTTACAAGGGTAAGGTTGCGGACCTTATCTTGCCGTCGCTGAGGGAGCAGAGGATGAAATATCTTCGGGAGGCCTTGCAGAAAGGTCTGTGCAACGCGTTCCCAGAGACTGGGAGGTTAAAAACTCCTGTTCCTGGACAACGTGTTGCTGAGGCTTCGGTCAGTCAAAAAAGGAGCGGTGGAGAAGGTGGCCGTCTGACCGATGCGTTCAGACAATTTTTTAGTCCGCAGCCCCAAGGTATGATTGGTTCCAGCAACCATCGCCAGCGTCTGTTTTACATGGTGCAGGAATACCTAGGGGCAAGATCTGACTTGGACACCTTTCCCACCGAAAATCCTCTGGGTTAGTGGGTATTGAGGATGGATCACTGGCCAGAGCTTGCACAGTATGCAATTGAGCTACTGTCCTGCATCCAGCGTTCTTTCGGAACGCACATTCAGTGCTGCTGGAGGCTTTGTAACCAATCACAGGGTGCTTCTGTCCACCAACTCGGTCGATCGACTGACCTTCAGAAAAATGAATCGGTCTTGGATCACCACCAGCTACCAAGCACCTGATGCTGATGTAACCGAATAATTTTTTTTGAAATGTCAGATCCCTTCAAGACTGCCAATGCTGATGCTGAGTGACTATCCTGTTATGCTGAGTAATTATCCTCTTCCTCAATGATCTTGCTGATAGCTTCTAAGAACATTTTTGGTTCTGGGCGCCGCCACCAGTGGCTAAGGCCCAATTTTTCAGCCCCTGTTTAACAGGGGCGTGTAATTACAATTCTTGATGCAATGTTTTGCACGAGGGCTCGTTCCTGCGCTCCAACTAGAGTATCTGTGAGGGGTTGCAGTGTTGTGGCATGTGCCTAAGGCCCAATTTTTCTGCCCCTGTTCTACAGGGACATGTAACTACAATTCTTGATCTAATATTTCAAAGCAGGGCCAGTTTCTGCGCCCACCAAGAGTAACTGTGAGGACTTACAGCATTGTGGCACCAGCATCACCAACACCACCACCAAAGGCCCAATTTTTCTGCCCCTGTTCAACAGGTGCATGTAATTACAATTCTTGATCTAATATTTCACAGCAGGGCCCATTTCTGCGCCCACCAAGAGTAACTGAGAAGACTTACAGTGTTGTGGCACCAGCACCACCAACACCACCACCAAAGGCCCAATTTTTCTGCCCCTGTTCAACAGGTGCATGTAATTACAATTCTGTATCTAATATTTCACAGCAGGGCCTGTTTCTGCACCCACCAAGAGTAACTGTGAGGACTTACAGTGTTTTGACACCACCACCATCACCAAAAGCCCAATTTTTCTGCCCCTGTTCAACAGGGGCATGTAATTACAATTCTTGATCTAATATTTCACAGCAGGGCCCTGTGAGGGCTTACAGTGCTGTGGCAACACCAACACCTAAGGCCCAAATTTCTGCAGAGTATATAGGGCAGGACCCTACTTTCAAACATCCAACTTGCAAACGGAAGGAGACAACAGGAAGTGAGATGAAATCTACCCCTAGGAAGGGAAATTCTCTCCTGCAAGAGTTAATATGGGAAAAACGTTTCTCCTTTCCACTGATGCTTTATCACCAATCCTTGTTTCACTAAAAAACCCACATTTTCAAAAAACATTTGTCATTGGGACAGAAAGTGAGGTGAAATCTTCTGAAGAGGAGTACAGACAGCAAAACAAATGTCACAGGGGTGATAACCCTTCCCTATGTTTTCCAAAAAGCTTAAAATAGATTTTTTGGCTGGAGCTAAACACGTTAAAAATGTACCAGTTCAAAATTACAAACAGATTCTGCTTAACAAGAAACCTACAGTCCCTGTCTTGTTTGCACCCCCTGTATACTGCTGTTCAGAGTATATAGGGCCTGGTGGCCACACACCTTTCCTTTTTTTTAATTTGGGTGCGGGGTTCCCCTTAATATCCATACAAGACCCAAAGGGCCTGGTAATGGACTGGGGGGTACCCATGCAGTTTGTCTCACTGATTTTCATCCATATTGCCAGGACTCGTCATTACATTAAAGCTGCAAGCAGTTTTAGATGACTTTTATTCCTTTAAAAATGTCATTTTGTGCAGGGACTGTTCTAATAACGGGAAACACGCGCCACTTTACAGGCATACTATAGACACCCCCCAGGTACGATATTTAAAGGAATATTTCACTTTTTTTTTTTACTTTAAGCACCATTAAAATCACTGCTCCCGAAAAAACGGCCGTTTTTTTTAAACTTTTTTTTGGATCGATATATGTCCCCTGGGGCAGGACCCGGGTCCCCAAACCCTTTTTAGGACAATACCATGCAAATTAGCCTTTAAAATTAGCACTTTTGATTTCGAACGTTCGAGTCCCATAGATGTCAATGGGGTTCTAACGTTCGTGCGAATTTTCGGTCCTTTCGCAGGTTCTGGTGCGAACTGAATCGGGGGGTGTTCGGCTCATCCCTAGTCAGGAGTCATCAGGAGCCGGGGGGGGGGGGATTATTAATCTTTCCTCTTAGTGAAGTATGTGATAGGATAAAGAATGCAGGGTACCCAAATGGATTTATAGTTGTTAACCCTGATGGAATATTTATTTTATCAATTATAAATTGATCCCCTAACGTAATGAAGGTGCATGTGGAAAACATAAATTTTACTTTATTACAATTCTATAGTATATTTTTTATAATGTTCTATTGTATAATATTCTATATCATTATATAATTTACTAAATTAATGATAATTAACAACTTACTTTTGCACTGTCCTCTAGAAATGTCTAACCATGAACCTTCAATGCAGGCCATTCTAATAGGTCCATCTCGGATATATCCATTGACACAGGTAAATGTTGCTACAGTTCCTGGTGAAAATGTTTCAGCATTCCAGTTACCTTGTAGTATGGCTCCTTCCTTTTCACCTGGTGTTCCACAACGTTCTTTATAAAGAGAAAAAAAATGGATTAAACTCTTAATTACCTCATTCATTTTAAGGTAACAAGAAAGTTACAAATGCTGCAAGTACTGACCCTTAACTTATCTTTCATCCTTTCTTTTTCTTTTGGTATATTAGATTTTCTTTTTAATAACTATGTTCTTTACATTGCAGCTCATTTGGAAAGAGATCTTGGATAAATTCTGCACCTTGTCCCCAACCTTTTGATTGCATATTATAATATGCTAGTGTTTCCTGATCATTGATTTGATTCCCTCTGATATTGGTATGGCACCCTCCTAGTTTAGAGTAGTCCTCAGGTTGTTTCAGTGGATATCCCATGTTCCCTATCCCCATCCAAGTCCCCATTCCAATAAATACCCTAAAAAACCCTTACACACGATCAGACTTCTCATCGGAAAAAGAGATGACAGCTTTTCAGACGGGATTCCACTCAAGTTTGCCTTGCATACACACGGTCACGCAAAAGTTCGCTGAACTTACAACCGTCAAGAACGCAGTGATGTACAACACTACGACGAGCCGAGAAATGCCATGCCAGACATGACATGCCATGGGTGCGGAGCGGCCCGAGGAGAAGAAGATAGAAGACGCAGCGGAGGAGATGCTGGACGAGAACGCCGGAGGAAGAACCAGAAGAACCAGAAGAACCAGAAGATGAAGGAAGATAGAAGAAAGAAGAAGCATTTAAATAAAGGAATTGTCAAAAACTGTCTCTTGTCATTTTTAACATTTTTGACAGTTTTTTAGTGAAATGGTAGGGGTAAGTACCCCCTTACCATTTCACACGGGGGGGTCGGGATCTGGGGGTCCCCTTGTTAAAGGGGGCTTCCAGATTCCGATAAGCCCCCCGCCCGCAGACCCCCACAACCACCGGCCAGGGTTGTGGGGATGAGGCCCTTGTCCTCATCAACATGGGGACAAAGTGTTTTGGGGGGCTACCCCAAAGCACCCTCCCAATGTTGAGGGCATGTGGCCTGGTATGGTTCAGGAGGGGGGGGCCGCACTCTCGTCCCCCCCTCTTTTCCTGCGGCCTGCCAGGTTGCGTGCTCAGATAAGGGTCTGGTATGGATCTTTGGGGGGACCCCACACCGTTTTTTTTTTTTTTTTGCGTGGGGTTCCCCTTAAAATCCATACCAGACCTGAAGGGCCTGGTATGGAATTTAGGGGGAACCCCACGTCTTTTTTTTTTTTTTTTTTTTTTAATTTTGGCCGGGGTTCCCCTTAAAATCCATACCAGACCTGAAGGGCCTGGTATGGAATTTAGGGGGACTCCCACGTCTTTTTTTTTTTAATTTTGGTTCGGGGTTCCCCTTTGGGGAATTCCCATGCCGTTTTTATCAATGAACTTCTATGTGTATTGTTGGCAATGCAATAGCCGCGGGTAGTTTTAAATGGGTTTTTTCCTTCAAAATGTCATTTTGCTGTCAGACTGTTCTAAACACAGGAAACATGCGCCCCTTTACAGGCATACTATAGACACCCCCCAGGTACGAAATTTAAAGGGATATTACACTTTTATTGTTTGACTTTAAGCATTATTAAAATCACTGCTCCTGAAAAAACAGCCGTTTTTAAAACTTTTTTTTTGCATTGATCCATGTCCCCTGGGGCAGGACCCAGGTCCCCAAACACTTTTTATGACAATAACTTGCTTATTAGCCTTTAAAATTAGCACTTTTGATTATTCATGTTCGTGTCCCATAGACTTTAACGGTGTTCGCGTGTTTGAACGAACTTTTTTCCTGTTCGCATGTTCTGGTGCGAACCGAACAGGGGGGTGTTCGGCTCATCCCTACTCCTGACTCGACATGAGGCTTAAATTTTGAAGCGCCCCGATGCTAACAGTGTGAACAGCACTATGTGCTGTCTATTGTATCTTGTGCATAGGCATTTTAGGGGCCTCTCAAACGCCTCCTGTTAATGCCAGTGTGAATTCAGCCTTAGACTTTTTCTCTGAGCCAATGTAAGAGTGAAGAAAATTCTGTGTTCCTAACTGTGTGTTACAAGGAGGGAAAAGGGACCAAATTCACTAGCAGCTTTTTAAGGGGTGCGCTACACTGGGGAATGGTTAAAAACTATTAGATCTTTCCTATGAAGCGTGATGACGTAGCGATACGAAACGTACGTCGAGGCGCCTTCGGTTAACGTCATTTCCGAGTCCCAGCTTCCGGTTCTATCTCCAGCGGTGGTGGAATGCACGCCGAATCCAGCATGAGCAGGGCTCAGCACGGCTCCATCTAACCACATTTGCAATATCATCTAGTGCCGGGACACAGGCACCTAGCAATGTAAGCAGGCATTTTGTTTTTACCATTTGTTTTAATAAACCAAGCAATTTTACACTATTTGGGTCCACTTCGTCTTTTTCTCAACTCATGTCACCCGCTGTGGGGGAGAGAAGAACATAGTGTTGGGCTCAGGGGCGGATCCAGGGGGGGGGCAACGGGACAATTGCCCCCTCCGAGAATGTGGGTCAGTAAATGTGCTGGCAGGCGTCTCTGTGGGTAAGAGAGCCGGCGGGCGGCTCCGCGGCTGAAAGACAGCGGTGGGGAGAGACAGCGGGTCTCGCGCGGCTCCGGTGGGGACTGGGGAGAGACAGCAGGCGGCTCCGGTGGGGACTGGAGAGATACAGCGGGCTACACTGTTGGTGAGCAGCTGTGCGGCTCGGTGACAGGCAGCGTGAGCGGCTGCTGGCCAATCAGGGAGCCGGCGGGCAGAGGAGCAGAGAGATAACATCATCTCTCACCGCCCAACGCCCGCCCTGCATCCCTGCAGTTCCGACCTCACTGTGTGTGCAGTGTGCAGGCAGCCGCGGCAGCAGAGAGATTACATCATCTCTCTGCTGCTTTACTGGGACACAGCAAGAGATGATTATAGCAGGCAAGTAACAATCCGCAACGTGTGGCATGGGACGTGGCAAGTAACAATCCGCAACGTGTGGCATGGGACGTGGCAAGTAACAATCCGCAACGTGTGGCATGGGACGTGGCAAGTAACAATCCGCAACGTGTGGCATGGGACGTGGCAAGTGACAATCCGCAATGTGTGGCAAGTAACAATCCGCAACATGTGGCATGGGACGTGGCAAGTGACAATCTGCAACGTGTGGCATGGGACGTGGCAAGTGACAATCCGCAACGTATGGCATGGGACGTGGCAAGTGACAATCCGCAACGTATGGCATGGGACGTGGCAAGTAACAATCCGCAACGTGTGGTAAGTGACAATCTGCAACGTGTGGCATGGGACGTGGCAAGTGACAATCTGCATCTAGTGACAGGCGACATAGCAAGTGGCAATCCGCAATGTGTGGCAGGTGACAGTGGCAAGTGACATGCTCGGGGCTCCCACTGATTCTGCATTATGGTGAGTTGAACTATTTCTTTTTTTATAACAATGTAATAATAGTAATAATGCGCTTCAATCATCCTGACACCATAACAACCATGGTGCCGTGATGATTGAAGCGCTAACACCAACCATTTCCCCATTAAATTTACCTGAAAAAAAAAGTATTTTCTGGCAGTGCCCCTCCCGAGACTAGGCTCTGGATCCGCCCCTGGTTGGGCTGTCTGCGATACCACACCAAGCTGCAAGGTAGCAGCACAAGCAAATTCTGACCTTCTTTTTGGGTAAAGAGGTCATGGCTGTTTGGTGAGCAGATATTTTAGAAGAGCACTTTGGGTGTTGGATGTTTGTAAGCATTGGAGGATATCTACACATATTGATTTACCAACCACGTTTTTATTTTTTGAACAATCACAGATGAATATGGACTTTTTTTTATTTATAATACTCAGAGTTATACATATTTAAATTTCTGTATATTTAAGGTGATATATATTTCGGCAAAATTCACAAACTGATATATGTAGGAATATTTCTAATTCGTAGTCACAGCGCCCCCTATTATCACTTCACATTTACTGCACAGAAGGTCTCCTACAAGCTATTTGGGGAGCAACTTTTTTTTTTTAACTTTATTTCTTTATTCACAAATTTCGTAAATTTTACACTAAGTATCAAAACAGGCATTTCCTCCAGCGCCCAACTTCCCTCCCCCATACTTTCCACCCCCCTTAAAAGCAATAAGTGTAATATCAACTATACACATGTTGACTATTGCCTTGTGGGGAGGTCGTCCTACAGGAGGACCTGTCTAGAAGTCAATTTGACTCTAAATTCACAACCAATTCGCTACATCATCTCAACTTCATCCATTCCTCTCATTCACTCATCTTGCGGTCTCTCAAGGTCTATTTTCTTTTAAGTCATTACCCGACCTTTTGTTTTTTTTTCCAGACTAGTAGACATTACACAATAAAGTCTCTTGCTTCCCACCAGAGTTTCCAAATCAAGTCATATTTCTTTAACGCCCCTGGTTTTGTATATATTGATTTCTCCTTAAGAATTACCCCATTCATGCTATTCAGCCATTCCCCACTGAACGGAGGCGACGCCGACTGCCATCTCCGGGCAATCAGGTTCCTTGCTTGGAAAAAGCATCTCATGACAGCTACCTGGGTGTTTCCTGGATTTCCCACTCCCTCCACTAGTCCCAGTAGGCAACGTTTTACCTCCAGCTCAATGGAGGATCCAAACGTCTCCCGTTGTGGCTATAAAAAGCCCAAAAGCCACATCGCTGTATATTAAGGATATGAGTAACACGGCATGCCGTGACAATGTGCAGTGGATTGCTGTCTCCCAGGGGCACGCTGTGTTACTCATATTCTTAATATGCAGCGATCTGGTTTTGGGCTTTTTATAGCCACCGGCATTGCTGAGACTAAATCCAGGATTCAATGCGGTGTATCCGTTGATGGCCCTTCCTTGTTTGATGGCCGCTCCTGTAATCAGGAATACTCTCTACATGCCCCTGTGTATATATTCAGCTATACTCCATATGCTTTCTAACTTCTGATTGAAATCTCTCTCTCTCCTACCGTGATGTACATGATTTTGCATTTCAAAATAAGATAGAGAGACATATTCTCTTCTCTGTCTCGTCTGTGAACCTTGGCCGTGTCCTGAGGAAGCCTAACGGCGAAACACGTAGACATACAAGGGCTCACTGTACAATAATCATAGATGCATATATGTTACTATTGTCATTCCTTTACATTATTCTTTTATATATTTGTAATTCTCAATAAATTTATATTTTTATACTGCTATATCTTCTCCATTGTTTCTCAGCCTAAAAAGTCCACCTCCCTGGTAATACTCAGTATTACCCTTCATGTATTCTCTATGATTTATTGTTCTTGTACTAGTTTTTCTTCCAGGTATAAAACCCGTTTGGTTGGGGTGGATGAGTTTCGCTATGACTGTGTTCAACCTAACCGCCAAGACCTTTGCAAGGATTTTCATATCTGTATTCAGCAGAGCAATGGGCCTATATGAGGCAACATCAAGAGGGTCTTTGCCCTCCTTATGTATGGTAATTATAGTGAAATCCATCATTGATGGGGGGGAGCACTCCTGTTAGCAGCGAGCTATTCAATACCCTCAGAAGCTCAGGAAACAATACCTTCCCACAATGCTGATAAATCTCGGCTAGGAGGCCGTCTGGGCCCGGGGATTTCTGCCTTGCCATCTCATTAGTGATCTGCTGCATCTCCTCTAGTGTTATGGGACGGTCCAACTCTACTCTATCCTTCTCGGTAAGAAAGGGGAGATTCAGGTCCCTAAAAAAACCTGTCCATTCCCTCCCTCATCTCATTCTGGTGAGAACTTTACAGGTCCTCGTAACATTCTTTAAATTTACCCACTATTTCTGGAGTATATGAAGTTGCTCTTTCATCCTCTGTAGTAATCGTAGGTACCACAGAAGTGGGGGAGTTTGCCCTGACCAGTTGCGCCAGCATACGGCCCACACTTTCCCCCTCCCCGAAAGCAGCTCATCTCTGAAAAAGATATTTGTTTTCTGTCTTCTGGAGGGTTACTAGACGGTAGTTGTGTTGCTCTTCTGTCCAATTCCCGAGTGTGTCGGGTTATAAATATATTGTTCTTCCGCTATTGTTACCCTCTGCCCAATCAGACTCTCCCAATCCTTCGTCTGTTTTTTAATTTTTGAAATCTGTTGTATCATTATACCACGCAAAAAAGCCTTCAAAGTGTCCCAAACTATTCCTTCGGGGGCAGTGCCCCGGTTCGAGTCAATAAACTCTCCCAGGGACACCAATATCTCATTCGGGTCCCCCATCAGTTCAATCCAAAAGGGGCTTAACCTCCACCCCCCTGGAAGATTACGTTCGCTCAACTCTAATGACACTGTCACCGGAGAATGGTCCAACAGGCCTCTTGGTTTATAATTCACATTTTTTATCAGGGGTATCATCTCATTCCCCAAGACCAAATCAATCCTGGAAAGAGTTGAGTGTGTCCTAGAAAAACATGAATACTCACGGGTCTCCGGATAACGTGTTCTCCAGATGTCTCTCAATCCGGTTTCTTTCAAAAAAAATTAGAAAGCAGGGCATCCCCTGTATTACCCGTATATGTCCCTGGGGGAACCTGTCTAATTTCCGGTCCATTACCATGTTGAAATCCCCTGTTACTATTACCGTCACCCCTGGCTTATCCAGGAGAAACTCGGTCAGCCCACAAAGGATCGAAACGTCAAAAGGGGGAGGAATGTATACATTCACCACTACGCAAGATCCATTTTCGATCTTGCCGTACAGGGAAAACGTATCGGCCTAATTCGTCTATCTTAGACTGTATACAAGAGAATGCCACCCCAGATCTAATAAAGATGCTCACTCCTCTGCAATAAGAGGAGTGAACTGAGTGGAATTGTGTACAGTAGCCCCGCCACCTCAGTTGAGGAATAGAAGATTTAGTAAGGTGTGTCTCCTGTAGGCAAAGGATAGCTGCCTCATATGTTTTTACAATCAGATGGACTGCTGCTTTTTTCTCTGGATCTCCCATCCCCCGGACATTCCAAGAACACAAAATTAATTTTTTAAACTGAGTGCTTTTAACCATCAAAGTATAGTTTTGTGTAAATCAAATAACCAGTGCCTTTTTCCATTAAAGTGACTTTCTTGACTTTTTCATAGTTTTCTGGTGTCAGTTTTGTGACCCTATCTTGCTTAACCTCATAGCTATAATTGCTTTCAGACAATCTTGTCTAGTCCAGGCCAGTAAATAGATAAAAAAGTCAATTGAGACAAAGGGGGAGAAAGGAAGAAAGGCTTTCACCTTTATCCAGCGTCCACACGTTCGTCCTTGGAGTCGGGTTTCACCGCATCAAGACTTTCCACCAGACACGCATGCCGCTGCTGCTGGAGCTGTTTTGTCTCATCACAGACTGCTGACAAGCAAGGGGGGGGCGTGCGCCTCTCACACCACCACTATGGGTCCACCAGCACAGCCTGCACAAGCGCCTAAGTTGAATGGGAGAGCGGAGCAATTAGGGGCCATTCAGCCCAGTCCGGTGGCTCTCACCCATCTCCAGCCAGCCTGCATGTCCTCACTCAGCGTCCCAGCTGTTCAGAGAGGAGGGTGCGGAGAGAAGCTTAATTACAATTATCATTAGGTATTGGCGCAAGGTTTTTTTCCACTCACAAATACTGTGCGGTGTCAGAGAGTCGTTCTAATAACAAACCTGGCAAAGTCATTTAATTACCCTTTTTGCTGTCAGTGCCATTTTTGGGGGGTTTTTTGCACACGTTTATAAAATCATTTTATGCCTGAAGAGTAGAGATGAGCCGAACACCCCCCGGCTCAGTTCGCACCAGAACTTGCGAACGGACTGAAACTTCGCACGAACGTTAGAACCCCATTGAAGTCTATGAGACTCGAACGTTCCCAGTCGGGAAGGGGTTAATGATGCTTAAAGTGAAAAAAAAAAGTGAAATATTCCTTTAAATATCGTACCTGGGATGTGTCTATAGTATGCCTGCAAAGTGACGCGTGTTTCCCGTGCTTAGAACAGTCCGAGAGCAAAATTACATTTTTAAAGGAATAAAAGTAATTTAAAACTGCTTACGGCTTTAATGTCGGGTCCCGGTAATATGGATGAAAATCAGTGAGACAAACGGCATGGGTACCCCCCATCCCCCAGTCCATTACCAGGCCCTTTGGGTCTTGTATGGATATTAAGGGGAACCCCGCACCCACATAAAAACAAAGAAAGGTGTGGGGCCCCCAGGCCCTAGAAACTCTGAACGGCAGTATACAGGCGGTGCAAACAGGGACTGTAGGTTTGTTGTTAAGTAGAATCTGTTTGTAATTTTGAACTGGTACATTTTTAAAGTGTTTAGCTCCAGCCAAAAAAATCTATTTTAAGCTTTTTGGAAAACATAGGGAAAGGTTATCACCCCTGTGACATTTGTTTTGCTGTCTGTGCTCCTCTTCAGAAGATTTCACCTCACTTTCTGTCTCAATGACAAATGTTTTTTGAAAATTTGGGGTTTTTAGTGAAACAAGGATTGGTGATAAAGCATCAATGGAAAGGAGAAATGTTTTTCCCATGTTAACTCTTACAGGAGAGAATTTCCCTTCCTAGGGGTAGATTTCATCTCACTTCCTGTTGTCTCCTTCCGTTTGCAAGTAGGAGTCGTTTGTAAGTTGTGATAAGGTTAGGGATGAGTTAGATGTGAGCTTGGGGGTCTGACGCTTATGCTTAACCTCACATCTAACTCATAAACCATAGACTGGTTGAAAGTATAAGCCCTGTCTGCTCCATAAAGCAGGGATAAGAGTGTATGAGAGGGATCCCAGATACGGGGGGGGAATAAGGTCTCCATAAAGTCCGGAGATCTAGTCGGATACCTGGTCACTTCAAGGAATGCTTGTATATGTTGTAGTCGTCAGTCTGGTCATAATATTTGTCAGTTGACTAGCATATAAAGTAATTCGGTTTCAAGAATCTCATTCAGGAGAGGTTTTTAGTATTCTGGCATCCTAGGAGGAAAAGGCAACGAGGAACTAGTGTAACTTGGTTAAGTGTTTTATATTGTACACTAAGTGTCCCAAAACGCTACCTAGGCAGGACTGTCAGAATGGGCCAGAGGAACACAAAACCCCGTCAGGGAATTGTGGCACACTACACAGTGCCACAGATAATTAAAAACATCTGTGGGGAAGATGAAGCGCGGGACTTAAAGGCTGTCCTTTGTAAATTTAAGGTGAAAGGAGCAGCGGGTTTAGACCCAGATGTATGGAGTGAGATAAAAAGGGACAGACAAGGAGAGGTGTTAGAGAAGCAATGGATGCGTCAGGTTCAATGCTTAATTAAGGTTTCAAATAGAGCAAAAGAAGAGGGGTGGAAATATAATCCAGATTGTGATGGTTGGGATATGAAAGATAGAAGAACAAAAAATGTTGAAACCTTAAATAATATTACTTCAACCATCCCACCCCCATACACTGATATAGAGAAAAATTCACATAATTCAGGTTTATATCCTGTACTAGAGGGTAGAGGATGGGTTTGCCAGGTTTGTGGATCACAAAACCCTGAATGGGCACAAGAATGTGTACGTTGTGGGGCGCAAAAACCTCACCCGGAATCTGTAGCCCCAGTACACGTCACCACACGAACGGTAACATTACCAAATCTTCAACATGGGCATCCAGACCATCCAAATGCGCCAGCCGTGGTTAATCGCAACGTGGCCATACATACCTGGAAACCATGGTCGGCAGACACACTCATGGCTCTAATTCAGAACGCCCCAGATCCAGTAGCCAAGCCGGCTGCTTTAAGTAGATTTGTGACCCAGTTAATGAATACACATAGAGCGGCTTGGCAGGACGGGGAAGATTTGTGCAGACATAAAATGACTTTAACTATGTTTAATCAGTTTATGACAGAGATAGGCCCGCATAGACCTGTGGAAGTAGCAGATGCAGACGGCAATCTGGCAGACGGACATGTCAGGCATATCGGCTCAACGGAGCCTTTTCTTGTTTTGTTAAACGCTTTTTGTCAGGCAAAACAGCAAGAGAGAGGATCCACGTCACCCATGAAACAACTGCCAGGGCAGACGGTATCAGACTTTTACTTATCAATGGAAAGTATGATGGCAGACGAGGGAATGGATTTAGCACTGCCAATTACGATCCGAACCTTCAACAGACAGTTAATGGAAGGATTAATTCCACAGATAAGTGAAAGACTGAAAGCCTGCACACCAGAGTGGAGGGCAATTAGAGATAGAGGGTCGTTGCTACAAAAGGCACAAGGTATAGAATCAGACTTAGCAGAAAACAGAAGTCGAAAACATCCGGCAATCAATACGGTTGTAGATCCCCAAGAACCAAGCAGAGGTTCCTATCGCAAACCCCTTACTTGTTATTACTGTAACAAGACTGGCCACATCAGACACCACTGCAGAAAGAGAATAAGAGATGAAGGAAAGGAGGGTGTTGATTACCCAGTTAATCAGAGGAGGAACTGGCCCAGGGACAACAATAATGGTGATGTTAGGCGGCAGGGAGATGGTACACGAGCATGACTCGCTCCGGTTTTAGAAAGATCCAAAACTAAGATGCTTAAGACTACTATAACGGTTGGTAATAAGAAAATCTCTTGTCTAGTTTATACAGGCGCTTCACGCTCGTTACTTTCTGATTCTGAACTACTCCCTGAGAAAGAATCACCTGACACTTTATTAATAACTGGATATGATGGCATTTTAGCAGACGCCCCGCTCACAAAACCCTTAAAAGTTAAAGTAGGGAACCATATGTTCCTTTCACGTTTTCTGGTATTTAGAGGAGCCCCCACTAATTTGCTAGGAGCTGACATTTTAAAGAAAATAGGAGCTAACATTACCTATCACCCCGATGGCACTGTCACCTTAGCTATAAGGGATGATCAAGAACACATGGAGATGTGTAACCTGATACAATACCTGGAGGAGGAATCGGAACTGTTCGGTCCATCTCCTCCAGATTTGGATCAGATTTTGTCATCCCTTCGGGAAGAACTATGGGAAAAGCATCCAGCTGATGTTGGACTTTTGCCCATACCTCCGGTTACCCTACAGCTGATTCCAGGAGCAGTGCTACCCCAACAAAAACAGTATCCACTCAGTGCACCCAAAGAGGCGGCCATTAAAATGCAGGTCCAATCCTTCTTAAAAAGTGGAGTTTTAAAAGAAGTAAAATCGCCGGCAAATACTCCTTTGTTAAAAAGAAAACGATAGCCGGTAGTCCGGTTAAGTATAGGATGGTCCAAGACCTCAGAGCAATCAACAAAATACTAGCCCCGATGACACCTTTAGTACCCAATCCACTTACGTTACTGTCACAAATACCCTCAACTAGTATTTACTTTACGGTTATAGATTTAGCGAATGCTTTCTTTTCTGTCGCACTTGCTGAAGAATGCCAACTATGGTTCGCATTTTCAATAAAAAATCGACAACTAACCTGGACACGCCTACCTCAGGGTATGGCACATTCACCTACCTTGTATTCGCAAGCATTGCAGACGGTGTTGGGAGAATGGGTACCACCAGATTCCTGTGTATTGTTACAATATGTGGATGATTTATTGTTATGCTGCCCGGACAAGGAAACTTGTTTGGATACCACCCTTAATTTTTTGCGATTTCTAGCAGAAAAGGGTTGCAAGGTTAACAGGAACAAATTACAAATGTGTCATGAAAAAGTTATCTTTCTGGGACATTGTATATCACAGGGTACAAGACATCTCACTGAGGAGAGGGTTCAAGTGATAAAGGGAATGTTACCCCCACGGAATTTCAAACAATTGCGTATGTTTTTAGGTATTGTGTCATATTGTAGACAATGGATACCACATGCTAGCGCTTTGATGCAGCCATTATACGATTGTTTGAAAATTGTACCGTATGTGCTTACAGAAGTAGCTTATGAGTCGTTTATCACTTTGAAAAAGTTGTTGATTTCTGCCCCGGCCATTGGTATTCCAGATTACACTAAGAAATTCAATCTATACGTTGCTGAGATCACTGGACACGCCACAGGTGTTCTGACACAGGCACATGTAAAACAAAGACCAGTCGCTTACTTTTCAGCAGCACTAGATCCAGTGTCCAGAGGTTCACCGTCCTGTGTACGGGCGGTAGCTGCAGTGTCAATTATCATAGATAAGTCATCAGAGATTGTTCTAGACAATCCAGTTGTAGTGCATACCACACATGACATACATGCAATCTCGTCTCAGGTACAGCCCAAACACATTTCCGTGGCTAGGCAATTAAGGTTACAGTGTACTTTACTCTTACCTCCAAATGTCACTTTTCAGCGCTGTACAACCTTAAATTTGGCCACCTTTTTGCCTCTTCAGTCACCAGATTTGGCAAGGGGGAATGATAGTGCTAATAGGACTAGTGAGAAAGGAAATGAGGTACCTGACACTCTTTTGTTTAAAGAAGTAGATGAACACGATTGTTTTCAGCTCATGGAACAGGAGACAATGGGATTCCCACATGTCACAGATACACCTATTTTAAACGCTGAGCACACTTTGTATATAGATGGCAGCAGGTTTGCTGATGACAAGGGTAAATATCACACAGGGTATGCCGTAGTGACTGATACACAGGTGATTGACGCACAGCCCTTACCAGCCCACATGTCAGCACAAGAAGCAGAATTAAAAGCTTTAGAACAAGCCCTAGAATTCTTAAAAGGACGAGAAGGGAATATTTACACTGACTCCGCCTACGTTTATGGTGTAGCGCACAATTATGGCCATATATGGAAGGCTAGAGGTTATCTGACAGCAGCAGGTACACCTGTAAAACATGGAGAAGGGATTAAGAGAGTCCTGAACAATCTTCAAAAGGTTAAACGAGTGGCCATCATGAAGATGGCGGCACACACGAGCACAAAAACAATTGAGGCAAAAGGAAATGCATTTGCAGATTTGACTGCAAAACAGGCAGCTCTAGGGGAAGGAAGCCCTGAGACCTTAGCAGCGGTAGAGGTGAGTATCCCAGAACCAACATGGCAGCAGCTGAGTAAATTACAGGAGCAAGCAGGGGAGAGCGAGAAAGATAAGTGGGTCAGGATGGGAGCAGCACCAGACCTTGACAATGTATGGAGGGAAGGAGGCAAAATATGCCTGCCTGCCTCTCTGTACCCAGCAATGGCAGCGGCAGTTCACCTACCCACACATGTCATTTCCAATTCCATGTATAGGATTGTGAACCAAGGATGGCTCGCCCCTGGATTCAGTAGTACTGCGAGAAACTACTGTGCAGCCTGCCAAATCTGTCTCCTGAATAACCCAGGACAGAGAGTAAAAACCCCACGAAAACACCAGGTCCGGGCCCAATACCCCTTCCAGAGACTGCAAATTGACTACATACAAATGCCCAAGAGCGGCCCCTTTGAGTTTGTCCTCGTGTGTATCGATTTATTCTCAGGTTGGCCTGAAAGTTATCCAGTAAAATCAGCTACAGCAAAAGCCACAGCCAAGAACCTGATCACTGAGTTAATACCTAGGTTTGGTCTTCCTGAAACCATAGAATCAGATAGGGGAACACACTTTACAGGAGAAATCATGCAGAATGTAATGACCATGTTAGGGGTTCAACAAAGATTTCACACCCCTTACCACCCACAGAGTTCGGGATCAGTGGAGAGAGTAAATGGGACAATAAAGTTAAAAATACAAAAAGCCATGCAAGAGTTAAACAAGCCATGGCCTGAATGTCTGCCTTTGGCTTTATTCTCTATAAGGTACACTCCAACAGGAAAAACAGGATTGTCCCCATATGAGATACTTTTTGGTAGTGCACCTAGATTAGGTCTATACTTTCCACAGAGTATGCAATTGCAATGTGATAGTTTGACTGCATATGTAATACAATTACAACAACGTCTAACTAAGATCCACAAAAGTGTGTATTCTTCTCTTCCAGACCCTAATTAAATAGCAGGTACACATACACTGCTACCAGGGGATTATGTATATGTAAAGAAACACACCAGAAAGACATTGGAGCCAAGGTTTGAAGGTCCTTATCAAGTGCTTCTGACCACGGCCACTTCAGTAAAGCTGGAAGGAAAACCTACCTGGATATACGCATCACATTGCAAGAAACAACCCGAGAAAACAACATGATGAAATATCTACTTACATATTTTCTGTTGAAGATTGTTGTTTTACAAATACATGTATCTATTGAAACTGCTTTTATTATCTGATATCTATGTTGCACTTTGATACTTGTGTTTATAAAACCCACCTTATAAAAGATACAATAAAACAAGACAGTTCAGATCAGTTCTGGACATTCAGTGCTCGAGACTGATACATGGATATCTGACTCTGTGACTATTTCTCATGGAGCTAAGATTTGACAAAGCAATATAAACTTAAAGCAACTTATTTAAGAGTTGAACCTAACAGTTGGATGTTTGAAAGTAGGGGCCTGCCCTATATACTCTGCAGAAATTGGAGCCGTGCTCACAGGGCCCTGCTGTGAAATATTAGATCAAGAATTGTAATTACATGCCCCTGTTGAACAGGGTCAGAAAAATTGGGCTTTTGGTGGTGGTGGTGCTGGTGCCACAACACTGTAAGTCCTCACAGTTACTCTTGGTGGGCGCTGGAATGGGCCCTGCTGTGAAATATTAGATCAAGAATTGTAATTACATGTCCCTGTTAAACAGGGGCTGAAAAATTGGGCCTTAGGCACTGGTGCTGGTTCCACAACACTGCAACCCCTCACAGATACTCTAGTTGAGCGCAGCAACGGACCCTCCTGCAAAATATTGCATCAAAATATTGCATCAAAAATTGTAATTACACGCCCCTGTTAAACAGGGGCGCCCAGAACCAAAAATGTTCTTACAAGCTATCAGCATGATCATTGAGGCTGAAAAATTGGGCCTTAGCCACTGGTGGCAGTGCCCAGAACCAAAAATGTTCTTACAAGCTATCAGCATGATCATTGAGGAGGAAGAGGATAATCACTCAGCATAACAGTATAGTCACTCAGCATCAGCATAGGCAGTCTTGAAGGGATCTGACAGTTCAAAAAAAATTATTCAGTTACATCAGCATCAGGTGCTTGGTAGCTGGTGGTGATCCAAGACTGATTCATTTTTATGAAGGTCAGTCGATCGACCGAGTCGGTGGACAGATGCACCCTGTGATCGGTTACAAAGCCTCCGTAGCACTGAATGTGCGTTTCGAAAGAACGCTGGATGCAGGACAGGCCAGTAGCTCAATTGCATATTGTGCAAGCTCTGGCCAGTGATCCATCCTCAAGACCCAGTAACCCAGAGGATTTTCGGTGGGAAAGTTGTCCAAGTCAGATCTTGCCTCTAGGTATTCCTGCACCATGTAAAACAGACGCTGGCGATGGTTGCTGATCATACCATACTGATCATTTCATACTGATCATTGGGGCTGCGGACTAAAAAATTGTCTGAATGCATCGGCCACCTTCTCCACCGCTCCTTCTTTGACTAACCGAAGCCTCAGCAATACGTTGTCCAGGAACAGGAGTTTGTAACCTCCCAGTCTCTGGGAACGCATTGCACAGACCTTTCTGCAAGAGGTTTCATCGTCTGCTCCCTCTGGGATGGCAAGATAAGGTCTGCAACCTAACCCTTGTAACGTTGATCAAGGAGGGTTGCCAGCCAGTATTGATCCCTCTCCTTAATACCACGAATACGAGGATCTTTCCGCAGGCTTTGCAGGATCAGGGAGGCCATGCAGTGTAGGTTTGCTGAGGCATTCAGTTCGGAGTCCTCTGGGTCACTAAGGACGACATGATCTGCAGCCACCTCCTCCCAGCAACGTCCATGGGTTTCTTAGACTGTAAATGATCCCTTAAAGACTGCTGCTGATGCTGAGTGCCAGGCTCCACCTCCATGCTGACACAATCCTCCTCCTCCTCGTCCTCTTCCTGTGTGATCGGCGGGCACGCAGGAACACTGTCTGGATAGAGGATAAAGGGGGCCTTGAGAGCTAAGGAAGTCCTCCTCTTCCTGCCTCTGTTCTGCTTCAAGTGCCCTGTCCATTATTCCATGCAGCGTGTGCTCCAATAGGTAGACAAGGGGGACAGTGTCACTGATGCATACACTGTCACTGCTCACCATCCTCGTGGCCTCCTCAAATGGTGACAGGACAGTGCATGCATCCCTGATCATGGCCCACTGGTGTGGGGAAAAAACCAAGCTCCCCTGACCCTGTCCTGGTGCCATAGTTGCACAAGTACTCATTGATGGCCCTCTGCTGTGTGTGCAGCCGCTGCAGCATGGCCAACGTTGAGTTCCATCTGTTGGGCATGTCACAGATTAGGCGGTTCTTGGGCAGGTTAAATTCCTTTTGGAGGTCTGCCAGCTGAGCACTGGCATTATATGACTGGCGGAAATGCTCACAGACTTTCCTGGTCTGCCTCAGGACATCCTGTAAGCCCGGGTACCTGCCCAAGAACCGCAGCACCACCAAGTTAAGGACGTGAGCCAAACAGGGCACATGGGTCAGTTGTCCCTGTCGGAGGGCGGAGAGGAGGTTGGTGCCATTGTCGCAAACCACCATTGCTGCCTTAAGTTGGTGTGGCGTCAAACACCTCTGAACCTGCCACTGCAGAGCTGACAGAATCTCTGCCCCAGCGTGGCTCCTGTCCCCCAAGCACACCAGCTCAAGCACCGCATGGCATCTTTTGGCCTGCGTACTTGCGTAGCCCCTTAAACGCTTACGGAGCACCGCTGGTTCCGAGGACAAAGCACAGTAAGAGGCCATGGAGGAAGAAGAAGAGGAGGGGGTGGAGGAGAGAGGTGTGTCAGAATCACCAGTAGTGGCATTTTAGAGGCGTGGTGGTAGAACAACCTCCAACACTTCTGCACCTTGTCCTGTATCCTTCCCAGCTGCCAGCAGAGTCACCCAATGCGCCGTGAAACTTAGGTAACATCCCTGTCCATGCTTGCTGGACCATGAGTCAGCAGTAATATGCACCTTACCGCTGACCGCCCTGTCCAGCGAGGCATGGACATTGCCTTCCACATGCCGGTAGAGAGCCGGAATTGCCTTCCGTGAGAAAAAGTGGCGTTTGGGAACCTGCCACTGAGGAACCACACATTCCACAAACTCACGGAAGGGGGCAGAGTCTACCAACTGAAAAGGTAGCAGTTGAAGTGCTAGAAATTTTGCCAAGCTAGCATTCAACCGCTGGGCATGTGGATGGCTGGAAGCTAACTTCTTTCTGTGGTGCAGCAGCTGGGGCAGGGAAATTTGACTGGTACAATCTGACGTCGGTGTACTGATAGCAGATTGCCCGCAAGTACTTGGCTGTGACACACCTAATTCTACACCTTCATTCCTCTCAGTGCAGGTTTCAGAGAGGACTGAAGGTATAGTGGGGTTGGAGATCCCAGCTGATGAGGAGCAAGGAGAGGTCCTCTTTGTTCTTTGGTGTGGGTCTTTTAGGTACACTTGCCAACGAACTGCATGGCAGGTCAACATATGTCTGGTGAAGCATGTGGTGCCCAAGCGGAGATGTTTTGGCCACGCAAGATACGCTTGAGACATGTTGCAAATAGCAGCAGTGCGATCTGATGCACTCGTCTCAAAAAAGGCCCAGACCAAAGAACTTTTGGAATAACGCGCAGAGACAGCAGCGCCCTGCACATGTGGAGCTCTGTGGTGTGATGCAGTCAGTGTGCTGCCCTTAGGCTGGCCCCTGGAGGGCATCCTGCCTCGTTGGTGATGTGCCTCTTCCTCCTCCTCCTCCTTTCTCCTATCAGGCACCCACGTGGAGTCAGTGACCTCATCATCCCCTCCCTCCTCATCACTGGAGCAAACCTGGCAGTATGCTGCAGCAGGGGGAACATGACTGCCAGATTGCTGTCCTTCTTGGGCACCCCCTCTGTTGGGGCTCACGTTACTGCCTTCATCTAGCTGAGTACCATCATCAGAGCCTTCAGAATGCTGGGCATCCTCCTGGAGCATGTACCCAACACTGTGGTCAAACAGTTCGAGGGACTCCTCAGGAGGACATGGTGGGGCTAGGGAAGGAGTCACTGATGCCATTGAGCCGAGGGAAGAGGCCGTGTTGGCAGCTGCTTTGCCAGACAAAGTACCCTGAGTCTGGGTGAGAGAGGATGAGGAGGATGAGGATCTCTGTACTCCAGAGGGTACTCCTCATGTTGGTGGGTGGCCGGCCATATAAGTGCACCGAATGGGATGACGTCAACGCGTTTCACATTACGAAGATGTGTAGCTTCATCTTCATTACGTCCAGATGAAGCTACACATCTTTGTATTGTGAAACCCGTTGATGTCATCCCGTTTGGATGTCACGCCCCGCTGTCATCCCCCGTTGGGGCTAGCCGACTCACTCATCGAGGGAGTGTTTTGACCCATTGATCGAGACTGCCGCTCAGGAGGAAATAGGTGCACTTATATGGCCGGCCACCCACCAACATGAGGCGTGCCCTCTGGAGTACAGAGATCCCGCAAGGAACATTCTGTGTCATGTGCAGCAGCCAGTGGAAGTGGATCAAAGCATAGGTGATACTACACTTCGGCAGTATCTGTTGATTCCCACACAGGACCCGGAAGTGGTAACGTACCTAACCACCTTAACTGCGTGCTTCTGTTTATCAGTCAATATGCTAGTAATTGTCTCACTGACTGCATCAGTATTCACCAGGACACATACAGAGTACCATTACGTCTATTGAAGCACCCTGCTACATACATCATTGGATTTTGTATCTCCAGCAGAACTTTAGCATTGTTCATGGCCAATATACTCCTCATCTATTAGATGTTTTGGTGATTTACATTTATGCCTATATCAGTGCCCTTCTCCACGGCTCTCATCCCTCTCCTTTCCTACCCTCCTTTCCTCCACCAGCCCCCCCTTTCCTTCCATCATCCCTGGCTCGAGCCGCCCCCCGGGGGGATTGATGTCCGTTTGCAACCTCACTCAGCATAGCTGAACACTCCTTATTGTAGCAGGTTGAGCAGACATCAATTGCCTTGACGTCCGGACGTTTGTTTGTTTGTCTTTGATTACATGTTGTAGTGTTCCCCCCTGTCTGTGTTTGTATTAGTCGGACCCATGTCACCGATCAATTCTTTCATCCAGGGCAGTTTAGTTACCGGTTTATGCTCTTTTATCTAAATGTACTATATTTTTGTACCACAATAAACACTTTTTTGATACTACATTTATATTTTGGGTCGCCTTTTCTCTGAGCCCCACTTTCTCTTGGTTCCCCCCCCGTTTGGGACAATTGTTGTATTACAGAATTCCAATACCAAATGTAGCTTCCAACACTCTTGTTTACCAATCTTCCAAAAAAGACGTATCCGTATACCATATATAAGTCAGTATACTGTATGCACATATACCATAAATATACAGATACCAATACATAAGTGATATGCAGTATTAGTAAGCAATATTAGTAATCTGTAATCATTGTAATGACCGGAAAGTGAATAACTCAACTGCAAGTCGCCTGTCTACAACATTTTTCCTCCGATAGGATTTTTTTTTTTTTTTTTCTGCCACATCAGCAAAGTGTTTATTTGGGAGATATTGTTTCAACTTTCAAGTCAATCTCAACCCCTAATAATTTCACATCATAGTGGCTTACTCTTTTTTCGTCATCCATTTATTAAATAATAATAACAAACAACAATGCAAATATCCCCATAGATAAACATTTTATACCCCTAAGGCCTACCCCCCCCTCACAAATAATACCTGTTCCCCACCCAGCCCCCACCAAGCCTACCCCCCCCAGGCTCTTCCCACAGTGGTCATGACTTGTACCTATCACTATCCTCCTCCTTCTCTTTTACCCTGTTTGAGTGTGTTACGTCTGGCTCGAGTTAATATTTAGATTTCTATTTGGTAAGTTATCCGGCTCAGTCTCCCACGCCTCGGCCGCTTGAGGGGAAGACTTATATTTTACCCAATCTCTCCACGTCTCTTCATACTCTTCCATCTCTGTCCCTTCACTGTATCTCAGGTACTCCAGGCAGTGAATTTCCTCTATTTTGTTGAACCACTCCCGCATTGTAGGTCTTCTTCTATCTAACCAGTGTCTAGGAATAAGACTTTTGGCCGCATTAAGGAGGTACGGTAACAGTGATTTCAAATACCTCTTTGTGGGCATGTTACTCCCGTGATGTAAGCAAACCCAGGGGTCATCCACAATCCTCCTGCTGGTGATCTCAAATATAATACTCCTTATCTCCCCCCAGTATTTTTTCATTTCCGGGCACTGCCACCATATATGCGCGATTGTCCCAATGTCCTTGCAACCCCTCCAACATAATTGCGATATTTCTTTCTGTATTTTATGTGCTCTATCTGGGGTGATGTACATTCTCCCCAAGATTCTTTTTTTTTTTTTTTTTTAAATCAAAAAGGTGTTTATTGAACAAATTTCCATACATAGCTTCCATTGTACATACATTGTGCAACAACATACCATTATTTACTGTTACATTTCAATCATCCTGAAATATTTCAATGCTCTATTACTTTATGGTCACTAACCATCAATAAAACCTCATGGGCCCCCCCCGAGACATTGCAATAGTCTTGACATTACCAGCTCCCTAGGACTCAATCCAGGGGTGTCTAACCATGGTGCCCAGATCCTCTCGAATCTATTGGGGCTGCCTCTGTGTTGGTAAATGTGCTTTTCCATAATCAAAGTGTTGCCCATATGAGTAATCCATGATCTCACTGAAGGTGGAGAGGTCGATTTCCAGCCAAGCAGTATAAGCTTGCGTGCCTGGAACAGTGCCCTAGTGATTGCTATTCTAGTCATCTCTGCCGGGACCGTATCCTCTAGGACTCCTAGGATGCAGTGAATTGGGTCAAGGGGAATGGTGGTCTGGAACACTCGGTTGAGTGTTTCCATGACCTCACTCCAATACCTATGGAGCTTCGGACATCTCCACAGTAGGTGGATGAGGTCCCCCTGGTGCCGCTCGCATCTGCCACATAAGGGATCAGTCCTCCTACCCATCTTGTATAGTTTAAGTGGGGTGTAATGCACTCTAAGTATTATATATAGTTGGGATACCTTCTGGGCCACGTTGAGAGAGCACATATTAATAGACTGTAAGATTTCTTCCCATTGCTCTCCCGTAATTGGGCCTACATCTTGCTCCCATAGGGATGGTGCCCTGGTCGGGTGTGCCTTCAAGAGTTGCATCAGTAGCATTTGATAACAATATGAAATGAAACCTTTAGTTTCTGTGCTGGACTGTATCAGATGAAAGATAGGGGTGTTGGACAATGTCCAGGGAATAGCACTACCTTGTGTGTCCACCGCATGTTTGAGTTGGATATATGAATAATACATGTTATTTGGGAGGTTATATTTATTTTGTAGCTCTGAGAACGTCAGCAGCCTGCCATTGCTAAATATGTGTGATAAAAGGATAACACCAAATGAGCGCCATCTGGGGCCCTGTTGCAGCTTTGCCAGCTCTACGTATGAAAGATTCCCCCATATTGGGCTGTATTCTGTGAAGCCTGTTACCTCCTGTAGCTGTCTTCCCTTGTTCCAGATTTTCTGTATTAAAGTAAGAGTGGGCGTTAGTTTATTGGATTTGTGAAACAGTTGTGCCTCAAGGCCTAGCGGGATTGTTTCCGCTCCTGTCCCAATCAGCATTAACTGCGCCGATGAGCCAGGAGGGTCCCGGTTCATGGAGCCCACCAACTGCTGCAACTGAGCTGCTATGTAGTACAACCAAGGGTTGGGTACTGCCAGCCCTCCGCTGTCCTTAGGGTTTTGTAGCTGTTCCAGCTTAATTCTTGGTGTGCCTGAATTCCACAGCAATTTGCGGAAGAGAGTGTTAACCACCCTAAAAATCTTTAAGTGTATTACTATTGGGGAATTGTGTAAAAAGTAAAGTAATTGCGGCATTAAAATCATTTTTATTAAGTTTGCTTTGCCCGCTAGTGACATTTTGAGCCTGTTCCATGTATTGATTTTGTCTCTAAATCTGGATAGCAAGGGGTATATGTTTAGGGGGCAGTATTCTGTTATTTTAGGTGAAATTTGTATGCCTAGGTATTTAAATGATGACGTTACCGGAACCGAGCAGGAGTCCGGTAGATTCACCTCACCCCCCTCGTCTAGCAACATCAAAGCCGACTTAGACCAGTTAATTGTCAGGCCAGAAAAATAGCCGAACCCAGTGATGATTCTTGTCACCTCCGCTAAGGACGTTGTGGTATCCCCCAGGAAAAGCATCATGTCGTCAGCGTACAGCATAATCTTTTCGTGGAGGTCCCCATATTTAAAGCCCGTAATCTGCTGACTTGCTCTTACCACAGCCGCTAGCGGCTCGATAGCAATGGCAAAGAGCAGGGGGGACAGGGGGCATCCCTGCCTTGTGCCCCTGCCCAGAGCAAATGCATGTGACATCCTACCTGACATCCTAATAGTCGCCTTTGGGGAAGCATATAACAGTTTGACCCATGCTATAAACCGACTTCCAAACCCCAGCTTTGATAGAACCGCCCACAGGTATCTCCAACCTACACTGTCAAACGCCTTATTGGCGTCCAAGGAGAGCAGTGCCCTGCTTCCTTTATTATCTGGCTGCAGCTGCATATTTAAAAATAGGCGTCTGAGGTTGGTGGCAGTGGACTTGTGCGGCATAAATCCAGCCTGGTCGGGATGTATTATGGATTCAATGATCCGGTTGACCCTAAGCGCCAGGGCCTTAGCCAGTATTTTAACATCACTTTGCAATAGTGAAATAGGCCTGTACGAGCCCGGGTCAACCGGATCCTTACCAGGTTTCAACAATAAAATTATATTGGCTCTAGTCATGGAGGTCGGCAAACTGCCTTTTTTAAGCGAGTCATTAAACACTTCCAGTAGCTGTGGCATTATCCACTCACCATACTGGGTGAAAACCTCCATGGGGATACCGTCCTCCCCAGGAGCCTTGCACGTAGGGAAGGAACAAGCCGCATGTTGTAGCTCTTCCAATGTCAGGGGTGCTTCCAGTGATTGCCTAGCCTCCTCAGATAGAGAGGGCAGATCAATCCCTGCAAGATATGCCTCTAGCTCGTCATCAGTGTAATCATCCCTCGCTACATATAGATCCTTGTAGAAGGATGCTAGCTCTGATAGAACCCGATCCAGGCCATTAACCATCCTTCCACCGGCCGTGCGAATTGCTCCAACCGCTGGAGACAGCTGCTGGGACCTGGCTATTTTTGCCAGTAGGCGTCCCGTTTTTTCCCCTTCTTCATAGAATGCCTGTTTGCTAAAGAACCTTTTGCGTTCTGCGGCGGAGGATCTCAAGCGGTCCAGTGAATCCTGGGCCGAAATCCACGCCTCCCTCGCAGACTCCGTGGGGTCAGTAACATAGGCAAGCTCCAACTGGCGCACCTGATCTCCAACCTGTTCCAATAGTACCGAGGAATTTCTCTTGACCATTGCTATTTCAGCAATAAATATTCCCCTGAGGTAGGCTTTAAAGGCTTCCCAGGTTTGAATTGTATCTATTAAGTGTTTATGAGAGTTGAAAAATAATTCTATTTGACTAGAAATTCGTTCTGGGGAGTTAAATAATTTCAGCCAGAAAGCATTGAGTTTCCATGGCGCCTTAGGTAGTGAGGTAGGGGGTTGGGCACTCAGCCACACAGCCACAGGTGAGTGGTCAGACACTCCCCGAGGGAAGTATTCTATCTTAGAGATATATTCTAGCAAATTAGGAGTGCCTATACTAAGGTCTATACGGGATAGAGATCCGTGAGTTTTGGAGAAGCATGAAAACTGCTTTGTATTAGGGTTACGGATGCGCCAGAAATCTGTCCAGCCCAGTTCCGTAACCAGGCGGCTGAGCGCCGTGCCCCTCCCACCTCCAGGAGAATGGACTGGGGGGTGCCTATCCAATTTTGGGTCAAGGTAGCAGTTAAGGTCTCCCATGATTAACAGTGGGACATCAGGTTTGCCCGCCAGGTACATCAACAAAAGCTGTAGCACCTCCCGTGAGAACGGGGGTGGGATATATATAAAGGCTATAATCAGTGTTAAGGTGTACACTTTACAGTAAATGAAAACATATCTACCAGCACCATCCACCAGTGAGTCCAGTTCCTGGTATGCCAGAGCTTTGTGTATCAATACGCTCACCCCACGAGAGTAGGCGGTGTGAGTGGAGTGATAAGATTTGCCCACCCAGGCATACTGCAGGCAGCCCACATTATCCCCCAGGAGATGTGTCTCCTGGAGGGCAATAATAGCCGGATGGAATTTGCGCAAACCAGAGGAGATCATGACCCTTTTTAAGGGGTCATTCACTCCGCGCACATTCCATGATACTATGGGCGTGGATACCATTGCAAATATTCAAAGATACATTTAAAGGATATTCTTCTGGAAGTCAGAGCTGATCTGGTTATATGGTTACCCATGAGCATTAGAACGTGATTCATCAAAAAACATTTTTTCATTGAAAAATTGTCCCAATGGAAGCTAGGTGTTCTTGAAGGGTGGATAATCTCGCGCAACTGCGCGGCAAAACAGTGAAAAAAAACAAAACAAGAGTAGGAACAGACTGTGTTGAGGGCCCTGGGTCCTGCCACGCTGTGGCGCATACCTCCAGAACCGTCCCGAAACTGCGGGCTACGTGGTCTGTCCTGATTGTGAATGCCAACAGGGCAATACAGCATTAGCCATGTATCCCATGGCTTCAAACATCTTCTGCTTTTTCTGCACAGTGACTTCCCCTGTGAGGGTCTGTGCTGCAAGTGGCAATAACTGGTTGAAAAAAATATAACAATATTTCCAGTGGTAGTCACTCGCTGCGTAAGCAATTGGTAAAGTTCCTCTTCTGAATGAAAAACATGAACAGGAAAATGGACGCCCTGCTTTTTCTCGCATTTCTTCTGTCTTCTCTGGTTTAACCGGCTCCTTCTTCTCGACCCTGGTGGCGTATAGCTTGCTCATTCTGGTCTAACCAGGATGTTGCATCTTGCGCATTTTCAAAAAAGTGGTTCTGTCCGTTTGCCGCTACTCTCAACTTAGCCGGGAACATCATTGCGTAGGATAGCTGCAGCCTTTGTAGCCTCTTTTTCACTTCCATAAATTTTGACCTCCTGCGTTGTACCTCGGCGGAGAAGTCCGGGTAAAAGGATACTTTAGTGCCATTGTGTTTAATGCTGCCTTTTTCCCTGGCCAGTCTCAGTATCACCTCACGGTCCTTGTAATTCAGGAGCCTGGCCAGCATTGATCTTGGGGGGTTCCCAGGGGGGAGAGGGCGTGGGGGCACTCTATGGGCCCTTTCCACTGTGTAGATGGGAGAGAAAGCTTCTTTGCCAAAGACTTCCTGCAGCCATTCCTCAATGAAAGTAGTGGGGTCACGTCCTTCCACTTTTTCAGGGAGTCCCACTATGCGCACATTGTTGCGTCGCAGACGGTTCTCGATTTCGTCAGTTTTATTAAGGGCTTGAAAGGCGTTTTGTGTGGCCATCCTGACATCTCTGTTAAGGGGGGGCAACTGGTCCTCCACTTCGCTCACCCGGCCCTCCACTGCTGTGGTTCTTTCCCTGATTTTTTGCAGATCTTGGCGCATAAGGGATACTGTTTCTTTCAGACCCCCAAATTTCTCCTTCAAATCATCAACTGAGGCAGTACATTTATGCACTGCATGCAGGATATCACTCAAAGAAGGCTGTATACTGTCTTCTGAGGGGGAGTCAGATGGGTCAGACATGAGATCCTGCTGCAGATCTAATGGCACTGTGTCATCTAGCATGCTTGTATCTTCCCTGTTAGGCTGGGGGGAGTCAGGTATATGAGAAGTAGAATGTCCGGCCAGCTTTTGGGTATAATAAAGCATGTCCCTGGGTTGTTCCTTGCCTTTAGGGAGTTTACTGGACTTACCCCCCTGTTCGGATTTCTTTTCCAGGCCGCGCTGTGCTTTAGGAGGCTGAGACCGGCCGGCGCCATCTTGGTCAGCTTGGGACTCCCAGGCCTCGGTCTCCATTCGGTTCCCCCGGGTCATCATCAGCACTAAACGATCACCTGTCAGTACCGGGTGTCTCCAGGAGGTATCAGGAAGCTCTTTGGGGCAAAAACGGGCGATTTCGGTGGTGAGGAAAGGATATTAAGCAGGATTCTCAGCGGGAGCTCCGTGCAGCAGGTCTGCTCACATGCCTCGTCAGGCCACGCCCCCCTCCCCAAGATTCTATAATTCATCTCAGATACCCTATGGTTCACTGAGGTAGCGTTCACTCTTCCTAGGACCATCCCCACCTCCCTTTCACTGATCTTATTTCCGAGTTCCTCCTCCCATTTCCTAAAGAATATCGAGCACTCCACTTCTCCCATTTTAATCAAAATTCTATAGATCCTAGACACTCCTCCCCTCCCTTTTTTCTCCAGTAGCGCTTTTTCGAGGGGGCGAAGATCTTCCATCGACCTCATTGGTTGGGGGAGTGTATCAACAAAATGTTTCAACTGCCTGTACTTCCACATGTCTATGGTGAACCATTTATCTTTTGCTTTTAACTCCTGGTAGGTACACAACTTGCCCTTACTCATGATGTCTTTTAGTTGGGCCTCTTCCTTCAGTATCCATCTCTCAAACAGATCTTCCCTCCCAGGCAGAAAATAATCTGTATCCTTAAGCGGGATTAACGGTGAGTTGTACCCCCATTTCTCCCTATCGTGTATTTTATCCCACAAATTTAAAGCGTGTTTAGTGATATCCAATGTTTTTGTGCTCAGTTTTCTAAACTTTGGTGGTATCCACACATTTTTACCCAAATCCACCCCACTCATTATACTCTCTATTTTCACCCATTGTTTTTCTTTATTATTTTTCGCCCAATCTAAAATACGTGAAATAACTATGGCTACATAATATTTTTTGATATCGGGTGCCCCCCACCCTCCCTTCCTCTTATCATTAACTAATTGTGCAAACTTAATTCGTGTTTTTTTCCCCCTCCATATAAACATTAGAAACAAAGTGTGCAGTTTATTCAAAAAGTTCTGCGATATTGAAATTGGGAGCATTTGAATTTTATAAGTGATTTTTGGGAGAACTGACATTTTGAGTAAGTTTATTCTGCCTCCCTATGAGAGTTGATTGCACAGGAATTTATTCAAATCAGTCCTGATCTCATTAGGAAGTGCCATGTAATTGTCTTGGAACAATGTCTCTTTCACTGGAGAAATTTTAACCCCTAGATAGTTAAGCTCTTGTATCCCCCATATAAATTGGAGACTCTTTTGATAAGCCTTATCCCCTATTTTATCTTCCACTATTTCCAGTATTTCCGACTTAGTTGAGTTAACCCAGAAGTTAGATAATCTGCCATAAGTCTTGATGGTCTCTAGTAGGTTCGGAAGGGAGATCCTCGGGCGGGTGACGTACAATAAGACGTCGTCCGCAAAGGCAGCAATTTTGTACTCTTCTTTCCCAATTTTGACCCCACTGATATCCGGGCTGAGTCTTATCCTGGCCAATAAAGGTTCCAACGTCAGCACGAAGAGCAGCGGGGAAAGTGGGCACCCCTGTCTAGTGACGTTGTAC
Organism: Aquarana catesbeiana; assembly: GCF_042186555.1. Lineage (NCBI taxonomy): Eukaryota > Metazoa > Chordata > Amphibia > Anura > Ranidae > Aquarana > Aquarana catesbeiana. Next base: position 188,257,295 of record NC_133330.1, on the reverse strand, counting down.
ATTTTAAAAGGTTCGGAAAGCATGCCGTTCGTCTTGACTCTTGCTGTGGGGAAAGTGTATAAGGCTTTTATCCTACTGAGCATATTATTACCTATGCCAATCTCCTCGAGAGTGTCCCACAGGAAGCCCCAGTCTACCCTGTCGAAAGCTTTTTAAGCATCCATCGACAGGAGTAGTCCTGGGGCTCCCCTATCCTTCATTATCTGGGACACCATTAATGTTTTAATGCCATTATCACTCCCTTCCCTGCCCGGCACGAAGCCCACTTGGTCAGAGTGGACAATCTCATTAATGATCTTTTTCAATCTGTCGGCTAAAATCTTTGCAAATAGCTTCGTGTCAACATTCAGGAGAGAAATGGGTCTGTAGCTGGAACATAACGTGCTGTCTTTCCCTTCTTTCCTAATGATGGCGATGCTTGCGTCTAGTGCTTCTTTCCTCATCTCCCACTTTTCCCCTATCCCATTCATGTATGAACACATTATGGGAATCAACGTTTCCTGTAGTTTTTTATAATAAAGAACAGTTAGCCCATCAGGGCCTGGGCTTTTCCCGTTTGGAGTATCCTGTAGCGCTTTCTTAAGTTCCTGTTCAGTTATAGGGGCTTCTAATCGTCTTCCGTGATTTTTGTTAATTTCGCCTCTTTCAAAAAAGTTTTACTGTCCTCTCGCTTACGTCTATTTGACTTGTGTGAGTTATTTTCATTTATTGCATACAACTCACCATAAAAATCTTGGAATGCTTTCGCGATGTCACACGTTTTGTGTTTAATTTCACCTGATTTGGACTTAATTTTTTCTATAAAATTACTCGTTTTCTTTTTTTTCAAGGCTCTGGCAAGGAGCTTGCCTGGTTTGTTACCATTGATGTATCTATCTTTCTTGACCAGGTTATAGATTTTACGCATTTCCTGTTCTGTACAAGCCCTCAGCTCTTCTCTTCTTTTTTGTAAGTTTATCCAAGTCTCCCTCCCTCCCGATGTTTTATGTTGTTGCTCTAGTTCATGGATTTCTTTTATCAGGGCTAACCTTTCTTTTTTCCATCTCTTTTTTTTTCCCGTGCCTACCATCATAAGTATGCCCCTGATATACCCTTTGTGGGCCTCCCAAACTGTAGCCTCATTTACCTCCCCAGGCACATTTATTTTGAAGTACCACTCCAGTTCTTCCTTAATTCTCTTTAAGGTATCTTTGTCTTGTAACAGATCTTCGTTCAGTCTCCACCCTGAGCCCTGTACATGAGTTACCCCTATTTTTATTTGTAAACTCACCGGAGCATGATCAGAAAACGTCATATTACCAATAACTACTTCCATGACCTCTTCCAACAACCTATGTTCAACCAGGAAGAAGTCAAGTCTCGAGTACGTCACATGTACGGGGGAGTAGAAGGTATAGTCCCTTATGTCACCATGCTGGATCCTCCATACATCTACCAGCTGAAGCTGTTGCAGCTTCTTTTTGAGTTTACCTGCCCATACTCCCCCCATCCCCCGGGCATGTGACGAGCAATCCTTTCCAGGGTCTAAACATATATTGAAGTCTCCCGCAATAATAGCCTTTCCTGTCTTAAATTCTTCAAATTTTGCCAATATACCTATTACTTTTCTATAAGTGTTTCTGTTTGGCCCATAGATGTTTGCCATGGAGAACATCAGACCGTTGATTTTACCTTTTAAGAAGAGAAACTGACCCTCCGGGTCGGCCAGTCCCTCCTCCAGTTCGAACCTGGTCTCCCTGGCAAACCCTATGGCGACTCCTCTGGCCCCTTTTATTGGTGAGTCACCGTAGTACCATACTGGGAAATCTCTAGAGTAAATTTTTTGATTCTTGCTGGCGCTTAGATGTGTCTCTTGTAGCATTGCCACCTTGGCATTCAAAAACTTCAATTCATATAGGATATTAGCACAGGAATTCAAGCCCCTGACGTTATAAAAGATAATTTTTAAACTGGACATCCTCACTCACTCTCATTTATGTTCTTCTCTTTGTGGTACAAGCTCATGACCCCTTTTAGTTGTAAAGCCCCTTCCTTTCCCCACCCCCCCTCCCCTCCCCCCTCACCCCCAAAACCCAACCCCTCCTACCCCCCTCCCTCCTTCCCCATCCCCGTACATTTGGGGGAGAAACTGGCCTCCCATGGGCCCAACACAATACCGTGGCCCTCTAGCTCCACCCGGTTGTCCCCCCGAGGTTGAGCTCGGGGTGGGGTCGAATCGAACCCGAAGTCTTCCCACTGGGTATGGAGATTTACCTGTCCCGGTCGTCCCTCCCGCACGCAATCCCCGTCCCCCCGCCGCCCAAGAAAAAATAAAGAGGACAGGGCAAAGCACTGCCTATATTCCGGCCTTGTTACGTCCACTGCCCATTTTAACCCCTATGCTCTTTTGCAGTTGTTGTTCGTTTCCAGGTGGTTAGTTCTGTCTTAGTCGCAAACTCAACCTCAGCCAAAATTCAAACAATTCAAAGGTTTGTGGTATAGTATAGTCAATCCAGGGTTGCCACGTTCTCTCAAACTTAGGGTACGTGTCCATATCAACAGCTAGCATTTTGGCATGAGTCATAGTATTATTCATTTTAACTAATGCTTCCTTTACGATTAAATTAGAAGACTTCCATGCTCTTGCCAATGTTTGTTTAGCCGCTGTAAAGAGTTGCACTAGAAATTTAAATTGAGCATGTGTTATATTTTCAGATTTCAAGTTAATTAGTGCTATTGCAGGATCAAAAGGAATTATCTTATCAAATAATTTAGATGCAATATTGAAAATTTCCTTCCAAAATATTTGAGCTTTTGGACACAACCACCAAATGTGAAACAACGTTCCCAATTCAGAGCATCCCCTAAAACACTGTGCAGAATAATTTGGTACATATTTTGCCACCCTAGCTGGTACGAGGTACCATTTTGTTAACACCTTATAACTTGCTTCAAGCGCCAATATATTAGGGGATGCTGCTTTAGTTGAAGACCATATTTGATTCCATTCAAAGCTATCTAATTTTCGTTTCAAGTCTTTTTCCCATTTCTGGACATATTGTGATTCATTATGATTGGTTTGAACCAGTGAATGTAAATATAGAACTGAAATAGTACCTCTGGAATGTGGGTTATTCGTACAAATAGCTTCATATGTGGACAAATGAGTTAGAGAGGTTACAGTATTTAATAAAGGTGTGAAAAAGTTTTTGATTTGGAGGTATCTAAACAACTCCGATTGTGGTATATTGTACAGTTCACTTAAATTCGGAAAAGGGATAAATGATGATGAATTTACAAATTTGTGCATGTATATTACATCTCGAGATGTCCATTATTTGAAGGATTTGGGAAATACCCATGCAGGGTAAAAAGCAGGATTTTTGTAAAATGAGAGTAAAGGGTTGTGCAAGGATTGCAATTTACTTTTAAATTTAAGTCTATCCCAGAGGGAAATTAAGTGTTTGGTAACTGAGTTTCGTATCTTTTTACGATCTTTTGAGGACATCCAGAGTAAGTTGGAGATTGAAATAGGATGGCATTCAGCCGCTTCGATAGATACCCAAAGTGGGACTTCTTGTTGCGCATGATATTTAGTAATACTTGCTATATGTGCTGCCCTATAATAGTATGCAAAATTAGGACATCCTAAACCCCCATTTGTTTTAGGAAGGTAAAGTGTATTTTGCTGAATCCGTGGTTTGGAAGGTACCCAGATGAATGACATTGTTTTCCTTTGTAAAATTCTCAGATAATATGCTGGAATTGGAATTGGTAAAACTCTAAACAAATATAGTAGTTTAGGTAATAATGTCATTTTGATGGCATTTATTTTTCCAAACCATGAGATTGGGAGGTGGGACCAGGAATCAATCATATTTGATAAGTATTTCAACACCTGAGGATAGTTGGCTGAAAATAAATCTGATAATGATGATGTAAGTTGTATACCAAGGTATGGGATTTATCTTTCAGTCCATGTAAATGGGAGACCAATTTTTGCAAAAGTTAATTCCAAATTTGAAAGGGATATATTTAGAGCTAGACATTTTTAGGGTTAATATAGAGGCCTGAAATTGCAGCAAAATGATTAAGAGTTGGTACAAGATTAGGGCCAGAGACTTGTGGTGATGAAAGAAATAGGAGAATATAATCTGCAAATAGACAAAGTTTGTGTTGATATCCTCTTATTTCAATTACAGTAATTGTAGGGTCATTTCTAATTTTTTGTGCAAGTGGTTCTATAAGAAGGGCAAAAAGTAAAGGAGAAAGTGGACATCCCTGTCTAGTACCTCTTTCAATACTAAAAGAGTCAGATTTATAGCCAGCATATTTCACGTATGCTTTTGGTTTGTTGTAAAGTGCAAAAATCCAATTTGAGATCACTGTTACAGGTGTATCCATCACATATCCTGTTAGTATTAGGTAACGTCCTTCTAGATCTTTGATTTCAGAATGTAATGTGAATGGTGTGGTACGATGAAATGCTATGAGAGTGCCCCGCTTTTTGATGTTAGCCGAAGCTGTATATACTTGTGGGTAGGAGTTACTGAAAAATTTGGGAGTTGTAGTCGGTGTAAAGTGTGTTTCTTGAAGAGAGACAATGTGTGCCTTCTTAGCTTGAAAAGACCTAAATGCTTTCGTACGTTTGTGTGGCACTTTAAAACCTTGGACATTTAGTGATAATATGTTTAAAGGAGCCATGTCAAATGATTTCGCTTACTAGATATTGCTTTTGAATTAAACTTAGTGTAGTGATTTTTGGACTTACCTTCGCGGACAAAAGAAAGAGAAAAGGATAAGAAAATTCAGTATAATCTATCTTAGAGAAGAAAAAGGAAAAGTAAATTATTATATAGCATGCAAATACAGTGAAAGGGCTTTCGTCGAGTCTCCACATAGTAATGTGGGGATCTGAGGAAAGCAGGTTGAGGCACATGAAGCTTCCGTGCGCTGGGAAGCCGCCTAAAAGAATAATGTACATCTCAAGGATGTAATAGTACTAGCCCTAACTATGTATTTTAGAGTCAAATATAAATTAAAGTCTAAAATGACAGAATAAAAAAAATGAAATGAGAGGATGTTGGCTCAAACTTGTCTTGCATACACACGGTCACACAAAGTTGTCGGAAAATCCGATCATTCTGAACGCGGTGACGTAAAACACGTATGTCGGGACTATAAACGGGGCAGTAGCCAATAGCTTTCATTTCTTAATTTATTCTGAGCATGCATGGCACTTTGTGCGTCGGATTTGTGTACACACGATCGGAAATTCCGACAACGGATTTTGTTGTCGGAAAATTTTATAGCCTGCTCTCAAACTTTGTGTGTCGGAAAATCCGATGGAAAAATGTGTCATGGAGCCCACACACGGTCGGAATTTCCGACAACAAGGTCCTATCACACATTTTCCGTCGGAAAATCTGACCGTGTGTACGGGGCATGACTATGTTATTTAGTTTCAAAGCTTAAGATAAATATATAGTTACAAAGTAACTCACAATACTTTTACTAGATAACAAAAGCATGTGGAAGACCTATAAATACAGAGTACATAGGTAATAGTGGATCTCAGACTGAAAAAGAAAAAAGAAAAAATCCAACAATTCAATAAAAGATTATAAAAATATATGATCTTAACAACAATTACAATATACAAAAGAAAATGGAATGGGGTAAAATTACCCCAGGGACTTTAAAGGTGCATAAGTATTATAGTAATTGGAGTAAAAAAGTATATATGCAAAATCTATCCATGCAAAAATGTATTTATTATATTTAATACATATTATCAAAAGTTAAAAACAAGTTTCGCAATATCCATATCTGGTTTTACAGAGTCAATGAAAACCACTTAGTAGATACCACTCGACATGTTTCACCCTTTTTTGAGCTTCATTAGGAGTTCTGGTACATATGTGGTATACTAGGAATGAGAAACATAAAATAAATATCATATATTATGAAAATTGTACATAAAATCACACGGATAGGGTAATTGCTGCATACATAAGTAGCAAAATTCAGTCCAAGAATCTCACAAAAGTATTGAAATCATAACCAATAAATCACTGAGAGATTAAATAAATTCATCACAACAACAAAAGAAAAATTAATCAATAGATGATTATGATATAGACTATCTTACCAAGCCAAATAATACAAAAAGGTAAAACAATTGTTGTAGTTTGTATTAACGCGATGAATAGCATTCACAGGATTGGATAGATCTCCTCTGCTTAGGCCTCCCATATTGTTGGTCACAGAGGGGCTAAGTATAAGTATATCCTTGCTGGAAAATCGATCGATCGATACTGCACTTGAGTGGGCTGGGCTGGGCCGGGCGGAGGGGCAAAACGCAGGTGCTAGCAGGTATCTGGGCTGATCCCGCTAACACTGCGTTTTTGGGAACCCTAAACTGCTGGGGACGCTATTATAGATCTGATCGGATCAGATATTGATCCGTTCAGATACTATACCACTAAGGGAGGCGTATGCTGCGTGCGTGAGTGTTAGCGGTACTGGCGCTAATCTGACGCTGCCTGGGGCGATGTATATCACCACCGGGCGATCAGGGGGCTAAACCTTTATTCAGTAATAAACGGTGGGTGCCCTGACACTATAAACAATAAACGAACTAACCAGCGTCACCTGTAACAGTTATACGGTGATCAGTGGTGAAAGGGTTAACTAGGGGGCAATCAAGGGGTTAAAACATTTATAAGGTAGTATATGGGGGTCCCTGACGCTATAAAACGCTGACCGCGAACCTAAATATTTACCTCCCTAACTAGCGTCACCAGTGACACTAATACAGCGATCAGAAAAATGATCGCTTAGTGACACTGGTGACAGGGGGTGATCAAGGGGTTAAAACTTTGTTAGGGGGGTACCCTAGACCTAAAGGGGGCTAACCCTAACTGCCCTAACAAAGTAACTGTCACAATCTGACACCATGCAGTAATCAGAAAAAAAAAAAAAAACAAACTGCTTGGTGTCAGTGTGACAGGGGGGGAGGGGGGATTAGGGGGTGATCGGGGGGTAAAGGGGGGTGTTTTGTGTGCCTGGCATGTTCTACTGTGTGTGTGTAGTGTTACACTCACATTGAAGTCTTCTCTCCTCTGCGCCGGAACGGAAAATACCGAGCCGAGGAGAGATGACATCATTTCCTTTGCTGCTGTTTAGCATACAGCAGCAAAGGAATGATTTGATTGGCCGGCGGCGATCGCGAGGGGGGGGCCACGAACGGATGGTCTCCCCCTCATCTCTGATCGCCGCTGGTCAGAAGCGGACGGCCTCAGGCACCGGGGGGGGGGTCCGATCGCGGGAGGCAGATCACGTATATGTACGTGATTCTGCCTGCCCGTGCTACCTTGCCGATGTACATCTGCGTGAGGCGGTCCTTAAGTGGTTAATGGCTGTGTGTTAAGTTATTTTGAGGGGACAGCAAATTTACACTGTTATACAAGCTGTACACTCACTAATTTACATTGTAGCAAAGTGTCATTTCTTCAGCGTTGTCACATGAAAAGATATAATAAAATATTTACAAAAATGTGAGGGGTGTACTCACTTTTGTGAGATACTGTATATCCATAAATGTACAAGATTAGAGTACTGTCTCTCCTTAGCCAAGGAAGACGCGAGAGGTGCAGGAACACTTGAAAATTAGTAAAGCATGCAATATGGAAAATACGACATCTTAGCAACACACTATAATACATACTCTAAGTAGTGCAGCGCTAAAATGATAAACAACTAAAATAATCAATAAACGAAAAGTCCACAAGCTTCATATGTAAGAACACACATGTAGATGGAAAACCAAAGATGTCAGCGGTGATAAAGGGTGCTTCATGCAACAGTCAGACGTGCTCCTTAGTCCGTGCTTAAACCATTTGTTAGCCAAACTGCTCACCTTGCATCATAGACCCCTGAGCTAACAGGAAGGTCATAAGGGCATTCACCACCTTCGGTGGTTATGGTAAACTTGTAGATGGAAGCCGGGCACCCTTTAGACTCCGCAGATAAACTTGTCTCTCTCCCGTATCAACATAAAATATAAAGAAAAAATCTAGTGCTCTCTGTATAGCTTAAAACAGGTATCATTTATTAAAAAGACAGGTACTCACAGCAATAGCACTTACTCCAAGTGCTAAGATAAAAAGACATATGGTGACTGGTAACAGCAAAGCAGGTAAGGTGGCTGCAGTGACATCCAGGGGAACACCCGCACGCGTATTGTCCGAAGGACTTCCTCAGCGGAGATGGAATCCCATGGTGCCACTGTGTCTTTTATAAAAACCCCCTTATTGCAATCATCTGTGTAATTAGAAAAACGAGCGGTAAGCATCCAATCAGGACGCACCACTCAGAAGTAGGAAGTGTACACCTGGTACCGTTACCATAGTAATCCCTAAAGCACGTCGTGCGATGAGGGACATAACTATTAAACCGAATATGGGATTGGAGAGAAGCGAGCGGTCTGCTTCCAATCAGAGCGCACCGCTCAGGCTTAGACAGCATTTGATAGGCTGTGGCTCCAAGATGGCCACTAAACAAATGACGACGCGACGGCGGGTCACATGGCCGTCCGCATCAGAGGGCCCATCCCATCTCAGACGGAAGTAAACTCCATCCGGAGGATGTGTAGTCATTGCCATGGTGATCCGGCGTCGCAATCACACGGCGGCCGGTCACATGACAATCTGCGTCATCACATACCACCCACCTGAGACGGAGGAAACGTACAGCCTCAAGAGTGTATGGTTGTCACAGCAACCAAAGGAGGCTGAACACCCACCACGTCACTAGTGTTAATCAATGCCATTCCTAATATATTTAAAACATAACCAGGCGTAAAGGTAACCAACCTACATAGTAGAGGGGTCCCCTGAGAACTAGCCTGGCTAAAACCCCTATAACTCGGAATTGAAGTCCAGTATCTACAAAGTCTAAGGTCATTCATGGTCACCCCAAATCCATATGAAACCTCAGAGTTAGACAAAACGGAAAAAACTAAAATATAATAAAGGAATAAAATTTATTTAATTATTTATTAGAAGAATTAGTCACCATAGCAAAAACAAAAATAACTAAACAGATGTCGATCACAGACATCCTTCATTAAAAAATTATTAAAATATGTTGGTCACTGCAGCCACCTTTTACAATCACCCAAAAAAATACACAATCACCAATTAAATCAAATGGCACAAAAAAAAAAAAAAAAACTACCGGTCGGAAATAAAACAGTTCAAATCAAACTCAACATTGAGCCCCGTAGGTACTCCCACATGTGTTTCATATACCCAAAAAGACTCTCGGCGGCTCAATTGTCTTATAAAATTGCTGCCCCTCCAATGGGGTGTTACTTTTTCTACTCCCCAGAACTTTAATTTAGCAGGACTAAGTTTATGAAAGAGTTTGAAATGTTTGGAAACATTGTGGGAATCTAGGCCTTTCTTAATATTGGTGATATGTTCACCAATACGAATATGCAGGGACCTGGATGTTCTCCCTACATATTGTAGGCCACATTCGCATTCCATAATGTACACCACTCCTGTTGTCGAACACGTAATGAAATCCCTAATTTGGTAAACCTTATTCGTAGCTGTAGCTATAAACTCTTTACGTTTTTTAATATTGCCCTTAGTTTGTTTACATGGTGGGCAATGCCCACAGGCATAAAAGCCTGTCAGAATATTCGAAATCCTGTTCTCAAATGAGAGTGGTGGATCAATTACCCCCGGGGCCAATTTGTCTCTTAAGGACGGTGCCCTCTTGTAAACAAACTGGGGGTGTTCTGGGAGTACAGGGCCCAGAATTTTGTCCTGTTTGAGAATGGGCCAATATTTACGGACTATTTTTTCAAATTTTTTATATTGAACATTGTAGTCCAAGATAATTCTAATATTACCTGTACCATCTTTTTTGACCCTAGGGCCATTGGATACCAATGACTTTCTCTCTAAAGCTCGAACGGTCTCAATGTGCTTATCAATATCGGCTTTGTTATAACCCTTTTGAACAAAACGGGCAGATAAAACCTCAGACTGCTCAAGGTAGTGATACTCATGCGTACAGTTACGCCTAATGCATACAAATTGCCCCTTGGGAATGTTACACAGCCATTGAAGATGGTGACAACTCCCAAGGGGGATGTACGCATTTCGGTCCGTGGGCTTAAAATGATTTTTTAACTCCAACTGATTGTCCTTCAAATAAATATCTAGATCTAAGAAGGTAACATGATCTTTATCTATATTCCAGGAGAGAACAATATTTCTATTGTTCTCATCAAGTTTCTATAAAGGCATAAAGGCATCCAAGTTAGATCTGTTTCCGTCCCAAACCATAATGATGTCATCAATATAACGTTGATAACATATAAGCTCAGGGGGTGTGTCCTTATAGATAACCTCTTCCTCCCAGTGTGCCATGAACAGATTGGCAACACTGGGGGCAAAGCGGGCACCCATCGCCACACCCCTGGTTTGGAGAAAAAAACGTCTATTAAACCAAAAATAATTTTTGGATAAACAAAACTTTAAACAATCTAAGATATAATTTTTATGTCTTCTGGTAAGATCCGATGTTCCAAAGGCCCATCGAACTGATGCTAACGCATCTTCATGGCTAATAATTGTATAGAGGGAACTAATGTCCGCCGTTATTAACAGGCAAGAAGGGGAAAAAGAGAGGGCTTCTAGAGTTTGAATAATAGATTTAGTACCCTTAATGAAGGAACGAGTTCCCATAACCAAGGGTTGCAAAAAAAAGTCAATGTATTGACCCAGTCTCGAAGAGACTGAGTCTATACCATTGACTATAGGACGGCCAGGTGGATTGGTACTGTTTTTGTGTATTTTAGGTAAACAATAAATAATAGGGGTACGGCAGAACAATGGAACTAGATACGAAGCTTCTTTGGTATTGAGGACTCCAATATGTTTGCCTCTTTCCACAAGAAAATGTAACTCCTCTTTATATTCAAACATCGGGTCTTTACTGAGTAAGACATAAGTGCTATAATCATTGAGCATGTTCTCCATTTCGTTGTTATAATATGTTTTACTCAGAACAACCAAGCCACCCCCCTTATCTGCTGGGCGTATAACGAGATCCCTCCATTCTAGGAGAGACTCGATGCCCTTTTTAATAAATATTGGGTCTTGTACCTTCCGGATCTTAAGTGTATCGAGATCTCTAGCCACCATGTTTTTGAAAACTTCTAAAAACTTAGTGTCACGATTATGGGGATTAAAGACCGATTTGTTACGAAGAGACGAATGGGTACCCAATGATTTAGAATTATTTGGTAAAGTACGTGTTAAAGGGTTAGAGAGATGGTACTTCTTAATATTCAAACTTCTGATGAATTTTTGTAAACCTATATAGGTCTGGAATTTGTTTAGGTTGCGAATGGGGGCATATTTGAGGCCCCTATCTAAAACCTTAATTTCATCCTCACTTAAGAGGGAGCCACTCAGGTTATAGATACCGGCCCCTATTGTGGTTTGACTCTTTTGAGTTCGCCTGCCTCCTCTCCTTCCTCTAAGAGTTTTCTTTTTCTTAGACCGTTCTCCACATTGGCAGATGGTGGGGCAACGTTCCTCCCTCCCCCTGGGTTGGGTGGGATGGACGGGGCTCCCCTCCCTGACCCCCTCTGAGTCCTGTGAAAATCCCCTCTTCTAGGTCCTGAACTCTGTAATGGTGCAAACCTATTCTGGGTATGTACCGGATGCCCATAAGACTGAAATTCTCTCCCTCCAAAATGAGGAGTAGAGGAGTTTGTAAATTGATGATTATTAAAACGATTATCATTAGGTCCCCAATTTCGGTCATTACCATGATGGTGAGAATCCTGATGATAATAAGCATCATCGTTTATACGAGGGGGATTCCAAGGGTACTGCCTGAAAGGGGACTCATATACATCACGCCTTGTGCCCCTACCCTTTTTATTCTTACCTCTCTTGTTATATACAGTTTTAAATTGATTACTAAGTGAGGGGGTTTGGGTACTGGTATAATCACACTGATCATAGTGGACAATCCCCTCATCTTGATGGTTATAGAGAGGAGTTTGAGGGGGTTCTTGGGTGATGGGACAAAACCCTGACGGGTTATTGGAGGTGTCACCAGATTTAGTCTGCCATTTATAAATAATCCCTTTCCCAAAATCATCTGCATCTCTTATATATTTTTTCTTCTTTTTTATTTTGAGTTTCATGGTCCCATTTTATGAGCTTATTTTTCAACTCCGCTGAAAGTCTGAGAAATTCTTCAGACTCTTTATGGGACTCAATAGAACTCTTAAGTTCTGCAATCTGGGTTTCAAGAAAAATCATTTTCCGCCGTTTGCGGGATAGCAGAAAATCAATTAATTCGAGGCCTTTGCTGGTAAAGAAATCCCCCCATTCCTTCATAGAGTAATCATCCATGAGACCGTCATTGGGAGGTACCTTCCATCGGAGTCTTCTAGGGATTAGTTTCGCAGTGAGATATTGTTCAAACGTGACTATGTCCCACCAAGTTTTTATTTTCTTCTCAAACAGATAACCTAATTTTCTGAACCCAAAAGATAAGGTATTGGCCTCCTCCGGATTAGGGTTAGTGGAAAAAATCTCTCCCAATTTAATTTCTCTTTTTTCTATGTATTGAAAAATCTCCATTGGTAATGCTGCTAGGCTGAAATATATTATACAAACAGGTACTCAATCAGAAACAGACAGTCAGCGCAAAACCCAATACCTACTGACAGCAGCTGAACACTAAAGGCAAACATATAAACCCTTTTGAACTAAATACTCTAAGTAGTGCAGCGCTAAAATGATAAACAACTAAAATAATCAATAAACGAAAAGTCCACAAGCTTCATATGTAAGAACACACATGTAGATGGAAAACCAAAGATGTCAGCGGTGATAAAGGGTGCTTCATGCAACAGTCAGACGTGCTCCTTAGTCCGTGCTTAAACCATTTGTTAGCCAAACTGCTCACCTTGCATCATAGACCCCTGAGCTAACAGGAAGGTCATAAGGGCATTCACCACCTTCAGTGGTTATGGTAAACTTGTAGATGGAAGCCGGGCACCCTTTAGACTCCGCAGATAAACTTGTCTCTCTCCCGTATCAACATAAAATATAAAGAAAAAATCTAGTGCTCTCTGTATAGCTTAAAACAGGTATCACTATTATACATCCTACTATTATAGAAATATCTACGCATCTTAACCAATTGTATATATATTTGAATCGTTGTCTATCCTCAACCGAAGAAGACAAGTATTGTCACTAGGGATGCGCCGAACACCCCTCGGTTCGGTTCGCATCCAGAAGATGCGAACGGACCGAAAGTTCGCGCGAACATTCGAACACTGTTATTGCCTATGGGACTCGAATGTGAGAAATCAAAAGTGCAAATTTTAAGGGCTAATATGCAAGTTATTGTCCTAAAAAGGGTTTGGGAACCCAGGTCCTGCCCCAGGGGACATGTATCAATGGAAAAGAAAGTTTTAAAAACAGACATTTTTTCGGGAGCAGTGATTTTAATGATGCTTAAAGTGAAAAAATAAAAGTGAAATATTCCTTTAAATATCGAACCTGGGGGGTGTCAATAGTATGCCTGTAAAGTGGTGCATGTTTCCCGTGCTGAGAACAGTCCCTGCACAAAATGACATTTCTAAAGGAATAAAAGTCTTTTAAAACTGCTTGAGGCTTTAATGTAATGTCGGGTCCCGGCAATATGGATGAAAATCAGTGAGAGAAATGGCATGGGTACCCCCCCCAGCCCATTACCAGGCCCTTTGGGTCTTGTATGGATATTAAGGGAAACCCCGCACCCAAATTAAAAAAAAAGGGGCTCCCAGGCTCTATATACTATGAACAGCAGTATACAGGCGGTGACAACAAGACAGGGACTGTAGGTTTGTTCTTATGTAGAATCTGTTTGTAATTTGGAACAGTTACATTTTGTAAGTGTAGCTCCAGACAAAAAATCTATTTTAAAGCTTTTTGGAAAACATAGTGAGGGGTTATTACCCCTGTAACATTTGTTTTGCTGTCTGTGCCCCTGTTCAGAAGATTTCACCTCACTTTCTGTCCCAATGACAATTGAATTTAGAAAATTTGGGGTTTTTAAGGGAAACAAGGATTGGTGATAAATCAGTGGAGGAGACACCTTTTTCGTATATTAACTCTTAGTTAATAGGGGATCGCCTGTATATACTATATGGCCTGCCCTATATACTCTGTGGAAAGGTGGGCCTTAGGTGTTGGTGGTACCAGAACACTGTACGCTCTCACAGTTGCTCTTGTTGAGCGCTAGAATGGGCCCTGCTGTGAAATATTATATCAAGAATTGTAATTACATGCCCCTGTTAAACAGGATCAGAAAAATTTGGCCTTAAGCGGTGGTGGTGGTGGTGGTGGCACAACACTGTAAAGCCTCACAGATACTTTTGTTGAGTGCAGGAACGGGCCCTGCTGTGAAATAGTAGATCAAAAATTGTAATTACACACCCCTGTTAAATAGGGTCATAAAAATTGGGTCTTAGGCAGTGGGGGTGGTGCCCAGAACCAAAAATGTTCTTAGAAGCTATCAACATGAACATTGAGGAGGAATAGGATAGTCACTCAGCATCAGCATAGGGAGTTTTCAAGGGATCTCACATTCATAAAAAAATGAGTCGGTTACATCAGTATCAGGTGCTTGGTAGCTGGTGATCCAAGACTGATTCATTTTTATGAAGGTGAGCCGATCAACCGAGCCGGTGGACAGGCGCACTGTGTGATTGGTTACAAAGCCTCCAGCGGCACTGAATGTGCGTTCCGAAAGAATGCTGGATGCAGGACAGGCCAGTAGCTCAATTGCATACTATGCAAGCTCTGGCCAGTGATCCATCCTCAAGACCCAGTAACCCAGTGGATTTTTGGTTGGAAAGGTCTCCAAGTCTTATCTTGCCGCTAGGTATTCCTGCACCATGTACAACAGACGTTGGCGATGGTTGCTGGAACCGATCAGACCTTGGGGCTGTGGACTAAAAAATTGTCTGAATGCATCGGTCAGAAGGCCACCTTCTCCACCGCTCCTTCTGTGACTGACCGAAACCTTAGCAACACGTTGTCCAGGAGGACCAGGGAATTGTAACCTCCCAGGCTCTGGAAACGCATTGCACAAACCTTTCTGCGAGGCCTCCCTAAGATGTTTCATCTTCTGCTCCCTCTGCGACGCCTGGATAAGTTCCGCCACCTTATCCTTGTAACGTGGATCGAGAAGGGTTGCCAGCCAGTACTGATCCCTCTCCTTGATACCACAAATCCGAAGGTCCTTTCGTAGGCTTTGCAGGATCAGGGAGGCCATACAGCGTAGGTTTGCTGAAGTATTTGGTCCAGAGTCCTCTGGGTCACTAAGGACGACCTGATCCGCAGCCACCTCCTGCCAGCCAAGTACAAGTCCATGGGTTTCAAGGGCCTGAAAACAATCCCTTGAAGACTGCTGCTGAGTGCCAGGCTCCACCTCCATGCTGACACAATCCTCCTCCTCCTCCACTTCTTCCTGTGTGATAATTGGGCCTGCAGGAATACTGTCTGGATAAAGGGGGACTTGAGAGGTAAGGAAGTCCTCCTCTTCCTCCCTCTGTTCTGCCTCAAGTGCCCTGTCCATTATTCCATGCAGCGTGTGCTACAACAGGTGGACAAGAGGGACAGTATCACTGATGCATGCACTGTCACTGCTCACCATCCTCGTGGCCTCCTCAAATGGTGACAGGACAGTAGACGTGTGCAGCCGCTGCAGCATTGCCAACGTTGAGTTCCACCTGGTGGGCATGTCACAGATGAGGAGGTTCTTGGGCAGGTTGCATTCCTATTGGAGGAATGCAGAGCACTGGCATTATATGCCCACAGACTTTCCTGACCTGCCTCAGGAGATCCTGTAAGCCTGGGTACCTGCACAAGAACTGCTGCACCACCAAATTAAGGATGTGAGCCAAACAGGGAACATGGGTGAAGTGTCCCTGTCGGAGGGCGGAGAGGAGGTTGGTGCCATTGTCGCAAACCACCATTCCTGGCTGAAACTGGCATGGCGTCAACCACCTCTGAGCCTGCCCCTGCAGAGCTGCAAGAATCTCTGCCCCAGTGTGGCTCCTGTCCCCTGAGCAGACCAACTCAAGCACCGCATGGCATCTTTTTGCCTGAGTGCTTTCCCATAGAACGCCTATGGAGCACCGCTGGTTCCGAGGACAAATCTGCACAGGAAGAGGCCATAGAGGAAGAAGAAGAGGAGGGGGTGGAGTAGAGAGGTGTGACAGAATCGCCACTACCAGCATTTTGGAGGCATGATGGCGGAACAAGCTCCAACAATACTGCACCCTTTCCTGCATCCTTCCCAGCTGCCAGCAGGGTTACCCAGTGCACCGTGAAAGAAAGGTAACGTCCCTGTCCATGCCTGCTGGACCATGAGTCAGCGGTAATATGCACCTTACCAGTGACCGCCCTGTCCAACGAGGCCAAGACATTGCCTTCCACATGTTGGAACCTCATCATCCCCTCCCTCCTCGCCACTGGAGCAAACCTGGCAGTATGCTGCAGCTGGGGGGACACCCCCTCTCTCTGGGCTCACGTTACTGCCTTCATCCTCAACCTGGGTACCATCATCGGAGCCTTCAAAACCCTGCACATCCTCCAGCAGCATGTACCCTACACTGTGGTCGAACAGTTCCGTGGACTCCTCAGGGCATGATGGTGAGGCTAGAGAAGGAGTGACTGATGACATTAAGCCGATGGAAGAGGCCGCTTTGGTAGCTGCATTGGCAGACAAAGTACCCTGAGCCTGGGTGACAGAGGATGAAGAGGATGAAGACGGCTTGGTCATCCACTCTACCAACTCTTCTGCATGTTGTGGCTTAACACGGCCAGCTGCCGAAAAAAAGGACAAGCGTGCCCCACGGCCACGTACTGAGGATGCACCGTGTCCACGACCAGCACTGTTGGCTGTAGACACACAGCCTGCTTGCCCTCTTTTAGAGGCCTGTGAGCATCTGCCTCTCCTTGCTGGCCTTCCAGACATACTGTACAATTAGAAAAACAACGCCTGAAGTTTACTAAAAACAGTACACAAGGAATGGCCTACAGTCAGGTATAGGCTTGGCTAGCCTATATATATACAAGCCTGTATGTATATGTGTGTGTGTGTGTGTGTATATGTATATGTATATATATACATATTGAACTGCAGCTCACTGAGTCACCTGCCTGAAAGTATCTTTGAACATACACTCCAGGAAAGGCCTACTGTCAGTTATAGGCTTGGCTGGACTACAATGCAGTGGATATATATTTTACAAACTGCTCCTCACTGAGTCACCTGCCTGAAAGTGTCTTTGAACACGCACTCCAGCAATGGCCTACAGTCAGGTATAGACTTGGCTAGACTATATATACAAGCCTGTATATACAGTGCCTTGCAAAAGTATTCACACCCTTGGCTTTTTACCTATTTTGTTACATTACAGCCTTTAGTTCAATGTTTTTTTAATCTGAATTATATGTGATGGATCAGAACACAATAGTCTAAGTTGGTGAAGTAAAATTAGAAAACTATATACATAAAACTATTTTTCAGAAATAAAAAACTGATAATTGGCATGTGCGTATGTATTCACCCCCTTTGTTATGAAGCCCATAAAAAGCTCTGGTGCAACCAATTACCTTTAGAAGTCACATAATTAGTGAAATCATGTCCACCTGTGTGCAATCTAATGCCGCATGCACACGAGCGGACTTTCGACGGACTAGGTCCGGAGGACTGGACACTGTTGGACAATTCGACGGTGTGTGGACTCCAGCGGACTTTTTTTTCCAAAAAGTCAGACGGACCTAGAAATAAAACGTTTCAAATCTTTCCGACGGACTCGAATCCGGTCGAAAAGTCTGCTCGTCTGTATGCCAGTCCGACGGACAAAAACCAACGCTAGGGCAGCTATTGGCTACTGGCTATGAACTTCCTAATTTTAGTCCGGTCATACGTCATCACGTTCGAATCCGTCAGACTTTGGTTGATCGTGTGTAGGCAAGTCTGTTCATTCGAAAGTCCGTCGGAAAGTCTGTCGAAAAGTCCGCCGGACTTAGTTCGTCGAAAAGTCCACCCGTGTGTAAGCGGCATAAGTGTCACATGATTTGTCATTACATATACACACCTTTTTGAAAGGCCTCAGAGGCTGCAACACCAAAACTCACGGGTCGGGCAAAGAGGGCATTATTCAAAGAGGCAGCACAGAGGCCTAAGGTAACCCTGGAGGAGCTGCAGAGTTCCACAGCAGAGACTGGAGTATCTGTACATAGGACAACAATAAGCTGTACGCTCTATAGAGTTGGGCTTTATGGCAGAGTGGCCAGAAGAAATCCATTACTTTCAGCAAAAAATAAAAATGGCACGTTTTGAGTTTGCGAAAAGGAATGTGGGAGACTCCCAAAATGTATGGAGTAACGTGCTCTGGTCTGATGAGACTAAAATTTAACTTTTTGACCATCAAAGAAAACGCTATGACTGGCGCAAACCCAACATATCACATCACCCTAAGAACACCATCCCCACAGTTAAACATGGTGGTGGCAGCATCATGCTGTGGGGATGTTTTTCAGCAGTCGGGACTGGGAAGCTGGTCAGAGTTGAGGGAAAGATGGATGGTGCTAAATACATGGATATTCTTGAGCAAAACCTGTACCACTCTGTGTGTGATTTGAAGCTAGGACAGAGGTTCACCTTGCAGTAGGACAAGGATCCCAAACACACTGCTAAAGCAACACTTGAGGGATTTAAGGGGAAACATGTAAATGTATTGGAATGGCATAGTCAAAGCACAGACCTCAATCCAATAGAAAATCTGTGGTCAGACTTAAAGATTGCTATTCACAAGCACAAACCTTCCAACTTGAAGGAACTGGAGCAGTTTTGCAAGAAGGAATGGGCAAAAATCCCAGTGGTAAGATGTGGCAAGCTCATAGAGACTTATCCAAAGTGACTTGGAGCTGTGATAGCCGCAAAAGGTGGCTCTACAAAGTATTGACTTTAGGGGGGGTGAATAGTTATGCACATTGACTTTTTCTGTTGTTTTGTCCTATTTGTTGTTTCCTTCACAATAAAAAAATCATCTTCAAAAGTTGTGGGCATGTTCTGTAAATTAAATGATGGAAATCCTCAAACAATCCATGTTAATTCCAGGTTGTGAGGCAACAAAACACCAAAAATGCCAAGGGGGGTGAATACTTTTACAAGGCACTGTATACATATATATTAAATGAACTGCAGCTCAATGAGTCACCTGCCTGAAAGTGTCTTTGAACACGTACTCCAGGAATGGCCTACAGTCAGGTATAGACTTGGCTGGACTACAATGCAGTGGATATATATTTTATGAACTGCACGTCACTGAGTCACCTGCCTGAAAGTGTCTTTGAACACGCACTCCAGGAATGGCCTACTGTCAGGTATAGGCTTGGCTAGACTATATATATATATATATATATATATATATATATACAAGCCTGTATATATATATATGAAATACACTGCAGCTAACTGAATCAACTGGCTGCCTGAAGTATATTAGAAACAGTACAGCAGGAACGGTCTGCAGTGAGATCTAGCTAAACTGGATCAACTGCCTGCCTGAGGTAGATTAGAAATAGTACAACAGGAACGGTCTGCAGTGAGATCTAGCTAAACTGGATCAACTGTCTGCCTGAAGTAGATTAGAAATAGTACAGCAGGAACAGTCTGCAGTGAGATCTAGCTAACTGAATAAACCTCCTGCTCAAAGTAAATGAAATGACACACTCTCTCTCTATCTATCTCTCTATAACACCAGCAACACACTACACAGGGCTGACGTGCAGGCGGCCTTATATAGTGTGGGGTGTGTACTTAAAGTGGAAGTAAACCCTCCTATTGTTTTCAGCCAAGGAAGCCGCCATCTTGGCCTCTGTTTAGTCTAGAACTGCCATGATGCTGCACATGTGATCAGTTATGACACCGGCCATTGGATGGTTTGACAGTTTGGTTGAGAGCCCAACCAATGGGAGTGTTACATTTCCAGCACGTGCCGGAAAGGTAGCTGTTTTATGGATGGGTTTACTTCCGCTTTAACCCCCTGAGCCATAATTGGCCAAAGGCACCCTGCCTTTGGCTAATTATGGCTCTGTTTGCTTATGGTGCTGTGATTGGCCAAAGCATGCGGGTCATAGTGCATGGTTGGCCAATCATCAGCCAGCAAACCACTGCGATGACGCAGTGCATTATGGGCCATGACGCGCCGCTCGAATTTGGCTCAATTTGGCATAATGCTTTATCTTCGGTGAACGATCGAACAGCCGATGTTCGAGTCAAACTCATGTTCGACTCGAACAGTCAGCCCATCCCTAATTGTCACTATCTGTTTCTAACAAAAACATATCTTTATACACATATTTGGAACATTGCCTACTCTCAGCTGAGGAAGACAAGAGTGTATAAGGTAAACTCACATTAGCATATCATAATATACTCTACTGTTTTACCAAATAAACTGTACACTAGCAATATCAACGTTATGATAAAGGCCCCACTCCCTAGAGAGTGAAACTTTCTTCCAAGAAGTATATATACATTCTATCAAAATACCTAAAGCATTGCATTTATAAGCATATCACTTTGAAAATAAAGAACTTACTGTTCACTCAGATTGACTCCTTGCTGCCATCTAGTGACAGTAAAACAAAGAGAAAAAGTTCACTTGAATACTTCGCAGTCCATGTAGTGTAGGTTTCAGATGTAGGTTCTCCCCTTGCACAAAAGCATCCCCTACCTGACTACCTAACTAGAATATCACATTGTCTCTGAAACTCCAGACTTCAATGGGCATGTACTTAATTTTTTTTTCAAGTGCACCAATACAAAGTCATCTCTTTGAGGCTTCATACTGCCTCTGCGTGAGTTCAGTAAGCACAAACTTTAGTGTCAACATTCTTGTTGGCTCTGTCAAACCAAAGTCCAATGGTACTTTCCTTTATTTTAAACATCCCAAAGTTCCTTTGTAAAGTGGCAACAACTTGTTTTCCCTAGTCACTGATTCCAGGGACTAAAGACTTGAACTGTAGTGTTGCAGACTGTCACACAGGCAACACAAACACTTGAAACATGACTCAGCCTTTTGCAGGAGACTGAGGCTATTTTCCTCACATGTGAAGAACAAGACATGCTGACAGGGCATTAGATCAATTGTCAAAGCTAATGCACAAAAAAATCCCATTAAATGTGAGCTAAAAATAATACTATCAAATAATGAAAACCAGCCTGACGCCAGATTAATATTGAGGAAATTTTTCAGAAAGCACCCAGCCCCAATTTAGATCTTAAAATAGGTTTCAAACAATTACAATCAGGTATGGAAAAACAGGTCAGGCTGTGGTGGGACATAGCCTCTTTTGATTTATATATTGAAAAAAATCTCACCCCCAGGAGATTACGGTGGGATGTAAATCCCAATGATGGCGTTGAGGACCCAACACTTTTAGACGAATGGTTCCAGTTTTTTAATGCTTGCGAGCAGAAGCTCATACAAATGATGGTTAGGAGGCGCCAAGCCAAGGGACGCATCCTTGAAGCCAAAATTTCTGAGCTTAAAGAAAAAATGGAGCCATTCCAAGGAACTAAGGAGTTTTTAGATAAAGCCCAACAGTTGCATACTCACTTGTCCAAATATGATACTGATATTCAGCAGAAGAAACTTAAGAAATACCAGAGAGATATTAAAGACTTTGAACAGAATCAGGTATACTAATGGCAAACTGATTCAATTCCAACCAATCCCAATGTACCTCCAGTCGAGCGAGTTCTGGAGATACATAATGCTGTTAGCCAATTAGCCAAGGATTTCAATAAGAGGGCGACCCCTCACACTCCAGTGAGAACCTCTAATAAACCAGTCTCTTACCCTAAAAATAATCCCCCTCAGAGGGGTAGAAATTATCCCCCACAGAACAACAATTACCCCTATCCAATACAATTATCCCCCACAGAACAAAAATTACCCCTATCCAGCACCTTATATGGTACCTACACACAATAGGTTTGCGCCTTTGTCTAATAAACCATCTGATTATGAGTACCAATATCATAATCCAGAACATAACTATTACCAACCTAGACCCCCTAGAGGAAACTATAGGGGCAACTATCGAGGTCGACCCTATTATAATCACCACAACTATCACCAACCAGGGGGGAATGGAAGGAATGGAAAGGACCCTACAGAATCCCACCCACCACACCCCAACATTCCAAAGAGCCTACAGAAAAAGAGGCAGTAGAGGGAGAAGGAGAAAGAAAAAGAAAACGGGACAATTAAATACAGGGATTTTTAATCTATCCGGAGTAGACCTTTCAGAGGAGGAATTACTAGTATTATCGCAAGGGTTAAAATTTGCACCTAGCAAAAATATTGACAAGTTTGATGTATTTGTTGATATAGAGAAATTTATTAGGAAACTAAATATCAAAAAACATTTCTCTTCACAAGCAAATATCTCTTCCCCTCCTAATGGGATTGAGACCACTTATTTGCATAGTGGACTCAAGAATAATTCAGTATTCAATCCCAAAAAAAGCACCCACCACCATATTGAAGTGTTTAAAAATATGGTTTAAGAGGAGGTAAGATCACTCAGTCCCAAAATTCAGTGCCAATCAGTCTATTCGTGAAGGTATTAAAAAATTAGAAGATAATAAACAAATAGTAGTCCGACCAGCGGATAAAGGGGGAGGAGTGTAGTCCTTAACAAAGAGAATTATAATTTTGAGATCCAAAGATTATTACAGGATACCACCACCTATAAACCCTTATTGTCAGATCCCACACCACAATACACAGCACAGCTCTCTTGTTGGGTAAACAAGGGTCTACAGTTACACATTCTCAATAAAAAGGAAACCCATTATCTCATTCCCCGGGCCCCACGCATTCCAGTTTTATATATATTGCCCAAGATACACAAATGTAAAGAAAAACCTCCTGGCCGACCCATAGTGAGCGGGATAGGGTCTCTATATTCCCGTGTAGGAGAGTACTTGGATATTTACCTACAGCCTTTAGTCACCTGTGGACGATCATATTTGAAGGACAGCCGAGCTCTCATTCAATCCCTACAGGGTATTACAATATCTTCAAACACTCTATTAGTGACTATTGATATAGAATCACTCTATACCAATATTAACCACTTGACGACCGCCTCACGCCGATGTACGTCGGCAAGGTGGCACGGACAGGCAAAATCACGTACATGTACGTGATTTGCCTTCCGCGGGTGGGGGGTCCGATCGGTCCCCCCCCCGGTGCCCGAGGCGGTCGCCATTTGTTCCCGGGCGATGAGAGGTCAGGGGGAGGCCATCCATTGTTGGCCACCCCCTCCCGATCGCTCCCGGCGAATGAGAATGCTTCCTTTCCCTCTGTAATGTAAACAGAGGGAAAGGAAGTGATGTCATCCCTCCTCGAGCCGGTCTTTTTGATCCGGCGCCGAGGAGAGAAGACTTCAAGTAAGTCTGCACAACACTACACATCCAGTAGAACACGCCAGGCACACTTGTCACCCCCCATCACCCCCCGATCACCCCCCTGTACCCCCTGTCACTCTGACACCAATAGCATTTTTTTTTTTTTTTGCATTGGTGTCAGTTTGTGTCAGTTAAAAGTTTTAGGGCAGTTAGGTTAGCCCCCTTTAGGTCTAGGGTACCCCCCCTTAGGTCCAGGGTACCCCCCTAACCCCCCCTAATAAAAGTTAACCCCTTGATTACCCCCCGTCACCAGTGTCGCTAAGCGATCGTTTTTCTGATCGCTGTATTAGTGACACAAGTGACGCTAGTTAGGGAGGTAAGTATATAGGTTCGCTGTCAGTGTTTTATAGCGACAGGGACCCCCATATACTACCTGCTAAAGGTTTTAACCCCCTGATTGCCCCCTAGTTAACCCTTTCACCAGCGATCACCGTATAAGTGTTACGGGTGACGCTGGTTAGCTAGTTTGCTTTTTGTAGTTTATTACAGTTTATTACAGTTTATTATAGTTTTAGGGCACCCGCCGTTTATTACCCTATAAAGGTTTAACCCCCTAATTGCCCGGCGGTGATATAAATTACATTTTTAGGGTCAGCTAAGGTCTGCGTCGCCCCAGGCAGCGTCAGGTTAGCGCCAGTACCGCTAAAACCCACGCACGCAGCATACACCTCCCTTAGTGCTATAGTATCTGAGCGGATCGATATCTGATCCGATCAGATCTATACTCCCCAGCAGTTTAGGGTTCCCTGAAACGCAGTGTTAGCGGGATCAGCCCAGATACCTGCTAGCACCTGCGTTTTGCTCCTCGGCCCAGCCCTGCCCAGCCCACCCAAGTGCAGTATCGATCGATAACTGACACTTACAAAACACTAAGCACACATAACTGCAGCGTTCGCAGAGTCAGGCCTGATCCCTGCGATCGCTAACAGTTTTTTGGTAGCGTTTTTATACAGTCGCTGACAGTCAGGAGCTTTTTTGCCTGTGAGTCTCACTAGTGTACCCCTAAATTTAGAGCCCAAAATGGCAAATCGAAGGTACACTAGTGAAGAGGCCTACACGTTTCTGAGTATGACAGATAGTGAAGAGGAAGTCACTCATCTGTCAAGTTCAGGCTCAGAATACGAACCTGTAGAGGACAGCGGCTCCATGACAGATAGCTCTGACGACAGAGTTGTGGTCCTTGCTAAGGTCAGGCGTACCAGACCCCAATCTTCTTCTGTCCTTGAAGTGCAAGAACCGCAGGGCTCTCGTATGGAGCAGAGCAGTACTAGCGCCGCTATTCCTTCTGGTGAACTGGCAAGCACCAGCGGCCTAGTACACCCTGGTCGTACATCCAGCACTGCAGTATCACGTGGTGACGTGGCGAGTCCCATAAGTGCAGTTCAAGCTGGCGAGGTGGCAAGCACTAGTAGTGTCCCGTTGCCACCAAGAAGACAAAGACAGGCCCATCGTGCCCATAGTGCCCTTCCTGCTGCATTGGCCAATCCGAATTGGGAACCCTCCACTTCTGCAGCACCCGTACTTCCCCCTTTCACTGGCCAACCCGGAATTCAGGTGGAAACAGTTGACTTTACGCCACTGGATTTTTATTCACTGTTTTTCACCGAAGATCTCTATAGATCTATTGTGGACCAAAGCAATTTATACGCTGGTCAACACATCGCCGCTAATCCCCAGTCCTCCCTTGCCAGAGATTGGAGACCAATTACGATCTCCGAATTTAAGACCTTTCTGGGGCTTTCCCTCCTCATGGGGTTGAATAAAAAGAGTAAGTTGCGGTCATATTGGTCCACTGACCCAATTTACCATTCACCCTTGTTCTCTGCTTCCATGGCCAGGGCACGATACGAGCAGATTTTGCGGTTCATGCACTTCAACGACAATGAACTCTGTCGTCCTCGTGGAGACCCTGCATACGATCGGCTCTACAAAATTCGGCCCCTCGTAAACCACTTCAACCAATGTTTTGCAGACTTGTTTACCCCCCATCAAGTTGTCTGCATTGATGAGTCCCTGATTAAATTTTCTGGCCGCTTGTCATTCAAACAGTACCTTCCCAGCAAGCGTGCCAGATACGGGGTCAAGATGTATAAGCTCTGTGACAGGGCCACAGGCTATACATATAGTTTTATGGTTTACGAGGGCAAAGATAGTCACGTAGAGCCGACAAACTGCCCTGACTACATAGGAAGCGCTGGCAAGATAGTGTGGGACTTGGTGTCACCCTTATTCGGAAAGGGGTACCACTTGTACGTGGACAATTATTATACGAGCGTGCCACTTTTTAGTCACTTGTTTGATTAGCAGATTGGAGCATGTGGCACCGTGCGACCTAATCGCCGGGGCTTTCCCCAGTGGCTTGTAGATTCCCGTCTTAGGCTGGGGGAGAGAGCCTGCTTGAAGTATAATAATTTGCTCGCTATGAAGTGGAGGGATAAGAAGAATGTTTTCGTTCTCACCTCCCTTCATGCAGACACGATGACCCAAATTCCTACGGCGACTGGTGTTGTGGAGAAACCCCTCTGTGTCCACGAATACAACCTTAATATGGGAGGGGTGGACCTCAACGACCAGCTGTTGGCGCCGTACCTAGTTGCCCGTAAGGCCAGACGCTGGTACAAAAAAGTGTCTGTATACTTATTTCAATTGGCTTTGCTGAATGCTCATGTGCTATACAGAGCTTCAGGACAGACTGGATCCTTCCTTAAATTCCAGGAAGAGATCGTCAGAGCCCTTCTGTTTCCAGACGGTGCTCTACCTCACCTTCCCCAACCAAATGCAGTAAGCCGGCTGCATGAGAGGCATTTTCCTTATGCCATCCCGAGTACCCCTACCCAACGAGCCCCCCAAAAAAGATGTCGTGTCTGCAGCAAGCGCGGATTTAGGCGTGACACCCGGTGTTGTTGTCCCTCCTGTCCTGGCAATCCTGGTCTTTGCATGGGTGAATGCTTTGAACGCTACCATACATTAGTTGAGTATTAGCGTAGGGTTCAGCACTGCACAGACTAGGCACACTAACACAGGGTCTCCCAAGATGCCATTGCATTTTGAGAGACCCAAACCTGGAACGAGTTACAAAAGTTAAAAGTTACTAAAAAAAAAAGTGTAAAAAAAAAAAATTAAAAAAAAAATTAAAAAAAATAAAAACACAAAAAAAAATATAAAATAAAAAACCAAAAATAGTTGTTGTTTTATTGTTCTCTCTCTCTCTCTATTCTCTCTCTATTGTTCTTCTCTTTTTTACTCTATTCTATTCTGCAATGTTTTATTGTTATGTTTTACCATGTTTCCTTTTCAGATTTTTTTATACTTTACCGTTTACTGTGTTTTGTTGGTAACCATTTTTTTGTTTTCAGGTACGCCATTCAGTTGCAGCGCGGATTTATTTATCTTGACAGCAACAGCGTTTGCTCCCACGATATCTAAAGCCGTGACTCCAGCGCTGTCGGAGGTGATTTCACCACCACAGTTACATACTTCAGCATATATGCCGAAGCGTGGGGGCAGCAGTGGGTGGAGGAGCAATTTGCTCCTGCCTTTTGCGGGAGGATGCCCCCATGCTTCGGCATATATATATTTTAGGCACAGGTTGCGTTAAATGTTTTATTTTTTACTATGTTTTTTTTTGTATTTGCTTTGCAGGTATGGTAAGTGTTACTGTTGTACTGTAATGTTACTTTGTTTTATTGTTAACCATCATTTGCTTAGCAGGTACGCCATTCAGTTGCAGCGCAGATTTATTTATCTTGACAGCAACAGCGTTTGCTCCCACGATATATAAAGCCGTGACTCCAGCGCTGTCGGAGGTGATTTCACCACCACAGTTACATACTTCAGCATATATGCCGAAGCGTGGGGGCAGCAGTGGGTGGAGGAGCAATTTGCTCCTGCCTTTTGCGGGAGGATGCCCCCATGCTTCGGCATATATAAATGGTGCATGTATGGCCATCATTAGAAGTGGGTGGATGAAGGGAGGTATTCTAATGGTGGGCATACCCACCGATCAATATCTTTTTTTCGTTCAGCCCACAGGCTGCATGAAAAAAAAGTTTACAATATATGCCTAACAAGGACCAGCAACGTACTGGTATGTTGCTGGACTTTGAGTGGTTATACCAGAATGATGCCTGCAGGTTTAGGTATCATCTTGGTATCATTCTTTTCAGCCAGCGGTCGGCTTTCATGTAAAAGCAATCCTAGCGGCTAATTAGCCTCTAGACTGCTTTTGCAAGCAGTGGGAGGGAATGCCCCCCCCCCTCCCCCACCATCTTCCATGTTTTTCTCTGGCTTTCCTGTCCCAACAGGGAACCTGAAAATGCAGCCGGTGATTCAGCCAGCTGACCATAGAGCTGATCAGAGACCAGAATGGCTCCAAACATCTCTATGGCCTAAGAAACCGGAAGCTACGAGCATTTCATGACTTAGATTTCGCCGAATGTAAACAGCGCCATTGGGAAATTGGGAAAGCATTTTATCACACCGATCTTGGTGTGGTCAGATGCTTTGAGGGCAGAGGAGAGATCTAGGGTCTAATAGAGCCCAATTTTTTAAAAAAAGAGTACCTGTCACTACCTATTGCTATCATAGGGGATATTTACATTCCCTGAGATAACAATAAAATTAATTAAAAAAAAAATAAAAATGAAAGGAACAGTTTAAAAATAAGATAAAAAAGCAAAAAAATAATAAAGAAAAAAAAAAAAAAAAAAAAAAAAAAAAGCACCCCTGTCCCCCCCTGCTCTCGCGCAAAGGCGAACGCAAGCGTCGGTCTGGCGTCAAATGTAAACAGCAATTGCACCATGCATGTGAGGTATCACCGCGAAGGACAGAACGAGGGCAGTAATTTTAGCAGTAGACCTCCTCTGTAAATCTAAAGTGGTAACCTGTAAAGGCTTTTAAAGGCTTTTAAAAATGTATTTATTTTGTCGCCGCTGCGCGTTTGTGCGCAATTTTAAAGCATGTCATGTTTGGTATCCATGTACTCGGCCTAAGATCATCTTTTTTATTTCATCAAACATTTGGGCAATATAGTGTATTTTAGTGCATTAAAATTTAAAAAAGTGTGTTTTTTCCCCAAAAAATGCGTTTGAAAAATCACTGCGCAAATACTGTGTGAAAAAAAAATATGAAACACCCACCATTTTAATCTGTAGGGCATTTGCTTTAAAAAAAATATATAATGTTTGGGGGTTCAAAGTAATTTTCTTGCAAAAAAAAATTATTTTTTCATGTAATCAAAAAGTGTCAGAAAGGGCTTTGTCTTCAAGTGGTTAGAAGAGTGGGTGATGTGTGACATAAGCTTCTAAATGTTGTGCATAAAATGCCAGGACAGTTCAAACCCCCCCCAAATGACCCCATTTTGGAAAGTAGACACCCCAAGCTATTTGCTGAGAGGCATGTCGAGTCCATGGAATATTTTATATTGTGACACAAGTTGCGGGAAAGAGACAAATCTTTTTTTTTTTTTTTTTTTTTTTGCACAAAGATGTCACTAAATGATATATTGCTCAAACATGCCATGGGAATATGTGAAATTACACCCCAAAATACATTCTGTTGCTTCTCCTGAGTATGGGGATACCACATGTGTGGGACTTTTTGGGAGCCTAGCCGCGCACGGGACCCCGAAAACCAAGCCCCGCCTTCAGGCTTTCTAAGGGCGTAAATTTTTGATTTCACTCTTCACTGCCTAGCACAGTTTCGGAGGCCATGGAATGCCCAGATGGCACAACCCCCCCCCAAATGACCCCATTTTGGAAAATAGACACCCCAAGCTATTTGCTGAGAGGTATAGTGAGTATTTTGCAGACCTCACTTTTTGTCACAAACTTTCGAAAATTGAAAAAAGAAAAAAAAAAATACATTTTTCTTGCCTTTCTTCATTTTCAAAAACAAATGAGAGCTGCAAAATACTCACCATGCCTCTCAGCAAATAGCTTGGGGTGTCTACTTTCCAAAATGGGGTCATTTGGGGGGGGTTTGTGCCATCTTGGCATTTTATGGCCTTCAAAACTGTGATAGGTAGTGAGGAGTGGAATCACAACTTAACGCCCTTAGAAATCCTGAAGCCGGTGCTTGGTTTTCGGGGCCCCGTATGCGGCTAGGCTCCCAAAAAGTCCCACACATGTGGTATCCCCGTACTCAGGAGAAGCAGCAGAATATATTTTGGGGTGTAATTCCACATATGCCCATGGCATGTTTGAGCAATATATCATTTAGTGACAACTTTGTGCAAAAAAAAAAAAAAAAAATTGTCACTTTCCCGCAACTTGTGTCAAAATATAAAATATTCCATGGACTCAACATGCCTCTCAGAAAATAGCTTGGGGTGTCTACTTTCCAAAATGGGGTAATTTGGGGGGGTTTTGTGCCATCTGGGCTTTTTATGGCCTTCAAAACTGTGATAGGCAGTGAGGAGTGAAATCACAACTTTACGCCCTTAGAAATCCTGAAGGCGGTGCTTGGTTTTCGGGGCCCCGTATGCGGCTAGGCTCCCAAAAAGTCCCACACATGTGGTATCCCCATACTCAGGAGAAGCAGCTAAATGTATTTTGGGGTGCAATTCCACATATGCCCATGGCCTGTGTGAGAAATATATCATTTAGTGACAACT
Organism: Aquarana catesbeiana; assembly: GCF_042186555.1. Lineage (NCBI taxonomy): Eukaryota > Metazoa > Chordata > Amphibia > Anura > Ranidae > Aquarana > Aquarana catesbeiana. The sequence continues at coordinate 188,227,102 of NC_133330.1, read as the reverse complement.
TTGTGCAAAAAAAAAAAAAATTGTCACTTTCCCGCAACTTGTGTCAAAAAATAAAATATTCCATGGACTCAACATGCCTCTCAGCAAATAGCTTGGGGTGTCTACTTTCCAAAATGGGGTCATTTGGGGGGGTTTTGTGCCATCTTGGCATTTTATGGCCTTCAAAACTGTGATAGGAAGTGAGGAGTGAAATCAAAAATTTATGCCCTTAGAAATCCTGAAGGCGGTGCTTGGTTTTCGGGGCCCTGTACGCGGCTAGGCTCCCAAAAAGTCCTAAACATGTGGTATCCCCATACTCAGGAGAAGCAGCAGAATGTATTTTGGGGTGTAATTCCACATATGCCCATGGCATGTTTGAGCAATATATCATTTAGTGACAACTTTGTGCAAAAAAAAAAAAAAAAAAGTGTTACTTTCCCGCAACTTGTGTCAAAATATAAAATATTCCATGGACTCAACATGCCTCTCAGCAAATAGTTTGGGGTGTCTACTTTCCAAAATGGGGTCATTTGGGGGGGTTTTGTGCCATCTTGGCATTTTATGGCCTTCAAAACTGTGATAGGTAGTGAGGAGTGAAATCACAACATTACGCCCTTAGAAATCCTGAAGGCGGTGCTTGGTTTTCGGGGCCCCGTATGCGGCTAGGCTCCCAAAAAGTCCCACACATGTGGTATCCCCATACTCAGGAGAAGCAGCTAAATGTATTTTGGGGTGCAATTCCACATATGCCCATGGCCTGTGTGAGAAATATATCATTTAGTGACAACTTTGTGCAAAAAAAAAAAAAATTGTTACTTTCCCGCAACTTGTGTCAAAAAAGAAAGTATTCCATGGACTCAACATGCCTCTCAGCAAATAGCTTGGGGTGTCTACTTTCCAAAATGGGGTCATTTGGGGGGGTTTTGTGCCATCTGGGCATTTTATGGCCTTCAAAACTGTGATAGGTAGTGAGGAATGAAATCAAAAATTTATGCCCTTAGAAATCCTGAAGGCGGTGATTGGTTTTCGGGGCCCCGTACGTGGCTAGGCTCCCAAAAAGTCCCACACATGTGGTATCCCCATACTCAGGAGAAGCAGCTGAATGTATTTTGGGGTGCAATTCCACATAGGCCCATGGCCTGTGTGAGCAATATATCATTTAGTGACAACTTTTTGTAAATATTTTTTTTTTTTTTGTCATTATTCAATCACTTGGGACAAAAAAAATAAATATTCAATGGGTTCAACATGCCTCTCAGCAATTTCCTTGGGGTGTCTACTTTCCAAAATGGGGTCATTTGGGGGGGTTTTGTACTGCCCTGCCATTTTAGCACCTCAAGAAATGACATAGGCAGTCATAAACTAACAGCTGTGTAAATTCCAGAAAATGTACCCTAGTTTGTAGACGCTATAACTTTTGCGCAAACCAATAAATATATGCTTATTGACATTTTTTTTACCAAAGACATGTGGCCGAATAAATTTTGGCCTAAATGTATGATTAAAATTGAGTTTATTGGATTTTTTTTATAACAAAAAGTAGAAAATATCATTTTTTTTCAAAATTTTCGTTTTTTTTTCCGTTTATAGCGCAAAAAATAAAAATGGCAGAGGTGATCAAATGCCATCAAAAGAAAGCTCTATTTGTGGGAAGAAAAGGACGCAAATTTCGTTTGGGTACAGCATTGCATGACCGCGCAATTAAAAGTTAAAGCGACGCAGTGCCAAATTGGAAAAAGACCTCTGGTCCTTAGGCAGCATAATGGTCCGGGCTCAAGTGGTTAAACAACAAGATGCCTTGGTAGCAGTGAAATTAGCACTCATGGACCAATCAAAACTTAAATTACTGCAAATAGAATTTCTAGTTGAAGGACTGAAATTGGCTATGGGGAATAATTATTTTTGGGCACATCACCAGTTTTACAATCAAGTTAAAGGAGTTGCCATGGGGGCAAGGTATGCCCCCAGTGTAGCAAATATAGTACTCAATAAATGGGAACAGGAAACTATTTATCATCAACCTAGCACATCGTTAAAGTACTATAAAAGGTACATTGACGACGTCATTCTTTTGTGGGAGGGCACTATGTCAGATTTTCAAGAATTCCTTTTGAGTCTGAACAATAATACCTATGGACTCAGGTTTACTGCCGAATCCAGTTGGGATACTATTAATTATTTAGACCTCACCTTAACTAAACAAGGGAATAGGTTAGTCTCCAAAACATTTTTCAAGGCTACTGACCGTAATGGATTTATGCCAGTCAACAGCTGTCACCATCCACAATGGTTAGGAGCCGTCCCTAAGGGGCAATACATGCGCATCAGGAGAAATTGCGATGACATTGCTGACTACCACACACAATCTGAGATTCTCACCAATAGGTTTCAGGAGAAAGGTTATCCTCTCAAAAATCTTATTAAAACCAAAAACCAAGTTTTGGCCATGAATAGGGACTCTCTTTTAGTCCCTAAGGAAAAAGCCCCCTTTTTGGGAGATATCTCCTTTGTATCAGGTTTTCATCGCCAATATAAGGGAGTGGAAAAAATATTTCATAAACACTGGCCTATACTTTGTAAGGATAGAGTTTTACAGAACTTACTCCCCCCCAAACCAAAGTTTATCTATAGACGAGCACCAGGACTTAGGAATATGATAGCCCCCAACGTACCCGATCCTCCTAAGAAACCCTCTACTTTTCTGGATGGATCAGGGTTTCATTATTGCACTAGATGCAAAGCTTGTCGTACCACAAATAGAGTAGGGAAAAAGATTTCCAAATTCCATTCCAAGGTCACTCGACAAGAATTTTCTATAAAACCTCTGATTACATGCAATTCTAGTTATGTCACATATGTGTTGGAGTGCCCATGCTCAATCCAATATGTGAGTCGTACTACCCGCAAATTGAGGGTTCGTATTAACGAACATGTAGCCAATATTTCTAAAGGTTTTTTGAATCATAGTGTATCACGGCATTTTCGTATGGTCCATAATAGAGACCCCCGTTTGCTTACTTTTTACGGTATAGATAAGATTGCCTCCAATTGGAGAGGCACTGATCTTAAAAAGGCTGTTTCTCAGAATGAGACCCAGTGGCTGTACCGTTTACAAACGATGCAGCCACAGGGCTTAAATATCGAACTGGATCTAAATTGTTTTTTGACTAACGATTAGATTTGTGTTGGATACTCTCATAGATTAACTCTTTCTCTGAATTACTGATCTAATGTAATTGGCATCTATTTTTGGATGTTTTTCTTGGGTTATTTTCATTTACTCTTATTTTTTGCAACTGTTGTGTACCTAGTTTTTTCGTTCCTAATTTAAAATTGTGATAAATGTCACTATTTTTAGTGAATATATAAATATATTTTTTATTTTTATTCATATATATTTTTTATATTTTTATTTTTCACATTTCTATTAGCCAGTTGCTGGCGGAATGTGCCATCCTAATCCCAGTTTCATTTTGTAACATATTTTCTACTAGTACCAGTATTTAAGATCATTCACATTTGTATAAACTTTTTGTGGAAGTTTAATCAACCTCTGTCATTATAAATGCTATTGGAGACGGTTGTACGATGCTCTGTGAATGGCGCTGAGGCTGTGAAGCATTCAACCCCTCCCTTTATGCAAATTCTAAACACTATTTAAACCATCTCCCTAGTGACCAAGTACGCTTCCTGAAGACGTGTTTAACGAAACGTACGTCGAGGCGGTACTTGGTCACGCAATTACATCACATCCGGCTTCCGTGGTTCGTCTGTCTGTTGAGGGTGGAACGCACGCCGTTGCCGCGATCATCTGGGAACTTGTCCTACAGAGCGGATTCCCCTATTCAAAAGATACGCTTCCTAGCCTCAGTGCCGGGCGATGGCACCTTATATGTGAGTAGCCATTTGGCTATGTTTTGTTTTTATTCAATTTTTAAATAAATGATGTTACACTATGTTTGGTTCCTCTCCATCTATTTTATATCCCATGCGTGAGACCCTGTGATGTGAGGACAAGAGTTTGGTTCAGTTTTCTCCATTGCAGCAAGCATTATCTTGCTAAAGCCTATTTGACCTTTTTTTCATTAAATTGGTCATCTTCATCTGGTAAGCGGACATCCATTTCCATGAGCACATTGGTGTCTTTCAGTGATGGTGAAGGGATTTTGCTGCTCACGTCTTGATATCAAGATTCACATCAGGATTCTATACAATTTATTTTTGACCTTTGATGGACTTTTTTATTATACTACACATATGATATTTATTTGACATTATATGTTACGGTTGCACAATTATTATTGAACACAATTATTTTTTGCCTCCAGGTTTATGATTTTGTTTATCCAATTTCTATGCACACAGGCAGGCTGGTTTTCATTATTTGATAGTATTATTTTTAGCTCACATTTAATGGGATTTTTTTGTGCATTAGCTTCTTTGACAATTATTTAGCGCTCCCCAACCCCCCCTTTTTTTTTTACACGTATGCATTTATGAATTTATTCATTTTGTTCAGGGTGTAGCTGCTCTATTAACCACTTATTTTTGTGGCGCGGAATTATTCACTATTTATTCAAGGGCATTAGATCAGCATATCACTTTGTAGAGTGAGGCATACTGGAAATTCCAGGGCAGCAAGCATGTCTCTTTTAGGGCACCTCCTGAAACTGCTGGTATTAGGAGCATAATCCAGCAGCAACAGTACAAGCAGGAGTGTCCCCACAACAGGATTTATTTTCTCTGTGAAGAAGTAATTCCTGTGGAAAAAACACAGCTAAACTGAACAACAGAGCTGTGTTCCGTTCTGACTTGAGTACAAGAGCAGCTTGTGGCATCACCAATAGTAATGTGGATCAGGCAGTTGAATCGGCTTCCCTGACGATCCAATGGTGGTGATGTAGTGCCGTAAGTCAGCTTGATTATGCCGTCTAATAATAACACAGTCCGGGTAAATATGCCGACCATAATCACGAGTTTGCAAGATTGTAGTGTATCTTCCTGCATTTCTGTATGACCATTTCTTTACATCACACTGAGCAGAAATTTTCAAATAGTCTCTGATAGCAGTATCAATCCACTGTGCCTGCCTGCATTGGATTTCAGCAACTAGAGACTCTGGCACATATGGGTACAAGTAGCCACAATCCTCAGCTATCTTTTTCATCACAATACGTTGTAGCTTAGACAAACTTTGGCAGGAGTTTAGTGTCTCCACAGCCTGGTAACACCAGTGTATCTGGAGCACACTTGACAGGATATCCTGCGATTGTGTCTGGCTTTTAAAAGATGCTTTAAAATGAAGAGGATACTCGCACAGTGGTTTTAGCACAGTTAGCTCACCAATCCTCTTCTAAAGAATTTGCCAGACAGAGAACAGGAGATGTGGAGGTGGACAGTTCAGGCCTATTACTGGAGATACGAGTATATAAGAGAACATCCTCCTCTGCAGGCTCTAACTGCTGTTCAGTATCACTGTCAGGAACCATGGATCAGACTGAAAAAAAAGTGCAGTAAAAATCACACTTTTTAATAAAATGGTAAAATAGTACGAACAGAATAGACGTGGTCAAAACATATCCAGGGTTCGGTAACCAGAGCCGGTAGTCGGAACAAGCCAGTAAAACAGGAATCCAGAAATTGGCATAGTCAGAAGCAGCAAACGGAATCAAGAACCAGAAGGGAAGTCAGCCGGGCACCAGTAACATCTGAGGTAGGAGGGGTGCCAGGAGAGTTACTGCCATTACATGCTCACAGGAGTAGTGACAGCGGCATCACTACTCCTGTCAGTTTAGCGCTGGATGAGAGACACCAAATCAGGAGAGAAGGAGATGGGAGAGCCGGGAGGTGCTATGTGTTCTCTCCTCTCGCCAGTTTCACTCTCCTGTCACCGCAGCTCTTGTATCTGGACTGTTGGGACAGTCAGCTCGGGACTTTACAGGTTGTTTACCTGAAAGAAAGGGGGATAGGGGAGGGGGATTTGTGCTAGTAGGGATGATGGCGGTATTTGTGCTCGGGGACAGGGGTATGATTTGTTCTAGGAGGGGAAATTTGGTGGGGATTTGTTCTAGGAGGGGAAATTTGGGGAGATTGCTAGGAGAGGTGATTTGGGGAGTTTTGTGCTGAGGGGATGGGGGGAAAGAGGATTTGTGCTAGTGTAGCGCCCTCTACCTTTGGGTAGGTGCTTTATAGTGTTTTTTTGATAGTGTAGGATATAGAGACAGGTAAATTTAGCCAGGCCTGTGTTCTTTACTAGGCCTGGATGTTAATTTAGGGTTGGAAGTATCAGAATAGAAGGGGGTGTGGCCGCCTACACTTGGGCTCAGGGAGACCTTCTCTGCTTAACAGTGGATTCTGCTTGAGAGAGAGAATGGGCTGAGACCTGAGTGGCAGGAAACCCATGTGAGAGGATTGACCAATGGTTAATTTCTATGGTCAGAGGGAGCTCTCTCATAAAAGGGGGGTCACATGCTCTGGGAGGAGTTGGAGGTTGCAGATTCAGTTCGGGATTCAGAGTCCACACATTAAGCCCAGAGGCCCTGGAGTTCAGAGATCCCGGAGCCCTGGAGCCGGAGGAGAATACCTGACAGTAGGCCATTCCTGGAGTACGTATTCAAAGACACTTTCAGGCAGGTGATTCACTGAGCTGCAGATCATTTAATATATATATATATATATATATATATATATATATATATATATATATATATATATAGGCTTGCATATATAGTCTAGCCAAGCCTATACCTGACAGTAGGCCATTCCTGGAGTGCGTGTTCAAAGACACTTTCAGGCAGGTGACTCAGTGACGTGCAGTTCATAAAATATATATCCACTGCATTGTAGTCCAGCCAAGTCTATACCTGACTGTAGGCCATTCCTGGAGTACGTGTTCAAAGACACTTTCAGGCAGGTGACTCAGTGAGATGCAGTTCATAAAATATATATCCACTGCATTGTAGTCAAGCCAAGCCTATACCTGACAGTAGACCATTCCTGGAGTGCGTATTCAAAGACACTTTCAGGCAGGTGACTCATTGAGCTGCAGTTCATTTAATATATATATGTATATACAGGCTTGTATATATAGTCTAGCCAAGCCTATACCTGACAGTAGGCCATTCCTGGAGTGCGTGTTTAAAGACACTTTCAGGAAGGTGACTCAGTGACGTGCAGTTCAAAAAATTTATATCCACTGCATTGTAGTCCAGCCAAGCCTATGCCTGACTGTATGCCATTCCTGGAGTGCGTGTTCAAAGACACTTTCAGGCAGGTAACTCAGTGAGGTGCAGTTCATAAAATATATATCCACTGCACTGTAGTCAAGCCAAGCCTATACCTGACAGTAGGCCATTCCTGGAGTATGTGTTCAAAGACACTTTCAGGCAGGTGACTCATTGAGCTGCAGTTCATTTAATATATATATATATATATATTTATATATATACAGGCTTGTATATATAGTCTAGCCAAGCCTATACCTGACAGTAGGCCATTCCTGGAGTGTGTGTTCAAAGACACTTTCAGGCAGGTGACTCATTCAGTTGCAGTCCACTTAATATATATATATACAGGCTTGTATATATAGTCTAGCCAAGCCTATACCTGACAGTAGGCCATTCTTGGAGTGCGTGTTCAAAGACACTTTCAGGCAGGTCACTCAGTGAGGTGCAGTTCATAAAATATATATCCACTGCATTGTAGTCCAGCCAAGCCTATACCTGTCTGTAGGCCATTCCTGGTGTACTGTTTTTAGTAAACTTCAGGTGTTGTTTTGCTAATCTAATTGTACAGTATGTCTGGAAGGCCAGCAAGGAGAGACAGATGCTCACAGGCCTCTAAACGAGGGCAAGCAGACTCTGTGTCTACAAACAGTGCTGGTCGTGGACACGGTGCATCCTCAGCACGTGGCCGTGGGGCATGCTTGTCCTTTTTTTCGGCAGCTGGCCATGTTGAGCCACAACATGCAGAAGAGTTGGTAGAGTGGATCACAAAGCCGTCCTCATCCTTCTCATCCTCTGTTACCCAGGCTAAGACAAGTTTGGCTGCCAATGCAGCTGCCAAAGCGGCCTATTTCATCGGCTCAATGTCATCAGTCACTCCTTCCCTAGCCCCACCATAATGCCCTGAGGGGTCCCCCAAACTGTTCGACCGCAGTACATGTTGCTGTAGGTTGCGCAGCGTTTTGAAGGCTATAATGATGGTGCCCTGGTTGAGGATGAAGGCAGTAACGTGAGTCCAGAGAGAGGGGGTGCCCAAGAAGGACAAGAAACTTGCAGTCATGTTCCCCCAGCTGCAGCATACTGCCAGGTTTGCTCCAGTGGCGAGGAGGGAGGGGATGATGAGGTCACTGACTCTACGTGGGTGCCAGATAGAAGAGAGGAGGAGGAGGAGGCACATCTCCAACGAGGCAGGATGCCCTCCAGGGGCCAGCTTAAGGGCAGGCAACCGACTGAATCACACCGCAGAGCTCCGCATGCGCAGGGAGCTGCTGACTCCGCGCATTTTTCAAAAATTTCTTTGGTGTGGGCCTTTTTTGAGACGTGTGCAGCAGATTGCAACGTTGCTGATTGCAACATATGTCTTAAGCGTATCAAGCGTGGCCAAAACAGCAGCCGCTTGGGCACCACGTGCTTGACCAGACATATTTCGAGCTCCCATGCAGTCCGTTGGCAACAGTACTTAAAAGACCCACACCAAAGAACAAGGCGGACCTCTCCTTGCTCCTCATCAGCTGGGATCTCCAACCCCACTATAACTTCAGTCCTCTCAGAGACCTGCACTGAGGGGAATGAAGGTGTAGAATTAGGTGTCCCAAGCACTTGCGGGCAATCTGCTAGCGGTACACCAACATCCGATTGTAGCAGGCAAATTTCCCTACCCCAGTTGCTAAACCGGCAAAAAAAATTCGGTCCCAGCCATCCACATGCCCAGCGGCTGAATGCTAGTTTGGCTAAATTGCTAGCACTCCAACTGCTGCCTTTTCAGCTGGTAGACTCTGCCCCCTTTCAAGAATTTGTGGAATGTGTGGTACCTCAGTGGCAGGTTCCCAAACGCCAATTTTTTTCTTGGAAGGCCATTCCGGCTCTCTACCAACATGTGGAAGGCAATGTCTTGGCCTCGTTGGACAGGGCGGTCAGCGGTAAGGTGCATATTACCGCTGACTCGTGGTCCAGCGGGCATGTACAGGGATGTTACCTTTCTTTCATGGCACACTGGGTAACCCTGCTGGCAGCTGGGAAGGATGCAGGACAAGGGTGCAGTATTGTTGGAGCTTGTTCCGCCACCACGCCTCCAAAATGCTGGTAGTGGTGATTTTGCCACACCTCTCTCCTCCACCCCCTCCTCTTCTTCTTTCTCTATGGCCTCTTCCTGTGCAGATTTGTCCTCATAACCAGCGGTGCTTTGTAGGCATTCTAGGGGCTACGCAAGCACTCAGGCAAAAATATGCCATGTGGTGCTTGAGTTGGTGTGCTTAGAGGACAGGAGCCACACTGGGGCAGAGATTCTGGCAGCTCTGCAGGGGCAGGCTCAGAGGTGGTTGACGCCACACCAGCTTCAACCAGGAATGCTGGTTTGCGACAATGGCACCAACCTCCTCTCCGCCCTCCGACGGGGACACTTCACCCATGTTCCCTGTTTGGCTCACGTCCTTAATTTTGTGGTGCAGCGGTTCTTGTGCAGGTACCCGGGCCTACAGGATCTCCTGAGGCAGGCCAGGAAAGTCTGTGGGCATTTCTTCCGGTCATATAATGCCAGTGCTCAGCTGACTGACCTCCAAAGGGAATGCAACCTGCCCAAGGACCGCCTCATCTGTGACATGCCCACCAGGTGGAACTCAACGTTGGCAATGCTGCAGCGGCTACACATGCAGCAGAGGGCCATCAATGACTACCTGTGCGAGTATGGCACCAGGACAGGGTCAGGGGAGCTTGGCTCATAATCAAGGATGCATGCACTGTCCTGTCGCCATTTCAGGATGCCACGAGGATGGTGAGCAGTGACAGTGCATGCATCAGTGATACTGTCCCTCTTGTCTACCTGTTGGAGCACACTCTGCATGGAATAATGGACACTTGAGGCAGAACAGAGGGAAGAAGAGGAGGACTTCCTTACCTCTCAAGGCCCCCTTTATCCAGACAGTATTCCTGCAGGCCCGCCTATCACACAGGAAGAGGAGGAGGATTGTGTCAGCATGGAGGTGGAGCCTGGCACTCAGCATCAGCAGCAGTCTTCAAGGGATTGTTTTCAGGTCCCAGAAACCCATGGACTTGTACGTGGCTGGCAGGAGGTGGCTGCGGATCAGGTCGCCCTTAGTGACCCAGAGGACTCTGGACCGAATACCTCAGCAAATCTATGCTGCATGGCCTCCCTGATCCTGCAAAGCCTACGAAAGGACCCTCGGATTCGTGGTATCAAGGAAAGGGATCAGTACTAGCTGGCAACCCTTCTTGATCCACGTTACAAGGGTAAGGTGGTGGAACTTATCCAGCCATCGCAGAGGGAGCAGAGGATGAAACATCTTCGAGAGGCCTTGCAGAAAGGTTTGTGCAATGCGTTTCCAGAGCCTGGGAGGTTACAATTTCCTGGTCCTCCTGGACAACATGTTGCTGAGGCTTTGGTCAGTCCCAGAAGGAGCGGTGGAGAAGGTGGCCGTCTGACCGATGCGTTCAGACAATTTTTTAGTCCGCATCCCCAAGGTCTGATCGGTTCCAGCAATCATCGCCAGCGTCTGTTGTACATGGTGCAGGAATACCTAGGGGCAAGATCAGACTTGTAGACCTTGTAGACCCAGTAACCCAGCCGAAAATCCACTGGGTTACTGGGTTTTAAGGATGGATCACTGGCCAGAGCTTGCACAGTATGCAATTGAGCTACTGGCCTGTCCTGCATCCAGTGTTATTTCGGAATGCACATTCAGTGCTGCTGGAGGCTTTGTAACGGATCACACTGTGCGCCTGTCCACCGACTCGGTTGATCGGCTCACCTTCATAAAAATGAATCAGTCTTGGATCACCAGCTACCAAGCACCTGATGCTGATAAAACCGACTAATGTTTTTATGAATGTGAGATCCCTTGAAGACTGCCTATGCTGATGCTCAGTGACTATCCTGTTATGCTGAGTGACTATCCTATTCCTCCTCAATGTTCATGTTGATAGCTTCTAAGAAAATTTTTGGTTCTGGGCACCACCACCACACCACCACCAAAGGCCCAATTTTTCTGCCCCTGTTCAACAGGGGCATGTAATTACAAGTCTTGATATAATATTTCACAGCAGGGCCCGTTCCTGCGCTCAACAAGAGTATCTGTGAGGGGTTGCAGTGTTGTGGCACCACCACCACTGCCTAAGGCCCAATTTTTATGCCCCCGTTTAACTATGTATATTTGTAAACAATATTCCACCCACAATCCCCATGTAGAAAAATAATTATATGCATATTCCTATCAGAAATGGGTTAAAGAGGTTCCTATGTATATTTATAAACAATATTCCACCCATAATCCCCATGTAGAAAAATAATTATATGCATATTCTTATCAGAAATGGGTTAGGGGCATGTAATTACAATTTTTGACCTAATATTTCACAGCAGCGCCTGTTCCTGCGCTCAACAAAAGTATCTGTGAGGCTTTACAGTGTTGTGCCACCACCACCACTACCACCGCCTAAGGGCCAATTTTTCTGCCCCTGTTTAACCACTTGAGCCCCGGACCATTATGCTGCCTAAGGACCAGAGGTCTTTTTCCAATTTGGCACTGCGTCGCTTTAACTGCTAATTGCGCGGTCATGCAATGCTGTACCCAAAATAGAGCCACAAATAGAGCTTTCTTTTGATGGTATTTGATCACCTCTGCGGTTTTTATTTTTTGCGCTATAAACGGAAAAAGACCGAAAATTTAGAAAAAAAATATTTTCTACTTTTTGTTATAAAAAAAATTCAATAAACTCAATTTTAGTCATACATTTAGGCCAAAATGTATTCGTCTACAAAGTTGGGTACATTTTCTGGAATTTACACAGCTTTTAGTTTATGACTGCCTATGTCATTTCTTGAGGTGCTAAAATGGCAGGGCAGTACAAACCCCCCCCAAATGACCCCATTTTGGAAAGTAGACACCCCAAGGAAATTGCTAAGAGGCATGTTGAACCCATTGAATATTTATTTTTTTTGTCCCAAGTGATTGAATAATGACAAAAAAAAAAAAATATTTACAAAAAGTTGTCACTAAATGATATATTGCTCACACAGGCCATGGGCCTATGTGGAATTGCACCCCAAAATACATTCAGCTGCTTCTCCTGAGTATGGGGATACCACATGTGTGGGACTTTTTGGGAGCCTAGCCACGTACGGGACCCCGAAAACCAAGCACCGCCTTCAGGATTTCTAAGGGTGTAAATTTTTTATTTCACTCTTCACTGCCTATCACAGTTTCGGAGGCCATGGAATGCCCAGGTGGCACAAACCCCCCCCAAATGACCCCATTTTGGAAGGTAGACACCCCAAGCTATTTGCTGAGAGGCATGGTGAGTATTTTGCAGCTCTCATTTGTTTTTGAAAATGAAGAAAGACAATAAAAAACATTTTTTTTTTCTTTTTTCAATTTTCAAAACTTTGTGACAAAAAGTGAGGTCTGCAAAATACTCACTATACCTCTCAGCAAATAGCTTTGGGTGTCTACTTTCCAAAATGGAGTCATTTGGGGGGGTTTTGTGCCACCTGGGCATTCCATGGCCTCCGAAACTGTGATAGGCAGTGAAGAGTGAAATCAAAAATTCAAGCCCTTAGAAAGCCTGAAGGCGGTGCTTGGTTTTCGGGGTCCCGTACGTGGCTAGGCTCCCAAAAAGTCTCACACATGTGGTATCCCCGTACTCAGGAGAAGCAGCAGAATGTATTTTGGGGTGTAATTTCACATATTCCCATGGCATGTTTGAGCAATATATAATTTAGTGACAACTTTGTGCAAAAAAAAAAAAATTTGTCTCTTTCCCGCAACTTGTGTCGCAATATAAAATATTCCATGGACTCGACATGCCTCTCAGCAAATAGCTTGGGGTGTCTACTTTCCAAAATGGGGTCATTTGGGGGGGGTTTGACCTGTCCTGGCATTTTATGCACAACATTTAGAAGCTTATGTCACACATCACCCACTCTTGTAACCACTTGAAGACAAAGCCCTTTCTGACACTTTTTGTCAAGAAAATTACTTTGAACCCCCAAACATTATATATTTTTTTAAAGCAAATGCCCTACAGATTAAAATGGTGGGTGTTTCATTTTTTTTTTTTCACACAGTATTTGCGCAGCGATTTTTCAAACGCAATTTTGGGGAAAAAACACACTTTTTAAAATTTTAATGTACTAAAACACACTATATTGCCCAAATGTTTGATGAAATAAAAAAGATGATCTTAGGCCGAGTACATGGATACCAAACATGACATGCTTTACAATTGCGCACAAACGTGCAGTGGCAACAAATTACATACATTTTTAAAAGCCTTTAAAAGCCTTTACAGGTTACCACTTTAGATTTACAGAGGAGGTCTACTGCAAAAATTACTGCCCTCGATCTGACCTTCGCGGTGATACCTCACATGCATGGTGCAATTGCTGTTTACATTTGACGACAGACCGCTGCTTGCATTCGCCTTAGCGCGAGAGCAGGGGGCGACAGGGGTGCTTTTTTTTTTTTTTTTTCTTTATTATTTTTTTGCTTTTTTATCTTATTTTTAAAATGTTCCTTTCAGTTTTTTTTTTAATCATTTTTATTGTTATCTCGGGGAATGTAAATATCCCCTATGATAGCAATAGGTAGTGACAGGTACTCTTTTTTGAAAAAATTGGGGTCTATTAGACCCTAGATCTCTCCTCTGCCCTCAAAGCATCTGACCACACCAAGATCGGTGTGATAAAATGCTTCCCCAATTTCCCAATGGCGCTATTTACATCCGGCGAAATCTAAGTCATAAAATGCTCGTAGCTTCCGGTTTCTTAGGCCATAGAGATGTTTGGAGCCACTCTGGTCTCTGATCAGCTCTATGGTCAGCTGGCTGAATCACCGGCTGCATTCTTGGGTTCCCTGTTGAGACAGGTGAGCCAGAGAAAAACACGGAAGACATTCCCTCCCACGGCTTGTAAAAGCAGTCTAGAGGCTAATTAGCCGCTAGGATTGCTTTTACATGAAAGCCGACCGCTGGCTGAAAAGAATGATACCAAGATGATACCTAAACCTGCAGGCATCATTCTGGTATAACCACTCAAAGTCGTGAATGGCGTACCTGAAGACAAAAAAATGGTTAACAATAAAGCACAGTAAACGGTAAAGTATAAAAAATTGCATACCTGAAAAACAAACATGATAAAACATAATAACAATAAAACATTGCAGAATAGAATACAGTAAAAAAGAGCAGAACAATAGAGAGAGAATAGAGAGAGAGAGAACAATAAAACGACAACTATTTTTTTTTATTTTATATATATATTTTTTTTTTTTACACTTTTTTTGTAACTAACTTTTATAACTGTAACCGGTTCCAGGTTTGGGTCTCTCAAAATGCGATGGCATCTTGGGAGACCCTGTGAAAGTGTGCCTAGTCTGTGCAATGCTGTACCCTACGCTAATACTCAACTAGTGAATGGTAGCATTCAAAACATTCACCAATGCAAAGACCAGGATTGTCAGGACAGGAGGGACAATAATAGCGGGTGTCACGCCTATATCCGCGCTTGCTGCAGACACAACATCTTTTTTGGGGGGGTTAGTTGGGTAGGGGTACTCGGGAGGACATAAAGAAAATGCCTCTCATGCAGCCGACTGCATTTGGTTGGGGATGTGAATGGGGGAAGTACGGGCGCTGCAGAAGCGGTGGGTTCCCAATTAGGATTGGCAAATGCAGCAGGAAGGGCATTATGGGCACGACGGTCCTGTGTTTGTCTTTTTGGTGGCAGCGGGACACTACTTGTGCTTGCCACCTCACCAGCTTGAACTGCATTTATGGGACTCGCCACGTCACCAAGTGTTACTGCAGTGCGGGTGTACTAGGCCGCTGGTGCTTGCCAGTTCAATAAAAAGCTACCAAAAAAACTGTTAGCGATCGCAGGGATCAGGCCTGACTCTGCGAACGCTGCAGTTATGCGTTTAATATTTTGTAAGTGACAGTGATCGATCGATACTGCACTTGGGTGGGCTGGACTGGGCCGGGCGGAGGGGCAAAACGCAGGTGCTAGCAGGTATCTGGGCTGATCCCACTAACACTGCGTTTTTGGGAACCCTAAACTGCTGGGGACGCTAGTATAGATCTGATCGGATCAGATATTGATCCGTTCAGATACTATACCACTAAGGGAGGCGTATGCTGCATGTGTGGGTGTTAGTGGTACTGGCGCTAACCTGACGCTGCTTGGGGCTGGTGCTTGCCAGTTCACCAAAATGCTACCAAAAAAAACTGTTAGCGATCGCAGGGATCAGGCCTGACTCTGCGAACGCTGCAGATATGCATTTAGTGTTTTGTAAGTGTCAGTGATTGATCGATACTGCACTTGGGTGGGCTGGGCCGGGCCGGGTGGAGGGGCAAAACGCAGGTGCCAGCAGGTATCTGGGCTGATCCCGCTAACACTGTGTTTTTGGGAACCCTAAACTGCTGGGGACGCTAGTATAGATCTGATCGGATCAGATATTGATCCGTTCAGATACTATACCACTAAGGGAGGTGTACGGTGCATGCGTGGGTGTTAGCGGTACTGGCGCTAACCTGATGCTGCCTAGGGCTGGTGCTTGCCAGTTCACCAAAATGCTACCAAAAAAACTGTTAGCGATCGCAGGGATCAGGCCTGACTCTGCGAACGCTGCAGTTATGCGTTTAGTGTTTTGTAAGTGACAGTGATCGATCGATACTGCACTTGGGTGGGCTGGCCTGGGCCGGGCGGAGGGGCAAAACGCAGGTGCTAGCAGGTATCTGGGCTGATCCCGCTAACACTGCGTTTTTGGGAACCCTAAACTGCTGGGGACGCTAGTATAGATCTGATCGGATCAGATATTGATCCGTTCAGATACTATACCACTAAGGGAGGCGTATGCTGCGTGCGTGGGTGTTAGCGGTACTGGCGCTAATCTGACGCTGCCTGGGGCGACGCATATCACCGCCGGGCGATCAGGGAGCTAAACCTTTATTCGGTAATAAATGGCGGGTGCCCTGACACTATAAAAAATAAACGAACTAACCAGCATCACCTGTAACACTTATACGGTGATCAGTGGTGAAAGGGTTAACTAGGGGGCAATCAAGGGGTTGACGCTATAAAACGCTGACGGCGAACCTAAATATTTGCCTCCCTAACTAGCATCACCAGCGACACTAATACAGCGATCAGAAAAATGATCGCTTAGTGACACTGGTGACGGGGGGTGATCAAGGGGTTAAAACTTTATTAGGGGGGGTTAGGGGGGTACCCTAGACCTAAAGGGGGCTAACCCTAACTGTCCTAACACTGTAACTGTCACAAACTGACACCATGCAGTAATCAGAAAAAAAAAAAAACTGCTTGGTGTCAGTTTGTGACGGGGGGGGGGGGGGTGATTGGGGGGTGATCGGGGTGTTTTGTGTGCCTGGCATGTTCTACTGTGTGTGTAGTGTTTATGCACTCACATTTCAGTCTTCTCTCCTCGGCGCCGGAACGGAAAATACCGAGCCGAGGAGAGATTACATCATTTCCTTTTTCTGCTGTTTAGCATACAGCAGCAAAGGAATGTTCCCATTGGCCGGCGGCGATCGCAAGGGGGGGGCCACGAACGGATGGCCTCCCCCTCACCTCCGATTGCCGGGGGACAAAAGAGGACCGCCTTGGGCACCGGGGGGGATCCGATCGGACCCCCCAGCCGCGGGAGGCAAATCACGTGTATGTACGTGATTTTGCCTGCCCGTGCCGCCTTGCCGACGTACATCGGCGTGAGGCGGTCCTTAAGTGGTTAACAGGGGCATGTAATTACAATTCTTGATATAATATTTCACAGCAGGGCCCGTTCCAGCGCCCAGCAAGAGTAACTGTGAGGGCTTACAGTGTTCTGGTACCACCAACACCTAAGGTCCATTTTTCCGCAGAGTGTATCGGGCAGGCTGTATAGTATATACAGACGGTCCCCTATTTTCAAAAATCTAACTTACAAACGACTCCTGCTTACAAACGGAGGGAGACAACAGGAAGTGAGAGGAAATCTACCCCTAGGAAGGGAAATTGTCTCCTGTAAGAGTTAATATGGGAAAAAGGTTTCTCCTCCACTGATTTATCACCAATCCTTGTTTCCTGGCCTGGCCAGGGACCCGGAGGTTGTCACTGAAAGTGGGCAGACTCTGGAGGATACCCCTGAGGTGCCGGCCAGTTCTAAGACCTTTGCTGTGCCGGTCCGGAAGGAGCCACAGTCAGGAGAGGGAGATCCCTCGAGTGAGCCAGACCGGGTGGGCAAGGGCCGGGTTGTGGACTGGGGATCCCCACCGATATTGGAGCAGTACGTTCTCTTGAGAACTTATTCGAGCGGTCATCCCATGGGGAGGAACCATCCAGTGAGGATGAACTGTGTAACCTAGTAGAGCTCACATCCAAGGGAGACACAGCAGCAGTGCTAGAGGAGCCACTATGCTCACTATTTACCCCCATCCAAACCCCTAAGCATTTTTCCAGCTCCCCAAGTGTTTCATCGGGGTGAGCGTCAACTTATAACAAATGGATATACAGGTCAACAGACTCCTGTGTTCTGCCTGGGCAAGGAAGGCCCAAAGAACTAACGTGGCTCTCACGGTACTAGAGGGATGTGCAAAAGAGTGTTGCGCAGGAGTGGGGTCTGGATTATCCGTACGTTCCAGATCATGTTATGGAGGTAATAGAGGACTCCCGGGAGCAATAGGAGGATGATTTGGTCTGGGACTATCTTCATGTTTCAAAGCCAAAATAGACACTGAATAGTGAAGTCTGGGTCTGGTTTCAGGACATTAAGAAGGAGTGGAAGCTCGGGAGAGCTATATACAAGGACAGGGTACTTGTCATGAAAGAGGGACAGCATACCCAGTCTTACTCTATTTCTGTCAGAAGAGAAGGGGACAGTCGGAGGAGATTGCCTGACCCACGGTACTACCTATGATCGGGACTGCAGTTAAGTAGTTGCAGATGGGTTAGGGTGGGTTTTCCCCTTAATATGACTGTTTTTAAGCAGGAGGTGGCCACTCAGGGTGCCTGGTAAAGGACAACACCATGAACACTAGGGTATGTCATCCCTGTTAAATTTCCCTTTGCCATTTAAAAAAAGAGAGGACTTCTGTTTAGGAACCGAACAGAAAGTGTATTGGCCTACGGGCACTTATGTGTTGTATTACTGGCATGTCTGATCAGGTCGCACTCTGCAGGTCTTGTAGACTCCTTTTGAGGGAGTGACAGTTCTGACAGGGAACCCCATGCCATCTTTTCATTCATGGTTCTGTCACCAGATGGAAGATCATAGCCCCCTACTTCTGGTGAAGTGTAAATGTCAGATAGTTATGGTTAGTTGTATATATTTTTGTTTTCTCTTAGGGAAATGCAGGATGAGTAGAAGTTTCATCATCGTAAAGAGAAAGAAGAAGACCTATGGTAAACAGAGTATTCCTCCCCAGGGAGCAGTGCTCTGGTTTCACTTGTAAGCACATGATAGTTGTAGGGAGTTATAGTCAGGATTGTACAGTTTGTGCAAATGCATGTGTAAAGATATGTGTTTGTTGTCATGTGAATTCTTTTGTTATCCTTTTTCCCCACTTTAATTCAAGAGATATAAGATGTCCTTCCTCTTCTAACAAATAGGTATTTTTCAATTTTGTTTCTTTCCACAACTGAGGACAGTTGTGATTTTAAGTGCGGGGTGGATGTAGCGCCCTCTACTTAAGGATAGATGGGATATTCTAGAATTTGTAGCATAGGAGTTATTACAGGTAAATTTTACCAGTCCTGGTTGTTTTGGTTTGGGGTTGGAAGTGTCAGAATAGTGAGGGGTGTGGCCACCTACACTTGGGTTTCATAGAGGCCTCCTCTGCCTGATGGTGGATTGTTCCAGAAGGAGAGGATGGGCTGAGAGGGTCCTGGGGCCCGAGCGCAGGAGGAGAGAAGGAGCCAGGGGCCCAGAAGAGTGTTCCAGGAGGTCCAGTTTTGGCGCCTGGATTTCGGCGGAGCCAGCATGTAGCGCTGGGGACAGAACCGGACATTCCCATGCGGGGATGTGCCGGACGAGTGAGGAGAAAGCAGAAGTAAAGCGGAAGACGAGGACTTACTACTTTCTGTGAGTGAAACATGGACTGTTGATTGAGAGAGAACAGGTCAGTGGAAACCCAGAGAAACTAGTGCAGAAGTAAATGGAATGACATACTGTGAGCCTACGGACCACCGTATAAACCATATTACAGTAACTTCCCAAAGACTGATGGGCGTTGGCGTGGGAGTCATGGAAATAGGCAGTGATGGCCTGTGGCTTTAAGTTCAACACCCAAAGGAAATCTATCGGTCAGGCAGAGGGAATTATTCAGTAATGCCCCTTTTGTTTAACTTGGGAGTGCTGCAGAAGAGGAAGTAATAGAACCAGGAAAGGAACGCTTAGGGAAGTCCAACATCAAAGCTACAGCTATGGATTACACCCTCATATAGTGGGGTCTGGTAGCAGGGCCGGTGCTACCACTAGGCGAACAAGGCAGCCGCCTAGGGCGCACTGCTGCCTAGGGCGCAGCCATGGCCTGTCACCTCCTCATCCCTGCTGGATGTAACCTATGGAGCCGCTGTTCCTGTGTGGCGGGTCTGCAGGAGTGTGTAATGGAGGTCCGGAGGAGGTGAGGGAATGTCTGTTGCTGGGGATCATGAAGGGGCGCGGGGAGGGATGTATCACATGCAGTACACTGACTGATCCCTCCCCCGACTCCCCCAGCTGCAGAGCTGTTCGGCAGATCAGGGCTCTGATTGATGCCGAGGAGCTGGCCCGCCTCGTTCATTGTCACTAGTCGGGACTCGTGGGGGGGTGTGGCCAGCCAAGGGGTGATCCTGCCTATCACTGGGGGGCAGGGGGCGGAGCGGCCAGCCTCAGGGATGATCACACGGTCCTTCTGGGCAGAGCAACATGGAGGTAAAAAAAAGGCTCTAAAAATGCTGTTTTGTTTTTTATGCAGCCACTGGGTTGAAAAGTGCTCTGCCCGATATCTCAGTCAGGACAGTGCTACAGGAAAGACCAGATGTCATCTTGATCTTTGTCAACTTTATTATTTCTATCTTTAGACTTTTGCACATAAGTAAAAAAGTTCTGTTATCTGACAAAGATCAAGATAATATCTGTTTTTTTCCTGTAGCACTGTCCTGACTGTGAGATATTGGGCAGAGCAGTTTTCAACCCAATTTTACCCAGTCCTTTGCCCTGCTGTCATCCAGTCCTCTGCTGTCACCCAGTCCTCTGCCCTGCTGTCACCCAGTCCTCTGCTGTCACCCAGTCCTCTGCCTTGCTGTCACCCAGTCCTCAGCTGTCACCCAGTCCTCTGCCCTGCTGTCACCCAGTCCTCTGCTGTCACCCAGTCCTCTGCCCTGCTGTCACCCAGCCCTCTGCTGTCACCCATCCTCTGCCTGCTGTCACCCAGTCTTCTGCCTGCTGTCACCCAGTCCTCTGCCCTGCTGTCACCCAGTCCTCTGCCCTACTGTCACCCATCCTCTGCCTGCTGTCACCCAGTCTTCTGCCTTCTGTCACCCAGCCCTCTGCTGTCACCCATCCTCTGCCTGCTGTCACCCATCCTCTGCCTGCTGTCACCCAGTCTTCTGCCTGCTGTCACCCAGTCCTCTGCCCTGCTGTCACCCAGCCCTCTGCTGTCACCCAACCCTCTGCCTTCTGTCACCCAGCCCTCTGGTGTCACCCAGCCCTCTGCCTGCTGTCACCCAGTCCTCTGCCCTGCTGACACCCAGTCCTCTGCCCTGCTGTCACCCAGTCCTCTGCCCTGCTGTCACCCAGTCCTCTGCCTTCTGTCACCCAGCCCTCTGCTGTCACCCAGTCCTCTACCTGCTGTCACCCAGTCCTCTACCTGCTGTCACCCAGTCCTCTGCCTTGCTGTCACCCAGTCCTCTGCCCTGCTGTCACCCAGTCCTCTGCCCTGCTGTCACCTAGTCCTCTGCTGTCACCCAGTCCTCTACCTGCTGTCACCCAGCCCTCTGCTGTCACCCAGTCCTCTGTCCTGCTGTCACCCAGTCCTCTGCCCTGCTGTCACCCAGTCCTCTGCCTGCTGTCACCCAGCCCTCTGCCCTGCTGTCACCCAGTCCTCTGCTGTCACCCAGTCCTCTGCCCTGCTGTCACCCAGTCCTCAGCTGTCACCCAGTCCTCTGCCCTGCTGTCACCCAGTCCTCTGCTGTCACCCAGTCCTCTGCCCTGCTGTCACCCAGTCCTCTGCCCTGCTGTCACCCAGTCCTCTGCCTGTTGTCACCCAGCCCTCTGCTGTCACCCAGTCCTCTACTTGCTGTCACCCAGCCCTCTGCTGTCACCCAGTCCTCTGCCCTGCTGTCACCCAGTCCTCTGCCTGCTGTCACCCAGTCCTCTGCCCTGCTGTCACCCAGTCCTCTGCCTGCTGTCACCCAGTCCTCTGCCCTGCTGTCACCCAGTCCTCTGCTGTCACCCAGTCCTCTGCCCTGCTGTCACCCAGTCCTCAGCTGTCACCAAGTCCTCTGCCCTACTGTCACCCAGTCCTCTGCTGTCACCCAGTCCTCTGCCCTGCTGTCACCCAGCCCTCTGCTGTCACCCATCCTCTGCCCTGCTGTCACCCAGCCCTCTGCTCTCACCCAGTCCTCTGCCTTCTGTCACCCAGCCCTCTGCTGTCACCCAGCCCTCTGCCTGCTGTCACCCAGCCCTCTGCCTTCTGTCACCCAGCCCTCTGCTGTCACCCATCCTCTGCCTGCTGTCACCCAGTCCTCTGCCTGCTGTCACCCAGTCCTCTGCCCTGCTGTCACCCAGCCCTCTGCTGTCACCCAGCCCTCTGCCTTCTGTCACCCAGCCCTCTGGTGTCACCCAGCCCTCTGCCTTCTGTCACCCAGTCCTCTGCCCTGCTGTCACCCAGTCCTCTGCTGTCACCCAGTCCTCTGCCCTGCTGTCACCCAGCCCTCTGCTGTCACCCATTCTCTGCCTGCTGTCACCCAGTCTTCTGCCTGCTGTCACCCAGCCCTCTGCTGTCACCCAGTCCTCTGCCCTGCTGTCACCCAGTGCTCTGCCCTGCTGTCACCCATCCTCTGCCTGCTGTCACCCAGTCTTCTGCCTTCTGTCACCCATCCCTCTGCTGTCAGCCATCCTCTGCCTGCTGCCACCCATCCTCTGCCTGCTGTCACCCAGTCTTCTGCCTGCTGTCACCCAGTCCTCTGCCCTGCTGTCACCCAGCCCTCTGCTGTCACCCAGCCCTCTGCCTTCTGTCACCCAGCCCTCTGGTGTCACCCAGCCCTCTGCCTGCTGTCACCCAGTCCTCTGCCCTGCTGTCACCCAGTCCTCTGCCCTGCTGTCACCCAGTCCTCTGCCTTCTGTCACCCAGCCCTCTGCTGTCACCCAGTCCTCTACCTGCTGTCACCCAGTCCTCTACCTGCTGTCACCCAGTCCTCTGCCTTGCTGTCACCCTTGCTGTTTTGCACATAAGTAAAAAAGTTCTGTTATCTGACAAAGATCAAGATAATATCTGTTTTTTTCCTGAGCACTGTCCTGACTGTGAGATATTGGGCAGAGCAGTTTTCAACCCAATTTTACCCAGTCCTCTGCCTGTTGTCACCCAGCCCTCTGCTGTCACCCAGTCCTCTACTTGCTGTCACCCAGCCCTCTGCTGTCACCCAGTCCTCTGCCCTGCTGTCACCCAGTCCTCTGCCTGCTGTCACCCAGTCCTCTGCCCTGCTGTCACCCAGTCCTCTGCCCTGCTGTCACCCAGTCCTCTGCCCTGCTGTCACCCAGTCCTCTGCTGTCACCCAGTCCTCTGCCCTGCTGTCACCCAGTCCTCAGCTGTCACCCAGTCCTCTGCCCTGCTGTCACCCAGTCCTCTGCTGTCACCCAGTCCTCTGCCCTGCTGTCACCCAGCCCTCTGCTGTCACCCATCCTCTGCCCTGCTGTCACCCAGCCCTCTGCTCTCACCCAGTCCTCTGCCTTCTGTCACCCAGCCCTCTGCTGTCACCCAGCCCTCTGCCTGCTGTCACCCAGCCCTCTGCCTTCTGTCACCCAGCCCTCTGCTGTCACCCATCCTCTGCCTGCTGTCACCCAGTCCTCTGCCTGCTGTCACCCAGTCCTCTGCCCTGCTGTCACCCAGCCCTCTGCTGTCACCCAGCCCTCTGCCTTCTGTCACCCAGCCCTCTGGTGTCACCCAGCCCTCTGCCTTCTGTCACCCAGCCCTCTGGTGTCACCCAGTCCTCTGCCCTGCTGTCACCCAATCCTCTGCTGTCACCCAGTCCTCTGCCCTGCTGTCACCCAGCCCTCTGCTGTCATCCATCCTCTGCCTGCTGTCACCCAGTCTTCTGCCTGCTGTCACCCAGCCCTCTGCTGTCACCCAGTCCTCTGCCCTGCTGTCACCCAGTCCTCTGCCCTGCTGTCACCCATCCTCTGCCTGCTGTCACCCAGTCTTCTGCCTTCTGTCACCCATCCCTCTGCTGTCAGCCATCCTCTGCCTGCTGTCACCCATCCTCTGCCTGCTGTCACCCAGTCTTCTGCCTGCTGTCACCCAGTCCTCTGCCCTGCTGTCACCCAGCCCTCTGCTGTCACCCAGCCCTCTGCCTTCTGTCACCCAGCCCTCTGGTGTCACCCAGCCCTCTGCCTGCTGTCACCCAGTCCTCTGCCCTGCTGTCACCCAGTCCTCTGCCCTGCTGTCACCCAGTCCTCTGCCTTCTGTCACCCAGCCCTCTGCTGTCACCCAGTCCTCTACCTGCTGTCACCCAGTCCTCTACCTGCTGTCACCCAGTCCTCTACCTGCTGTCACCCAGTCCTCTGCCTTGCTGTCACCCAGTCCTCTGCCCTGCTGTCACCCAGTCCTCTGCCCTGCTGTCACCCAGTCCTCTGCCCTGCTGTCACCCAGCCCTCTGCTGTCACCCAGTCCTCTACCTGCTGTCACCCAGCCCTCTGCTGTCACCCAGTCCTCTGCCCTGCTGTCACCCAGTCCTCTGCCCTGCTGTCACCCAGTCCTCTGCCTGCTGTCACCCAGTCCTCTGCCCTGCTGTCACCCAGTCCTCTGCCTGCTGTCACCCAGCCCTCTGCTGTCACCCAGTCCTCTACCTGCTGTCACCCAGCCCTCTGCTGTCACCCAGTCCTCTGCCCTGCTGTCACCCAGTCCTCTGCCCTGCTGTCACCCAGTCCTCTGCCTGCTGTCACCCAGTCCTCTGCCCTGCTGTCACCCAGTCCTCTGCTGTCACCCAGTCCTCTGCCCTGCTGTCACCCAGTCCTCAGCTGTCACCCAGTCCTCTGCCCTGCTGTCACCCAGTCCTCTGCTGTCACCCAGCCCTCTGCTGTCACCCATCCTCTGCCCTGCTGTCACCCAGCCCTCTGCTCTCACCCAGTCCTCTGCCTTCTGTCACCCAGCCCTCTGCTGTCACCCAGCCCTCTGCCTGCTGTCACCCAGCCCTCTGCCTTCTGTCACCCAGCCCTCTGCTGTCACACATCCTCTGCCTGCTGTCACCCAGTCCTCTGCCTGCTGTCACCCAGTCCTCTGCCCTGCTTTCACCCAGCCCTCTGCTGTCACCCAGCCCTCTGCCTTCTGTCACCCAGCCCTCTGCCTTCTGTCACCCAGCCCTCTGGTGTCACCCAGCCCTCTGCCTGCTGTCACCCAGTCCTCTGCTGTCACCCATTCCTCTGCTGTCACCCAGTCCTTTGCCTGCTGTCACGCAGTCCTCTGCCCTGCTGTCACCCAGCCCTCTGCTGTCACCCAGTCCTCTGCTGTCACCCATCCTCTGCCTGCTGTCACCAAGCCCTCTGCCTGCTGTCACCCAGCCCTCTGCTGTCACCCATCCTCTGCCTGCTGTCACCCAGTCCTCTGCCTGCTGTCACCCAGTCCTCTGCCTGCTGTCACCCAGTCCTCTGCCCTGCTGTCACCCAGCTCTCTGCTGTCCCCCAGTGCTCTGCCTTCTGTCACCCAGCCCTCTGCTGTCACCCAGCCCTCTACCTGCTGTCACCCAGTCCTCTGCCCTGCTGTCACCCAGTCCTCTGCCCTGCTGTCACCCAGTCCTCTGCCTGCTGTCACCCAGCCCTCTGCCTGCTGTCACCCAGTCCTCTACCTGCTGTCACCCAGCCCTCTGCTGTCACCCATCCTCTGCCTGCTGTCACCCAGTCCTCTGCCTGCTGTCACCCAGTCCTCTGCCTGCTGTCACCCAGTCCTCTGCCCTGCTGTCACCCAGCTCTCTGCTGTCCCCCAGTGCTCTGCCTTCTGTCACCCAGCCCTCTGCTGTCACCCAGCCCTCTACCTGCTGTCACCCAGTCCTCTGCCCTGCTGTCACCCAGTCCTCTGCCCTGCTGTCACCCAGTCCTCTGCCTGCTGTCACCCAGCCCTCTGCTGTCACCCAGTCCTCTACCTGCTGTCACCCAGCCCTCTGCTGTCACCCAGTCCTCTGCCTGCTGTCACCCAGTCCTCTGCCCTGCTGTCACCCAGTCCTCTGCCTGCTGTCACTAAGCCCTCTGCTGTCACCCAGTCCTCTGTTGTCACCCAGTCCTCTGCCTGCTGTCACCCAGTCCTCTGCCCTGCTGTCACCCAGTTCTCTGCTGTCACCCAGTCCTCTGCTGTCACCCAGCCCCCTGCTGTCACCCAGTCCCGTTGTCGCCCAGTCCTCTGCCCTGCTTTCACCCAGTCCTCTGCCCTGCGTTCACCCAGTCCTGTGCCTGCTGTCACCAAGTCCTCTGCCCTGCTGTCACCCAGCCTCCTGCTGTCACCCAGTCCCCTGTTGTCGCCCAGCCCCCTGCCCTGCTGTCACCCAGTCCTCTGCTGTCACCCAGCCCCCTGCTGTCACCCTGTCCCCTGTTGTCGCCCAGCCCTCTTCTGTCACCCAGTCCCCTGTTGTCGCCCAGTCCTCTGCCCTGCTGTCACCGAGCCCTCTGCTGTCACCCAGTCCCCTGTTGTCGCCCAGTCCTCTGCCCTGCTGTCACCGAGCCCTCTGCTCTCGCCCATTTCTCTAAAAAAAGAATTTGAAATGTTGGCAACTATGCTCGCTGTGTACGGCAGTTCAATGAGGGGGCAACAAACATTACAGGGGGTAGACAGGGCCGGTGCTAGACTGTTTTACGCCCTTTCTATACCATATAGAGATATAGAAATTATATTTTAGCGGTACAGAAGTTTTTTTTTTTCTGGGGGGGGGGCGCAAGTAGCTGGTCTCGCCTAGGGCGCAAAATAGTCTAGCACCGGCCCTGTCTGGTAGAGTATTTCACATCTCTCTATGAATAATCCCAGAATGATTCCACGAATAAAGAGTGATAAAACTTGAATTTTGGAGGGGCGCATGCGCGAGGCTCGACATGGCAGACGCTGCACTGTAGAGCTCCGTACTCCCCGCCGCATACACGGAACTCGTACGGACGACTGAACCACTCCACCAGCTTCCTCCTTCAGGTATCGTTTCCTCACAAGTCTGAGCACCCTCCGGTATGGTTCTTACGGGGCACAGAGGCAGAACAAAGACCAAACCCATCAAAGAGGCATTAGCCCGCGCCTCCTCCAAGATGGCGGCGAAGGCCCGAGCCCTGGCAGAGCAGCCTACATCCTCACCCGCTCGTTCAGAGATGCTGGATAGTGAGGAAGATAGCGATCTTCACCCCATTCCAGGTGATTCTCCTCCTATCTCACAGCCTGGTATGTCACAGGCAGCTTTTATTAGACTCATGGAATCTATGCTCCATAAAGCCCTAAAAACCACATCTGACCAGATTACCAGCAGTCTGACTCGTGAAATACGCGAGTTAGGTCAGCGCACAGCAGACCTGGAAACCAGGGTGGACGATATGGAGCTCACAATCCAGGAACATGCCCAAGAACACACGGCTCTCCGTGAAGAGAACACCATGCTACTATCCCGTTTAGAGGACGCAGAAAATCGCTCGCGTAGATCCAACCTACGCCTCCGCGGTATACCAGAATCGATTGATGATATCCAATCTTTTACCACTGCCCTTTTCCAGGAACTCTCACCCTCCATCCCTATCGAACGCTTGGAATTCGATAGAATTCATAGGGCACTAACGCGACGCCAAGCAGATGGCCCGCCCCGCGACATTATTGTCAAGCTGCATTTCTTTCGTACAAAAGAACAGCTGATGACAGCAGCCCGCAACCAGAGCTCCCTACAATTCCAAAGCCATACGTACCAGCTGTTCTCGGACTTAGCACCCCTCACCATCGCAAACCGCCGTGCTATGAAACCCCAGCTCCAAATCTTGCAACAGCACCAGCTCAAGTACACATGGCGGTTCCCGTTTGCCCTCCAATTCTCCCACCAGGGACAACAACACACATGCACCACGCCTGAATCTCTCCAGAGGCTCCTGGAATCACTCCACCTGACATCGTCACCACAACAATCAGAAACTGCCCTTCCTCGTACACCTGCAAGATCAGCCATCCATCCATATGCCACTACCCCGAAACGAAGCAACCCTGATCCTGTATCAATCCGGAAAGGGACTCCGGCTCGATCATCTGGAAGCTACCAACCAAGCCCGAAGTCCCAAGCTCTACATTGATAATCTGCGAACTGCTTTTTGTCCACTCTTTCTTTTTTACAGGCAGGTCCTCGGCGGTACCCACAGATACTGACTTCTGGATTCCCCAAGAAGACATGACAACACCCGTGACCTGTCCGACAACTACAGCTCGTCAGATTTTCATCGCGTCCTGAACTTTAATCTCCAGGGCACCCAGACCCCATTGGGCCCTCTCAGGTTCAGTTATATTATTTCTAGGTTTTTTTTGTTCCCTTTTTTCTTATCTTTTTAGGGTTTGCGTCTTAAGTTTTGATGTTAACCAAAGTATTTACCTGCAAACCCACATCTGTAACATTAAGTTTATATCCTTAATTTACTTTAAGTAGGCGCTAGTGTTACGCAATTGTTAATTCTCATGGTCTTTGCTGCTCGTACCCCTTGTACTAAACGGAGAACTAGTAGCGCAGCTCAGACTATTAGTTTTTGAATTTCTATATCACATTTACTAAAATTTATTGTTCCCTTTCCCCTATCCTCCCCTCCTCCTCATTCCTCTTCCCCCCCCCACCCCCTTCTTCCCCCCCCCCTCCTCCTTCTTCCCCCCCTACCCCCTTCTCCCCCTCTCCCCCCTTCTTTCCCACCCCCCACCTTCCTCTTCCCCCCCCACCTTCCTCTTCCCCCTCCCATCCCCCTCTTTCCTTCCCCCTTCCCCCTCTTTCCCCCCTTTCCTTTTCCCCCCCTCCCTCTCCTCTCCCCTCCTTCCCTTCCCCCTCCCCCCCTTCCTTCCCTCCCCTCCCCCTCACCTTCCCCCTCATCCCATTCTCCCCTCCCCTTCCTCTTTTGCCCCCTCCCCCATACCCCATGTTTATGAACACCTGTTTTCTTTTTATTCATCTATAAACATACCCCTACTTAGGTATTTATGACTATCTGTACATACTTTGAAATCTGCAGAACATACAAACTGTATTGATGTTGTTATCTCCGTCTGCGGCGGGGAGCAGTCATTGCGCCCCTCTTCTATAGCGCGCCCGCTCTTTGGCTAGTTTACTGGCCGTGGAATTGGTGCACTATTCAGTCGGGCAGTGCTGACCCGCAGTCCCTCTAAATGGGCTGTGTCTCGGTACATTGCCCTACGCTTACGTCCTTTCCCCCTCCTTCCCCCTCTTTTCTCTTACTCTCACCTTACTTCACTAATTCTCGTCTTTCTCTTCTTGGCCGGTCGGCTCGCGCGGGCCCCCTACCACCTATCAGGATCCCCCCATATACCCAACAATGGCTCCACTAAATATACTAACCTTAAATGTTAAAGGGCTAAACTCTCCCCAAAAACGGGTAAAGGCTTTCCAAACATTTGCATCCCTAAGGGCTAGTGTGGTGGCCCTCCAAGAAACTCATTTTTCCAAACGCCACACCCCGAGCTTCTTTAGTTCTAAATACCCACAAGCGTTCACCGCCTCAGCGGAAACGAAACATAGAGGGGTTTTACTCGCTTTTCACCATACCACCCCATTCACTCTACAATCCGAAATAAAAGACCCGGAGGGTCGGTATCTAATCTTGATAGGGTTGCTACAGGACACAGTAGCCACTTTTGTTTCCTATTACGCCCCTAATACGAACCCTAACCCCTTCTTCTCACATCTTCTACAGGTAATAAAAACACACAGCAAAGGAACCCTGTTCCTCTGTGGCGACTCCAACTCAGTTATACAGCCCCATCTAGATAAATCACCCTATACTCCTGAGCACTACACCCCCTCTACACAATTTCGCAGACAGCTTTTAAAAGCTTCCCTTTTAGACACCTGGAGAGAATGCAACCCTACCAAGAAAAATTTTACTTTTTACTCTCACCCCCATAAATCCTTCTCCAGGATTGATCACATTTTCATTTCCATAGCATCTGCACCAACCCTACTTCAATCCCATATTCAGCCAATCACTTGGACAGATCACTGCGCTGTGATCACCGCAGTAACCTCCCTGATTCCACAACCCACAAACAGAACATGGTGCATGAACGATGCACTTTTAACCAATCAATCATATTGCCTGGACATTCAAATTGCCCTTAAAGACTATTTATTGCACAACACCACCTCAGACATCACCCCCACACTCCTCTGGGAAGCACACAAACCAGTGATTAGAGGCACATGCATCTCAGTCGCATCCCACCTCAAGAAAGACAGAATCCATAAACAACAACAGCTTGAGTCAGAATATCACCAGCGTTTCCTCCAGTTTCAAACTTCCCCTACTGAAGCTCACAAACGAACTCTAGACAAAATTAAATTAGAACTTGACATTCTACTAGCTGAAACGGCTGATAAGTCTATACGTAGATCCAACCATACTATCTACACAAAAGCCAACAAACCAGATACCTTTCTGGCCTTGCGCCTACGCAGACCAGACCGTGTTCGTGCTCCCATCAGACTTAGATTGTCTAAAGATAATGTTACTAGTAACCCGATCAAGGTGCTCTCAGAGTTCCGTAGACGATTATCCAAACTTTATGAGGCAGGGACTGCTTTTCCCACACGCCAAGCTGAAAAGCTTTTCCATAATCTACCAATCCCTACGCTGTCCACGGATAGTCGGGAGTCTATGGAGAGCGTTATCACGGTAGAGGAAGTCTTAGCAGCCATTAAGACACTTAAACCACATAAACGTCCGGGCCCAGACGGCCTCCCCAGTCTCTACTATAAAAAATTTGCAGCCGAACTCGCTCCCCTCCTCACTAACGCATTCAACGCTTTACTCAAACAACACTCCTTTGGTCGTGACACATTGACAGCACTCATTTCCATGATCCCGAAACCAAACACTGATAACACAATATGGTCTAATTTTAGACCAATTTCCTTGCTAAACGTTGATATAAAGATCCTGGCCAAAATTTTAGCCCTTCGCCTTAATCCAATTATTGGCAGTCTAATACACAAAGACCAAGTTGGTTTTATACCCAAACGGCAAGCCAGCGATAACATCAGACGTGTAATCCTCCTGCAACACCTAGCCCGATCGTGTAAAATACCAATGCACCTCCTCTCCCTAGATATAAGGAAAGCATTTGATACAGTTTCCTGGTCATACCTCCTTTATATCCTCCAACGTTGGGGCTTCGGCCCACATTTCCTTGATTGGATTAATGCTTTATATAACCACCCACAAGCATATGTACAATACTCAGGATTCCGCTCAAATCCCTTTCCTATCTCCCGTGGAACCAGGCAGGGCTGCCCCCTATCCCCCCTATTATTTGCCCTAGCAATAGAACCCCTGGCAGCCCTGATCAGAACTAACCCAGACGTTCGTGGGCTGGAGATAGCTTCCACCATGCACAAGTTATGCCTTTTCGCAGATGATGCACTACTGTTCATCACATCACCACACACTACTCTACCTAATCTCATGTGCATCCTAGATAAGTTTTCTCTGGTCTCCGGGTTAGAAGTTAACCAAACGAAGTCCAAAGCCCTCAATGTGTCACTACCACAAACAGACTTTGAATTACTTCGGCAAAACTACTCTTTCAATTGGTCCACAACATCCATTCCCTATCTAGGGATTAAACTGACTAGTGACCCTTTAAATTTATTCCATTCCAACTACCTCCCGATGTTAACCCAACTCTCTTCATTACTTAATTCCTGGCAGCCCCTTTGTGTCTCCTGGCTAGGACGAGTGGCAGCCGTGAAAATGTCCTTATTACCGAAATTACTATATCTATATAGGGTACTCCCTATAGCGATCCCCCCTTACTATCACAGGACCATACAAAACCGAGTTTTTAAATACATTTGGGGCCCCACTAAACCTAGAGTGGCCAGATCAGTACTACTCCGTCATAAGTTAAATGGAGGTCTGGGGATACCCAGCTTCTTACACTATTATCACGCAGCCCGACTGGCCCAGGCTACTCTATATCATTCTAGGAATGAAACTCCAATATGGGTCAGCCTGGAAGCCATAGATCTCCACCCAATCACAGTTACCAACTTGCTGTGGCTCCCCCCAGCTGCACGCGGCACCATAACCAATCCAATTACACAATGCACTCTCAAACACTGGGATAGATTACGCACCCCCTACAAATTGGTCTCATCACACTCCCCACTTTTATCATTCTTGGGCCATCCACAGTTCAACCCTGCACTCTCTGAACCAACCCTGTTCCAGGCTTGGGCTCAAGCGGGTCTGACTCGCATTAGTGATCTACTTAGTGGTAACTCTATAAAATCTTTCCCGGTCATACAAGCGCAAGCACACCTCTCACCTAAAGAGTGCTTCCGCTACCTCCAAATCGCTCATTTTGTTAAAACAAACTTAAAATCCAGTACTGAGCTGGACACACAGACTGAGTTTGAGGATATATGCGACTCAGACCCGCACGCACCAGGTATCATCTCTCGCCTCTACACTCATCTCACAACATCGACCACAAATCTTCCCACTTATGCGAGACAATGGTCTAAAGATTTAAACATCGAACTCGAAGCAGATGACTGGTCTACCATATGGACTAATACGAAAAACTCATCTCAGAATGTTGTTGCCTCAGAAGCAAACTACAAGGTGCTCATGCGATGGTACCTGGTCCCGTCCAGAATTGCCAAATACCTACCCGAATACCCCCCAACTTGCTTTAGGGGCTGTAAGGATGAGGGAACGCACACCCACATTTGGTGGACATGCCCATTAGTGCAACGTTTCTGGGCGACAACATTCCAGATGGCTTCTACCCTCCATCAAGTCACATTAGAACCTAACCCAACTATAGCCCTACTCAACCTTATACCCCAGGACTATACCAAAGCCCAACGTTGTCTCCTTCTTCACCTATTCACGGCTGCCAAGCAAACGATAGCCAAAGCCTGGAAAACACCCGCACTCAACACAATTGAAATGCAAAACAGAGTTACCCAGGCAATGATCCACAGCAAAATTGAAGCAATAATACTAGATAAAGTCCCACAGCACTTCAGAGTCTGGCAGCCGTGGATAGAAAACTTTTTACCCCCAGACATTGACATGAGCCTGCTGGAACCCTGAGAAGTTTTGGTAACCAATTCCTTCTGTGAAACCACACCGGTGCCCGCGCGTCCTGACCGCCTCCCTTCCCTCTCTCAACTCTACCCCTCCTGATTCTTTCTCATCCCTATCTCTTTATTCCCCCCTCATTCTTTCCACTCCTCCCCTTAATTACCCCTGATAATGTGGGAAGTATACTCTGTTTTAGTTTTCCTTTTTCTTCTGTTGGGTTGGTCCCGATTGTTTGCTGAGACCGACCCCTCCGTTATAATCTTCAGTTATATATTATGTCTAAACCAAGGACCACGATCCACCTTAATACTACTACATCCAGTCCTACTGGATCTAGAAATATTTGACAGAGTGTAAATTGTCTGCAAGCTTTAACCACTATCAGTTCAACATGCTCCTAACTTGTTAAGTTGTACATTACCTGATAACCATATGAAACCTTGTATTGTGAAGCTTGTAACTAATGCCTGTTATTTACCAATAAAATATTTGAACCGAAAAAACTTGAATTTTGACTGTTTGGTGTCATGTGCGTGCGGTGGGGGATCGGAAGCAGAGTGATTGGCAAAATGATAATGAATAAACCAGCAGCCCCCGTGGAGGGTACCGCTACATATATTTCAATAAAAAATACTCAAGTTTTTTGTACACACATTTTAATTTTATTATTCATACTGTTCACAGTCTGTGTCCCCAATCCCCACCACACCAGTCATATGCTGATGCATAAGAACATAAGTCACTTGCTTGGGCTAAGGCACACTAAAGTAGCTGCAGGCAGCTGGAAATGAGCAAACTAAAATGCACACAAAAAAGACAGGCTGAGCAAATTAAGTTGGTAAGGGGACATTTTTGTAACAAGTGTGTGTTGCATTAATGGAAAGCGTTGATATTTTTGGAAAAAAAGTACATGAATGCTTTATTGGTGCATAGGGGAGCTGGAATTTAGAAAAAAAACAAAGGAGAACTTATCCTTTAAGGTAAGAGGCATGTGGTTAAAACTATAGTTTGTTTTAATATAACATCAGCACAAGCTTTGCCCGCAATACATTTTAACCAATAGGCCATTTTCAGGGGGTTGGGAATTACCTATTGGTTGAAATGCATTGTGGGCAAAGCCTGTGCTGATGTCATTACATCTGCTGGAGCTAGCAGTGGTGGTGGTTGTGTTTACATGCGATTTACTGTATACTTGTGTAAGTAGATGTATAATTACTTATTACCAGGGCTTTTTTTCTCAGACAATAGGTGCAGGAACTTCCCCTTTCCGAGTCACCCCTTTTCTCCGCCCCCTACCCACCTCCCAGTACCGTCGCTTTTAGACAATATACAATATAGAACCAAGTATCATTTTGAGGTGCTAAGTAATTTGTATGGAATTTGGTAATGATATCAAGAAAAGCAGTAAAATAGATCCCCTGCAGCCAGCAACAATAGATCCCCCTAACAACAATGGACCAACCACAACAAAATTTCCCCGCCAGCAACAATAGACTCCCGGCAGCATCAACAGATCTCTGCACAGCCAGCATTAATAGTCTGTTTGGCTGCCATCAACAATAGACCCCTCCACCAACAGTAGATCTCTTTCAGCAACAACTGACCCCCCAGCAACATAAGAGCCCCCCAGCAACAATAGGTCACCCACCAGCAACAATATACCTCCCCAGCAACAATAGACCCCCCTTGCAAAAATAGATCCCCAGCATTGAGCATTAATACCCTGCAGCATACCCCAGCACCCCTTGCCATTACATACAGTCAGTCCAAGAGGTGCCGGAACTGCGTTCCCCCGTTTTCCAGC
This sequence comes from Aquarana catesbeiana, assembly GCF_042186555.1. NCBI lineage: Eukaryota > Metazoa > Chordata > Amphibia > Anura > Ranidae > Aquarana > Aquarana catesbeiana. The sequence continues at coordinate 188,192,585 of NC_133330.1, read as the reverse complement.
TGAAAAAAAGCACTACAATAAATCTGCAGGTTGCACTATGGAATGCTTGTTTATCTCTTACATGGCTTAATGTACATGGCAGAGTGGAGGTGTAAAGAGTGAATCCCTGCTGATATACTCTGGAGTTCCTGAAGTGCCATTGAACAACCTGTTGCTGTGATATCCCATATGGTTCCAAGGTTGTGGATGGATGATTACAACGTGCTGTTTTAAGACCACCTATAATTTGGGGTATTATTGCTTGGAAAGAGGCTGCAATTAGTGGTAGTGTTAAATTCACAAGTGGAAACATATGGGAAGATTTGCAAAGGTGGTGGAACCCTCCTACACATAACTACTTGTATTATTTGTACATTTGCATACAGGTAGTGGACTTCTATCAGGATCTATGTTCAATGATTTATTAATTGGTATTTTTTTGTGTCACTTTGGAATAGTGGTGTCACCCTCTGATTTTTCATTTATTTTTATTTTTTCCAATTATATTTAGATTTATGATGTTGGTACACATATCACATTTATTTTTCATAATATTATGATCCTTTGTATTGGAATACATATAACTAAGACACATTTAATTTCGAAACACAGCGCAACATTAGTATTCTTTTTAGTTTCAGTTTAAAGTATGACTAAAGGCAAAACTTTGTTTTTTTGGATTGAGTGCATAGGGATGAAAATGCTTGTCCGTTCTTATTGCTGCCTGTGCCCCTCCTATTTGTCCTGTTTACCATCATCAGTGAAAGTAAAAGAAAATCCCAAATTTTGGATTGTCCCCAGAAAAGTAAGAGAGGGGAAACCTTCCAATGGTGACACTGGTTTTGGTGACTGTCACAGCATGAGGAAAAGAGAGCTGTTAACAGCTGTCAATTCTAATAGGGCACATTTACACGGATAGTCAGGGCACTGATCATCAGTACCATGATTATCACTACAGTCCCATAGTTACATAGTTACATAGTAGGTGAGGTTGAAAAAAGACACAAGTCCATCAAGTCCAACCTATGTGTGTGATTATGTGTCAGTATTACATTACATATCCCTGTATATTGCGGTCATTCAGGTGATTATCTAATAGTTTCTTGAAGCTATCAATGCTCCCCGCTGAGACCACCGCCTGTGAAAGGGAATTCCACATCCTTGCCGCTCTTACAGTAAAGAACCCTCTACGTAGTTTAAGGTTAAACCTCTTTTCTTCTAATTGTAATGAGTGGCCACGAGTCTTATTAAACTCTCTTCTGTGAAAAAGTTTTATCCCTATTGTGGGGTCACCAGTACAGTATTTGTAAATTGAAATCATATCCCCTCTCAAGCGTCTCTTCTCCAGAGAGAATAAGATCAGTGCTCGCAACCTTTCCTCATAACTAAGATCCTCCAGACCCTTTATTAGCTTTGTTGCCCTTCTTTGTACTCGCTCCATTTCCAGTACATCCCTCCTGAGGACTGGTGCCCAGAACTGGACAGCATACTCCAGGTGCGGGCGGACCAGAGTCTTGTAGAGCGGGAGAATTATCGTTTTATCTCTGCAGTTGATCCCCCTTTTATTGCATGCCAATATTCTGTTTGCTTTATTAGCAGCGGCTTGGCATTGCCTGCCATTGCTGAGCCTATCATCCACTAGGACCCCCAGGTCCTTTTCCATCCTAGATTCCCCCAGAGGTTCTCCCCCCAGTGTATAGATTGCATTCATATTTTTGCCACCCAAATGCATTATTTTACATTTTTCTACATTGAACCTCATTTGCCATGTAGTCGCCCACCCCATTAATTTGTTCAGGTCTTTTTGCAAGATTTCCACATCCTGCGGAAAAGTTATTGCCCTGCTTAGCTTAGTATTGTCTGCAAATACAGAGATTGAACTGTTTATCCCATCCTCCAGGTCGTTTATGAACAAATTAAATAGGATTGGTCCCAGCACAGAACCCTGGGGAACCCCACTACCCACCCCTGACCATTCTGAGTACTCCCCATTTATCACCACCCTCTGAACACGCCCTTGTAGCCAGTTTTCAATCCATGTACTCACCCTATGGTCCATGCCAACGCACCTTATTTTGTACAGTAAACGTTTATGGGGAACTGTGTCAAATGCTTTTGCAAAATCCAGATACACCACGCCTACGGGCCTTCCTTTATCTAGATGGCAACTCACCTCCTCATAGAAGGTTAATAGATTGGTTTGGCAAGAACGATTCTTCATGAATCCATGCTGATTACTGCTAATGATATCATTCTTATTACTAAAATCTTGTATATAGTCCCTTATCATCCCCTCCAAGAGTTTACATACTATTGATGTTAGGCTAACTGGTCTGTAATTCCCAGGGATGTTTTTTGGGCCCTTTTTAAATATTGGTGCTACATTGGCTTTTCTCCAATCAGCTGGTACCATTCCAGTCAATAGACTGTCTGTAAAAATTAGGAACAACGGTCTGGCAATCACCTGACTGAGTTCCCTAAGTACCCTCGGATGCAAGCCATCTGGTCCCGGTGATTTATTAATGTTAAGTTTCTTAAGTCTAATTTTAATTCCGTCCTCTGTTAACCATGGAGGTGCTTCCTGTGTTGTGTCATGAGGATAAACACTGCAGTTTTGGTTACTGAAGCCCCCCGATTCACTCGTGAAGACTGAGGAGAAGAATAAATTCAATACCTTTGCCATCTCCCCATCCTTTGTAACCAGATGTCCTTCCTCATTCTTTATGGGGCCAATATGGTCTGTCCTCCCTTTTTTACTGTTTACATACTTAAAGAATTTCTTGGGATTTTTTTTGCTCTCCTCCGCTATGTGTCTTTCATGTTCTATCTTAGCCATCCTAATTGCACCCTTACATTTCTTATTGCATTCTTTAAAAAATTCTGAATGCTGTGGATGATCCCTCAACCTTGTATTTTTTGAAGGCCTTCTCCTTTGCTTTTATATGCATTTTTACATTGGAGTTAAGCCATCCAGGATGTTTGTTCGCTCTTTTAAATTTATTACCCAATGGGATACATTGGCTAATGCCCTTATTTAATATGCTCTTAAAGCAAACCCATCTCTCCTCCGTATTCTTTGTTCCTAATATTTTATCCCAATTTATGCCTTTTAGCAAGGTTTGTAGTTTAGGGAAGTTGGCTCTTTTGAAATTCAGTGTCTTTGTGTTCCCTTCATGTCTCCTATTTGTGTGATTTATACTGAAACTAATTGACCTGTGATCGCTGTTACCTAAATTGCCCCGTATTTCCACATCTGTTATCAGGTCTGTATTGTTGGTAATCAGTAGATCCAGTAATGTTTTATTTCTAGTTGGTGCGTCTACCATCTGACCCATAAAATTGTCCTGCAAGACACTAAGGAACTGGAGAGCCTTAAATGAATGCGCGGTTCCCTCCGCGCAGTCTATGTCTGGATAATTAAAATCCCCCCATTATGATAACACTTCCCATCCTTGCTGCTAATCCAATTTGTGATAGGAGATCCGTCTCCACTTCCTCCCTCAGGTTAGGGGGCCTATAGCATACTCCCAGTATTATTTTCCCCTTAGCTTCATCCCTTTGGAGCTCCACCCATAAAGATTCCACCTCCTCCCTAGCCCCCTCAGTGATGTCATCTCTCACATTCACTTGTACATTATTCTTGATATATAGGCATACCCCTCCCCCTTTTTTACCCTCTCTGTCCTTGCGGTATAGGGTATACCCTTGAATGTTTGCCAGCCAATCATGAGAGCTGTTGAACCAGGTCTCTGAAATTCCCACAAAATCCAAATCCTCCTTGTACAACAGTATCTCTAGTTCACCCATCTTGTCCGCCAGGCTCCTGGCATTGGTGAACATGCCACATAGTTTAGACCGGTCGCATATTGTCCTCGTATTGGGTGTTTCAAGATTGCAACTTGGACTTGCTACTATACTCACCTTGTGTTTTTGTGCTTTGGTTAACCTACCACTAATGCCCCCAATACTACCCTCTGGAATATCTTCCGCGCTGGCTATCACTGTCTCTGGACCCTCCCCCCCATTGCCTAGTTTAAAAACCCCTCTAACTTTTTGGCCATCTTCATTCCCAGCAGATCTGCACCCTCCTCATTTAGGTGCAGTCCGTCCCTTCTATAGTACCGGTTACCGACTGAGAAGTCGGCCCAGTCCTCCAGGAACCCAAACCCCTCCTTACTACACCAGCTCTTCAGCCACTTGTTTACTTCCCTAATCTCCCTCTGCCTCTCTGGTGTGGCTCGATGTACCGGTAGTATTCCTGAGAACACTACCTTGGAGGTCCTTTTCCTCAATTTAGCTCCTAAGTCCCTAAAATCGTTCTTTAGGACACTCCATCTGCCTCTGACTTTGTCATTGGTGCCAACGTGCACCATGACAGCCGGGTCTTCCCCAGCCCCTCCCAGTAATCTGTCCACAAGATCCGTGATGTGCCGAACCCGAGCGCCCGGTAGACAACATACTGTTCGGCGCTTCAGGTCTTGGTTACAGATTGACCTCTCTGTCCTTCTAAGAATTGAGTCCCCTACCACCAGAATCTGTCTTTCCTTTCCCTTTGCTGCCCCCCCACTCTCACTGGAGGAGTTCTTCCCCTGGCAGCTAGGAGAGTCCCTCATCTCCAGCAGTGCTGGTCCTTGACTGGTTACACCAATGTCACTCAATGGAGCGTACTTATTGGGATGCTCCAGTCCTGGATCGGCCTCCCTGGCACTTCCCCCTCTACCCCTCCTGACTGTCACCCATCTACTCTTTGCTAGTGCCTGCACCTCTTTGTCTCCACCCGCCTCTGTGCTGGCCCCTGCCGGCACCTGCCGTGTACGTTCCTGGCTCACCTTTAGTATGGAGGGACTTCTCAGTGCTGACAGTTGCTTCCCCAGATTCAGAACCTGGGCTTCCAGGGAAACAATGTGCTTACATTTTGCACAGCAGTATTCGCCCTCGATCGGATGATCAAGGAACGCATAAATGCGGCAAGATGTACAAAGAGTCGCCTCTCCACACCCGCCGGGCATCGTACCTATTAAATTTGGTGAGGATTTGGGGATTTTACCCTGTCCAAATTACCTAACAACTAGCTTCCTGGCACTAATACTCAAGACAATACACAGGTACACGACAAGACAATACACAGGTACACAATACACAAGTACTAACGATCCACACAACACTCAGATACTCACACTACACAGGTACTATGACCCCTGTTATAACCTCCTGTTTTAAACTCTTGTTTTTAACTCCCACTTAATCCAGCTCCACTTACACCAAGCTCCACAGCTTCAGACTGGGCACGCTCAGACTGAGTCCTACAACAAGTTAAATAGGCACCTGTGAGCAATTAACCACACCCCTTAATTGATAGACTGATGAAACAAGAAAAAAAAAAAAAAAAAAAGCTATTTAAAAAGTGACAGCAAAAGGCAAATTAAAAACTAAAAGGAAAAGTCCCCAAAATGCAACCCAGCAAACACCAACAGACAGCAACACACACCAACAGACATCAGTGCCAATCAGTGCCTCCTTATCAGTGCTCATCCATACAGCCTCATCAGTGCCCACCAGTGCCACCTCACCAGTGCCCATCAGTGCAAATCAGTGCAACCTTATCAGCGCACATCATTGAGGGAGAAAAATTACTTTTTTGCAAAATTTTATAACAGAACCTCAAAATTTCTTTTTTAATTTTCAGTAGTTTTTAGTTTGTTTAGCATTAAATAAAAAACTCAGTGGCGATTAAATGCCACCAAGAGAAAGCTAAATCTGGGTACAGTTCTGCATGACCGCTCAATTGTAATTCAAAGTGCATTACATTATGGTTGGACTGGATGGACTTGTGTCTTTTTTCAACCTGACTAACTATGTAACAGCTCTGAAAGCTGAAAATTGGTCTGGGCAGAAAGGGGGTGACGGTGCCCAGTATTGAAGTGGTTAATTTTGCAGGGATTTCTTCTCACTTGCTGTTTGGCTGTGGGACAGGGAGTGAAAGGAAATCTCCCCAATGGGAAACAGATGGTGAAAAAAAAATCTGACAGGGGTTATAACCCTCCCTTGCTCTGTCCAAAATTTAAAAAAAAAGCTTTGCTTATAGTTCTACTTTAACTAAGTGGTCACTCTGAAAAAAAAGTTTGGCCTTTAGCTACATTTTAATTATTTTGGACAGTGTAAAACAGGGTTATAACCCCTGTCAGTTTTTATTTGTTCTGCCATCTGAGGCTCAAAGGGGAGATCACTCATCAATTCCTGTCCCATAGAGAAATGTCAATGTATCTAATCTATGGGACAGGAAGTGATGCGTAACTATTGCTATCAATCTATCCAATCAAGAGTCGAGAACCCTGGGCAGAGGAAGAGCGCCTCTCCACCATGAGACATTCCAGGGCTCAGGTAAGTAAAATGGGGGGGAGGCGGTCACTGCCAGGTGTATAGGATGCATTAAAGTGGAGGTCCACCAGAAAAAAAAAATTACATCAAAAAGAATTCCTAAAAAGTTAGAGTTAAAAAAAAAAAAAAATTTAACTCACCTGAAATGGCTGTTGCTAGGCAGTCTTCCTAATCCGCCTCTTCCTACTCCGCGGTGATGTTCAGTCTTCTCCTCCCCACGTTGTCTTCTGGGGAATGGGGCGCGGTGTGTTATGGGAACTGTGTGTGTCCCACAACACATCGCGTCCCATTTACAAAGTGCTGCGCGACTCGCACATGCGCAGTAGGAAACGGGCAGTGAAGCCGTAAGGCTCCACTGCCTGTTTCCCTTAGTTAGGATGGCAGTGCTGGGACCCGAGAGCCGAGGACAGGTAAGTGTGCTTATTTAAAGTCAGCAGCTACAGTGTTTGTAGCTGCTTACTTTTAAATTTTTTTTTCCCAGCCGGAACCCCCCTTTAACCACTTGACCACTGGGCACTTAAACCCCCTTCCTAACCAGACCAATTTTCAGCTTTCGGTGCTCTCACACTTTGAATGACAATTACTCAGTCATACAATACTGTACCCATATGAAATTTTTGTCCTTTTTTTTCACACAAATAGAGCTTTCTTTTGGTGGTATTTAATCACTGTTGGGTTTTTTATTTTTTGCGCTATAAAAGAAAAAAAGACTGAAAAAAAGACTGAAAATTTGGTAAAAAAATGAATTTTTCTTTGTTTCTGCTATAAAATTTAGCAAATTAGTAATTTTTCTTCGTAAATTTTGGCCAAAATTTATACTGCTACATATCTTTGGTAAAAATAAGTACAACTTGGTGTATATTATTTGGTCTTTGTGAATGTTAGAGAGCCCAAATGCTATGGTGCCAATATTTGAAAATTGATCACACCTGAAGTACTGACGGCCTATCTAATTTCTTGAGACCCTAACATGCCAGAAAAGTACAAATACCCCCCAAATGACCCCTATTTGGAAAGAAGACATTCCAAGGTATTTAGAAAATGCATGGTGAGTTTTTTTGAAATTGTCATCTTTTCCCACAATTCTTTGCAAAATCAAGATTTTTTTTTTTCTTTTTTTTTTCCACAAAATTGTCATATTAGAAGGTTATTTCTCACACACAGCATATGCATACCACAAATTATACCCCAAAACACATTCTGCTATTTCTCCCGAGTATGGTGATACCACATGTGTGAGACTTTTACACAGCGTGGCCACATACAGAAGCCCAACATGCACGGAGCACCCAGGCCAATTCTTATATTTCTCTCCTACATGTAAAAATAATAATTTATTTGCTAGAAAATTACATAGAACCCCAAAACATTATACATATATTTTTTAGCAAAGACCCTAGAGAATACAATGGCGGTTGTTGCAACTTTTTATCTCGCACGGTATTTGCGCAGCAATTTTTCGAACGCATTTTTTTGGGAAAAAAAACAGTTTTGTGCTTTAAAAAAAAATAAAACAGTAAAGTTAGCCCAAATGTTTTTGCATAATGTGAAAGATGAAGTTACGCCGAGTAAATAGATACCTAACATGTCACCCTTCAAAATTGCACACTCTCGTGGAATGGTGCCAAACGTCGCTACTTAAAAATCTCCATAGGTGACACTTTAAAATTTTTTACTGGTTACATGTTTTGAGTTACAGAGGAGGTCTAGGGCCAAAATTATTGCTCTCGCTCCAACGTTCGCAGTGATACCTCACATGTGTGGTTTGAACACCGTTTTCATATGTGGGCGGGACTTACATATGTGTTCGCTTCTGCATGCGAGCACACGGACATGGGCGTTTTAAACATTTTTTTTTTTTTTATTGTTTATTTTACTTTATTTATTTTAGTTTGACACTTTTTTCCCCCGAAAAAAATTTTTGATCACTTTTATTTCTATTACAAGGAATGTAAACATCCTTGTAATAGGAATATGGCATGACAGGTCCTCTTTACAGTGAGATATGGGGTCAATAAGACCCCACATCTCACCTCTAGGCTGGGAAGCCTGAAATAATAAAAAAAAAAAAAAAACGATCTTGGCTTCGATCGTAGCGGTGAGTCGGTAGAAGCACCGGAGGGTGGCGGGAAGGGGGGGGCGTCCCCTCTCGCCTCCCGTAAGAACGATCAAGCAGTGTAACAGCCACTATGATCATTCTTATGGTGTAGGAAATCGCCGGCTGAAAAAGCTGATATCTGAATGATGCCTGTAGCTGCACCCATCATTCAGATATCTCCGCTCAAAGTCAAGGACGTCATATGACTGTGGGCGGGAACTGGTTAAAAATTGCGGGGTATTGCAGAGTATTGCGGAGTAGTGCAGGGTATATTGCTGGGTATATTGCAGAGTATTGCTGGGCATATTGCAGAGTATTGTGGGGTATATTGCAGAGTATTGTGGGGTATATTGCAGAGTAGTGCCGTGTATAATGCAGAGTATTGCGGGGTATAATGCAGAGTATTGCGGGGTATTATGCAGAGTATTTCAGGGTATTATGCAGAGTATTTTGGGGTATTATGCAGAGTATTGCGGGGTATTATGCAGAGTATTGCGGGGTATTTATGCAGAGTATTGCGGGGTATTTATGCAGAGTATTGCGGGGTATTATGCAGAGTATTGCGGCGTATTATGCAGAGTATTGCGGGGTATTATGCAGAGTATTTTGGGGTATTATGCAGAGTATTTTGGGGTATTATGCAGAGTATTTCGGGGTATTATGCAGAGTATTGTGGGGTATTATGCAGAGTATTGCGAGGTATATTGCAGGGATGGCTGAGCATGGAGGGATGGATGGATGTGACTGCAATTGTCACTGAGCACCGCTGTGGGCACTACACATGCAGCCCACAGCGGTGCTGCCATCCGATCCCTCCCCCTCTCCCCTCGCACTGTACCGATCGGTACAGAGAGGGGCGGGAGGAACCGGCGTCATGACATGACGCCGGTCTGTTGACATGTGATCGCTCCGTCATTTGACGGAGCGATCACATGGTAAACGGCCGCGATCAGCGGCCGTTTAACATTATCCGTGATGCGTCGAGTCCTCTGGACCTGGCGGTCACGGAAGTTCTCGGGTGCGCGCCCCAGGGGGCGCGCGAGAGCAGTATTCTGGGAGAACGTCCCACGGACGTCCACCCAGAACTAGCCGACCGCGCTGCAGCCATCTTTCGGCTATGGCCCGGTCGGCAAGTGGTTAAGGTGAAAAAACACAAGAGTTTACAACCCCTTTAACCACTTAAGGACTGAGCCTCTTTTTGCCATTTGTTTACAAGTTAAAATCTGTTTTTTTTTTTGCTAGAAAATTACTTAGAACCCCCAAATATTATATATATTTTTTCAGACACCCTAGAGAATAAAATGACGGTGGTTGCAATAATTTGTCTCATCTTTGCGCAGCGGTCTTACAAGCGCAATTTTTTGGGAAAAAATACACTTTTTGACTTAAAAAATGAGACAACAGTAAAGTTAACCTAATTTTGTTTTATATTATGAAAGATAACGTTACATTGAGTAAATTGATACCCAACATGTCATGCTTCAAAATTGCGCCCGCTCATGGAATGGCGACAAACTTTGACCCTTAAAAATCTCCATAGGCGACGTTTAAAAATTTCATAAGGTTACATGTTACAGAGGAGGTCTAGGGCTAGAATTATTGCTCTCGCTCTAACAATCACGACGATACCTCACATGTGTAGTTTGAACACCGTTTTCATATGCGGGCACGACTTGCGTATGCGTTCGCTTCTGCGAGCCCAGCGGGGCGGGATGCTTTAAAATCTTCTTTTTTTTTCTTATTTATTTTACTTTTTTTTTTTTTTTTACAGTCTTTTTAAAAAAAAATTGGGTCACTTTTATTCCTATTACAAGGAATGTAAACATTCCTTGTAATAGAAAAAAAAACATGACAGGACCTCTTAAATGTGAGATGTGGGGTCAAAAAGACCACAGATCTAACATTTTACATTAAAATGCAATAAAAAAAAATGAAATGTCAAAAAAAATTTCCCTTTAAGACCATTGGGCGGAAGTGACATTTGACGTCGCTTCCGCCATTCAATGTTATAGAACCAAGCAGGGACCATCTTTCTCTCACTCGGTTGCTGCCATAACAGCGGTATTTAGCATCAAAGTACATAATAAAGTGGAAGTCCATGCTAAAACTAAAATCCCTACATCTATAGACATCCACGATCTAACACTAACCTATCTAGCCCTGTAAAAAAAAAAAAACAGTATACATACCTTTTTGGAAGCCAGTCAGACCCGATCCGACCGGATCCCACACTGAGCTGTCAGCTGTGGCTTCGCTTGTGTAGACGGGTGCAGAGGACACAGACGACAATAGAAGCCCCATAGTAAGTCTATGGGTGACGTCACTTCCCATTAATTTCACAGCCGTTGCTGGCTGTGTCCTCTGCAGAGCTTCCGTGACTGCAGATCGGGTTGGAATGGGTTAAAAAAAGGTATGTATACTGATTTTTTCTTCACAGGGCTAGATAGGTTAGTGTTATGCCGGGTACACACTAGCGGACTTTTTGACCGGACTGGTCCGACGGACCGAATCCGCCGGACAATCCGACCATGTGTGGGCTTCATCGGACTTCCGACAGACCGTTTCGGTCGTAAATCCGATAACCTTTAGATTTAAAACTTGTTTCAAATCTTCCCGCCGGAATTCCGCCGGACCCAGTTCCTATCGGGAAGCCCGTTCGTCTGTATGCTGGTCCGGCGAACCAAATACGACGCAAGGGCAGCTACAGCACCTGCCCACGAGAATGTTTCCAGCGCGACCCTATCGCGCTGGTTCTCGGCGACAGGGTACTACATCTTGTGCTCGCTGCAATAGGAAAAACACATTTTGTGTCTGCGTGCGGGGGGCTTATCGGAATCCGGGAGCCCCCTTTAATAAGGGGGCCCCCAGATCCCGGCCCCCCACCCTATGTGAATGAGTATGGGGTACTTCGTACCCCTACCCATTCACTTAGGGAAAAAAGTGTCAATAAAAAAAACAAACACACTACACAGGTTTTTAAAGTAATTTATTAGGCAGCTCCGAGGGTCTTGTTCCGACTTCGGGGGTCTTCCGGGGCATGCTGGGACTGTGACGTCATAAGAGGGCGGGGTCACCGGGTAACATCACTCGGTAACCACGCCTCATGCCTATATAAGTCATTGCACACCGCTCACACAGCATTACAGCGGGAGAGAGCGTTGTGTCAACATCGGAAGAAGAGAAGAGGGAACAAGACGTTGGAGAAGACTGGGTCAACGCTAGCAAAAGAGCGGCAAAAGAGCAGAAGATAGCGGAGGAGCCTGGCAGAAGAACCGGGCACCGGGAGAAGAGGCCGGAGAGCGGGAGAAGAACCGGACAGCGGGAGAAGAGGCCGGAGAGAGCGGAGAAGTCGGAAGAAGACCCCCGAAGTCGGAAGAAGACCCCCGGAGCTGCCTAATAGATTACTTTAAAAACCTGTGTAGTGTGTTTTTTTTACGATGTACCCTATACTCATTCACATAGGGTGGGGGGCCGGGATCTGGGAGCCCTTTTATTAAAGGGGGCTCCCGGATTCCGATAAGCCCCCCGCCCGCAGACCCCGACAACCAACGGCCAGGGTTGTCGGGAAGAGGCCCTTGTCCTCATCAACATGGGGACAGGGTGCTTTGGGGGAGGGGGGGCTCGCTCGTCCCCACCCCCTTTCCTGACCAGCCGGGCTGCGTGCTCGGATAAGGGTCAGGTATGGATTTTGGGGGGGACCCTTCCCCTTAAAATCCATACCAAACCTAAGGGCCTGGTATGCTCTGCGACGGGGCCCGCAAGGTGTCAATCTCACCGATAAAAGCGGTGAGATTGACTTCTTTTTCTAGTCCCGTCGTACCTGAGTCACGTTCAAAATGAACAGATTTTAGTCAGTGTGTGGGCAAGTCTGTTCATTTGGAAGTCCGCTGTAAGTCCGTCGAAAGTCTGTCGGGAAGACTGGAGGACCTAGTCTGCCGGAAAGTCCGGTTGTGTGTAGGCAAGTCCGTTCGTTCAGATAGTCCATCGGAAGTCAGCCGAAAGTCCGTCTGGAAGACCATCAGACCTAGTCTGCTGGAAAGTCCGGTCGTGTGTACAGGGCATTAGATTGTTGATGTCTATAGATTCAGGGATTTTAGTTTTAGCATGGACTTCCACTTTAAAGTCCTTGTTTTTGTTTGTTTATGTAGTGCTGGAATATTTGCCATGTAATGCTATATAATAAGAGCATGCTATTAGATTGGTATTTGGCTCCCTCTAGTGGTATACAATGTGAATGAGACTTGTTTATATTTTTTTTACATAAGAGCATGAACAGGAAGTGACTTAATTGTGTGGACAGAAGGACTCACTTACCCACAGTGCTCACTCACTTACCCATGAACACTAAGTGACTGAACTGCATGCTGGGTAGGTAATGAAAGGCCCAGCGCGGCCATATTCGCTCTTCTTTGGCCTGGGACGTGTGACCTGCCTGCAGGGATCTGTGGGTGTGTGCCTGTAGGAGCTGCGGCCTGCATCACGTGGAACGGAACAGCCACCACCAGAGAGATTCTTACTACAGAGTGCTGGAGCGGCGGTGTAATCTAACCGAAGGATCCAGGACATTTGACGGAGCCATCCGAGGGTTCCCGGTCATCGTGTGGAGCGGCACGGTGTGACGGCGTGACCTGCACGAGACTGAGATCACTGGAGCGGAGAAATTCAACTGTCCAGGCCTGGTGGGGTGAGAGGGCTGTCGCCCAGAATTTATATAAAGCACTTAACACACTATAGACTAGTTTCACATTACTGCTGAGATCTGCAGTCCCACGGAACAGTTTCTTCTAATTAGACTGTGCTCATTCAGGCCTTAAAGCCTGTACTTCACTAGAAACTGACTAACATTCGTGTGCATTCTCGCATAAGGAAGCTATAAATGCATCTCATAACTGGAGTTGCTGTTATCCACTATTTTATGTTACATTATCATCTGCAAACCCTATGGAATACAAATACTGCAGTATAATGGCTAGTTGAAGAAAGAAGACAAGAGACTATACCACTCTCTGTAAGGCCTTGTGTTTCTGCTACGCGCAAAGGACTGCATTATACCACAGGGGGAGCTATTGAGTAATTATACTGTGTTGTATTTTTCTAATAGCATTGCATAGTGTGCTGCGGGTTTACTGTGTCTGCACAGCCGTGCTGGAAGTGGAAAGGTGCTCAGTGTCAAGGCATTACCACCCTGAGCATTAGTCCCACTTGGAAATGCGTCTGCTCACATCATTTATTCAGTGTGTGTTAGAAGTAACAGTAGGTAATACCTTTATTGAAACTGTTTGTTTTGTATAAGTGAATTTGAGAGGTGTCTCTCCATTTAACTAAGTCTATTTTCATTAAACTAATCATATTATTCAATAACAATTGTGTGTGTGACCTTTTACTGAAAGCAATGGATACCCAGGTAATACAAGAGGTACAATATGTGTATATTGCTATTATTGGGTTGTTCCTTGTCATTGAGTTTCACACCAACACTGTTACACAGCTGTGTCAAGCGGGTTGAGCCAATTCACTGGGGGTGGAAGAGCAGAGTACAGGCCCAAACAATTACCAGCAGCTCCTTCCGGGGTGAGTGCTACACGTGGGGGGTTGTCCAGGATACTATTACTCTGCAATCAATAGCACCAGAATGGACACCGCTGCTCTGAGAGTTTAAGATGAGGGTCCAACAAGCTCCAGCCAAGCGAAGGGTGCTGAAGGAGTAGCTCCCTCCTCGGGACCTCTGGTCATGATGGGGCCAGAGTTCTTTACAGCCCTGGGAGACTTTGTATCCAAATGCCAGAAGGTCAATTCAGTTTGTGCAGGGGCTGACTATCAGAAACTACAATTCTTCTAGGGGAGAGTTCCCATCCTCTCTGGAGAGGATAATTTTGATACTTGGTTTGATCAAGCTGTCCAAGCAGTCAAAGAATGGGAGGTAACTGATACAGTAAAAAGACACAGATTGATTGAAAGCCTGCGGGCTCCAGCTTCTGATGTGATTCGTAACCTAAAAAGAGACAAACCCAGCTGTGCCGCCTCTGAGTGTCTAGAAGCACTCTGAGAGAACTATGGGAGGACTGAAGGCTGCACAGAGCTACTCTACCTTTTCTCTCACACCTATCAAAAGGAGGGTGAAAAGCTATCAGACTATGTCAAGCGACTAGATCAGATTCTGCACCAAATCATAATGAAGGGTGGGATAAAAAGCCAAGAAGCAACCAAGAACTTGGTATCACAGATGATCAGAGGACCACAGCTACTGGATCCTATTGTGCTACAGTTTCAGGCCCAGGGCTCAAGTAACCTCCACACTTACTCCAAATTAGTAAAAACCATCAGAGAAGAGGAGGCACTCATTACAGCTAAGGTACCAAGATCTGAGCTTATGAAGGGACACAAACAGGGTGCCTCAGCTTGCATCATACGGCCGGGACCGAAGTAGAGACCAGCCCAGAGGAAGAGATTTGCAACTCCATTGACACTTTGGTACTAGACATAGCTCAACTGGCTCAAGCGCAGATGGATTTACAAAAAAACCTTCTGTGGGATTCAGCAGAAAGTTGATGAAGTGATGAAAACCCAAACTGATATGCAAAAGTCACTTTCAGAAGTGAAACATGTTGTACCCACCTCTAAGGTTGGAAGAAGGAATGTGACCCCTCTTCCAGCCCCGAAGTGTTATCAATGTGGGGAGGTAGGACATTTTATCGCGCAGTGCCCAAATGGGGAAAACTTGGCAGATATTGCAGTGGAAGTTGCCAAAGCATTGAAGAAAATATCCGTCAAGAAGCCAGCGGAAAACTCCAGGGGTCCCTGGTGAAGGAGCCAACTGGGTACCCATCTACAGTGGCTCACCCCAGAAACGACAACGCAACCAGATGGCGCTGGAAGTTAAAATCCTTACAGATGGCTTCCAATGATGCCTCTGAGCAATCTGGTAACCCACTCGCTTTGACCCGGATTACCAGGCGCTGGGAGATCAATGCACACCAAACCCCCAGAGCTCAACAGAAGATCAAAGTGGATCAAAATCTCTGCAAGAGAGGAATACAGATACAAACCATCAAACAGGTCCAGCCTGCCACTCCTCACAAATTCCCTCCCAAACTAGTGGGACCTTCTCCAGTTGTCTCCATCCAGGTAGAGGGAATTTATACCAAGGCCCTCTTGGATACTGGAGCTCAAGTGACTTTTCTTTACAGGGACTTCTACGACAAGCACCTCAAACACTTGCCACTACAGAAGTTAGAAGAGTTAGAGATATGGGGCCTCGGGACTCGGAACTTCCCCTATGATGGTTATCTACCAATCAAACTGGCCTTTGATCCATCCGTAGCTGGGAAGGCGGAAACTTTTGATACATTGGCGGTGGTCTGTCCCCGTCCTCCAGGAGCTAGTAAAAGTTCTCTCATCATAGGGACTAATACTGATCTCGTGAGAAGGCTGCTAGCACCTCTTATTCAAGAACAGAACACTTCAACCCCCAGTGTACACCCCATGTTGAGACAAGCCTATCTGCGCCTGGTACAGGAAGGGAAGGCCCCACCTGAAGGAGTGGGAAAGATCTGGAGGTTGGACCGGAATGAGAAAGCATTACAGCCCGGTGAGGTAGCTTGTTTGAGAGCATCTGCCAAGCTGAATTTGAAGCAACCAGTCCCCTTCATCGTCCTTGAAGCAGACAGTCAGAAAGAAGAAATGGGGTTGGAGATTATTCCTGAGGTGGTTTTAACGAGGGCATTACAGAGAAGTCACGGAAGGGTTCCAGTTAGTGTTCGCAACACAACAGCCTCACCTGTGAAGATGCCAGCTCAGATGTTACTGGGGCAGGTAAACTCAGCCACCCCAGTCTCCCCATGTGATTTGGGGTGTGGTAGAGGTAATGAAATCCCTGTAGAGGAATTCTACCCAAAGAACACTCCTCTCACACCTGCCTGGATGGAGAGGGCCAAGACTCAGCTCTTAAGATGGCGAGTTGCTTTGTCAAAGAGCGAGTTTGATGTTGGGCGTGCCAAAAGTGCCCAACACCAGATCCGCCTGGAGGAAGACAAACCCTTCCGAGAAAGGGTCGGACGGATCCCTTTGGTAGACTTGGAAGACCTGCGGGAGCAGCTGGCCAAGCTGAAGAAAACAGGAATTATCCGTGAATCTCGGAGTCCATATGCTTCCCCTATAGTGGTGGTGAGAAAGAATAATGGGTCATTGCGGTTATGTAATGACTATAAGACACTGAACCAAAGGACCATTCCCGACCAATACACCACACCCAGGATAGAAGATGCCTTACAGAGCCTGTCAGGGCTGAAGTGGTTCAGTGTGCTGGATCTGAAAAGTGGATATTACTAAATCCCCATGCACCCTGAAGATAGGGAGAAGACTGCTTTCATTACCTGGTGGGGTTCTTCGAGTTTAACCGCATGCCACAGGGTCTGTCTGGCGCCCCAGCCACCTTCCAGAGATTGATGGAGAAGACTGTGGGTGACATGAACCTGATTGAAGTGTTGGTGTACTTAGACGATATTATCATGTTTGGCAAGACTTTGGAGGAGCATGAAGAGTGCCTGGAGAAAGTCCTGAAGAGACTCTATGATGAAGACCTGAAGCTCTCCATGAAAAGTGCCAATTCTATCAACCTTCAGTAAATTACCTGTGTCACATCGTGTCTGCCGAAGGAGTGGCCACAGATCCTCAGAAGCTAGAAGCTGTCACCTCTTGGTCCAGGATTACAAACGTAACTCAACTTAGGTCGTTCTTAGGTTTCTGCTCATACTACAGGAGGTTCGTAGAAGGGTTTGCCAAGATAGCTCACCCCCTCACTGAGCTGCTGAAGAACCAAGAAGATGCTGGTTTAGACTCAGACAAGCCTGGGAAACCAGTAGAGGGACCCAGGAAAAAGAAAGAGTCCATCCAAGACCAGTGGACCCCTCAATGTGAAGAGGCCTTCGGACAGCTGAAGGGGAGTCTTACCACTGCTCCGGTCTTGGCCTATGCAGACCCTACCAAACCCTACGAACTGCACGTAGATGCCAGTCGAGATGGGCTGGGCAGAGTACTTTACCAAGAGCATGAAGGTTATTTAAGGCCTATCGCTTATGTCTGGCCCCTGCTGAGAGGAACTACCCCACCCACAGCACTTGAATTCTTTAAAGTGGGCTGTGGTGGACAAGCTGAGGGACTATCTATATGGCACAGAATTTGTGATCAAGACGCATAACAACCCTCTCACGTACTTACTCACTACTGCAAAATTGGACGCCACAGGCCATAGATGGTTGGCTGCCCTCTCGGGTTTTACCTTCAGCCTGAAATACAGACCAGGGGTTGGGAACCGAGATGCAGACGCGCCGTCAAGAAGACCCCATTGCACCGAGACTCCCCAGAAGAATGGACCCATCTTACCCCTGAAGGAGTAAGGGCCCTTTGTGAAGGGGCGGAATAACAAGCAAAGGGTGGAGTCAGAGCTGAGCAGTGTCAAGGCATTACCACCCTGAGCATTAGTCCCACTTGGAGACGCGTCTGCTCACACCATTTATTCAGTGTGTGTTAGAGGTAACATTTGGTAATACCTTTATTACAACTGTTTGTTTTGTATAAGTGAATTTGAGAGGTTTCTCTCCATTTAACTAAGTCTCTTTTCAGTAAACTAATCATATTTTTCAATCACAATTGGGTATGTGACCTTTTACTGAAAGCAACGGATATCCAGGTAATACAAGAGGTACAATATATGTATATTGCTATTGTTGGGTTGTTCCTTGTCATTGAGTTTTACACCAACACTGTTACGCAGCTGTGTCAAGCGGGTTGAGCCAATTCATTGGGGGTGGAAGAGCAGAGTACAGGCCCAATCAATTACCAGCAGCTCCTTTGGGCGTGAGTGCTACATTTAAAAATAACAAACATGTTATACTTGCCTGCTCTATGCAATGGTTTTGCCTAAAGCAGCTCAGATCCTCCTCTTTTCGTGTCTCTCGCCGGTGGTTGGGGATGCTAAAAACGTAGCTCAACCACATGGTTTTCAACTCTAACCCCAACTCCAATACTAAATGAGCTGAAAGAGTGACAGAGAGGTTTTGCAGAAAGGGCAAGGTCACCAACACTATTTTCTTTTTGAAGTATCATACTTCACTACTAAAATGCTTTGCTGTGTAAACTAATTGATAGTGTTACATTAGTGTGAATTTAGGGCTCATGCACACTGCATCTCTAAGAAGCTCAAAGAAGCTTCTCCTATAGGCTTTTGAGCTTTGTTGAGCTCTCATTTTTTCTGCCTGGAAAAAATGAGAGTCAATAGTGTCCATACAAACTATGGCTTTTTCAGGAGTTTACAGGCATATGCTCTTACAGGCAGAAAAAAACACACCAAACTCGCATTTTTGAGAGGAGCTTTGAAGCAAAGAAGATGCCTAAGTGCCCAAAAAACCCTCCATAAAGCACGAAAGCACACACACAAAAAAGGAAAAATTAGCTGAGGAAAGGGTTTGTAAAAAAATGCTTCTGCTCAAAAAAGCTTAAATAAGCTTAATAAAAACATGAAAAAGAGCACAAAAAGCTTTGTCAAGCTTTTAGGCAGAGAAATAAAAGCTCAAATGTCTGTAAAAGCAGCTTTTTTTTTGAGCTGCAGTGTGCCTGAGCCCCTATATATCTTTTGTTTTATAACTCCAAAATGTGACATTTCTCTCTGAGGGCCAGTTCACCCTGAAACGCAGTGCAAGAAACCCGTTTAAAGTGCTGTGTCTGCAATCTGCATCAATGTAAAGTTAACGACATATCAAGCGCAGAAAGGAAACGCAGTGCATTTGCCTGCACCAGATCAGCGGATCATCAAAGTACCATGAGATCCAGTTGAAGTATATTTTTAAAAGTGGTGCATGCACTACTTTTGGTAGGATGCAGTGTGATTTCAGCCCAAATTAATGGGCTTAAAAAGCGCTGCACACAAATCGCACAGGAATTGTACAGAAGCACAAGCTTGTTCCTGTGCAATTCCTGGTGTGAACCAGCACTGATTTAAAAGTTTTCAGAGCATATAAAACCAGATAATAGACCAATCACATGTTTGGTTTCCTCACGGATGAGTTAGGTTCAGAGACATTTTGTGCAGTGTAACCATACACACCATTGTTATATATATAGGACATATACCTAGTGCAGAACACAAACACTCCAGAAGTGCATAGGAATAGAAAATAATTTATTCAGGAGAGAGGATGACGTGAGACGTCAGAGGGAAAGGGTGGGACTGGAGGTACGCCAGCGAGCCGGCACTTTGGCGGCCTCTCTCTGACTCCGGGATAGTCGTTTGCCAGGTGTATGTCACGGGCAGCGAGGAGAGGTGAGGAGAGCCGCGCGCTGTGCCTGAACACAGCCGCTGAGGATCTCGTAGCCCGGTGCATAGCGGGAGTAGAACGGGACGAACAGAGATCTAAATGACCACATTGACGTGGTGACGACCCTGCCCTCCCCACGGGGACCCCCGTGCCCTGTCCCCCCCCCCTCCTCTTCACTGTGTAGAGACGCCTAGGAACTGTCAGAAGACGCTGGTATATCGAAAACTTACCAAACTAGCGGCGCCTCTCTCGGCTGAAGACTGCACACAGCTGATATTGGATTGCTGGATTGCTATCTCTAAAGCATGCTGTAAAGATGTTTGAGAGCTGGTAAGATATATACTCCTTTGCTCACTCCCAAAGGTAAGACAAGGATTTAAAATTTGTCTCCAAAAGAAGAGAAATGTTTTAAAGAGCTGGCAGATGCTTAAGGAAAAGCCAAGATATATTGTGAGTGGTTTCATATTTCATAGAAAAGTACTTTGAATACCATACCAGTCCTCCCACTATCATTGCTGTTATTATTATCTGTCATGGCTGAGATGGGAAGGTGGGATCTAGGCTTTGACTCTGTATAGGACTCTGTATAACACCATAAACATTTCTAGGAGTTAAACCCTGGGGACAAACGAAGCAGCCGCAATACCCGCACTGATACCACTTATGGGCAACCAGAGGCAGGTTGAATAACGGGTCATTGAGGCCCTAGGTGAACATATTACTATATACCTCGTCATCTCTGCTGTGCTCTGCTCTGTACCTTAGTACACTAATAAAAACTAGGGCAGGTGACGATGGAACACATAGGTGTGGCTTGGTAAAATAATCACTAAAATACTGCCCTCTGGTGGGTTTACTGGAAAAGGCGGGGTTACAGGCATAAAATACTAAAGCTCACGGAAGTGTACATATATATACACATATTATCCATCGGCACTTTTTGCAACACCCCCGGGCCTGGAATACCAGTGTACTGGTAGCAATACTATTGTATTGGTAATATCCAGAGTACTGAGTGATAAGATATACCACAGTGAAGGAACGTCAGTACCTATTATGGCGTCATTTTGATAGCACCACCCAATGATTACCTGCATGCTATATGAAACGTTGAATACAAGATACAGGAATAAGATATATCAAATTACGCTATAATTAAACATTGATGGGACTCCTGCTCTTTGAAATTAGAGTACTCGCAAAAGTACATAAAACTGGTTAAAGGCTAAATTAAAAAAAAAAAAAAAAAAAAAGTTGTCACTGCATCATTAAAATAAATTGTTTATAACCCAACACGTCGTGCTAAGTTGGGTAAAACGATGAGCAGAAACTCAAACAAAACTGGGAAAGGGGGACTACCAAAGACACCAAAGGACAACCTCACTGAAAGCGCCACAGGTAGTACAATTAAGCAATATTTAACCAGGGGGGGGAGTCCGGGGGGCACCTACCAAGAAGCCCAAACGTCAACTATGGGGGATAAAAAGAAAAAAGGACAAAATGGGAAGGGAGAACAGACCCCCGTTCAATCAAGAGAGTCGTCACTAATTGAAAGCGTACCCGAAACCTCCAGAACCATGGAATGTAGGCAAGACCTCGACCTCTCTTTGAATAATGAAATCGCAGGGATGCTCAAGGATCTTGAATCTTCAATTAAAACAGAGATAAAAAAAGAGATAAGTATGCTAAGGACGGACCTAGGAAATCTACTAGCTAGAGTCGAGAGGGCTGAGGATATAGTAGACCACCAAGAAAGAGAAATCGCTGAGCTAAAAGAACAAATTAAGATAACCCAACAAAATCAGATAAAAATATGCTACAGGCTAGAGGACCAGGAGAATAGAAGTCGCAGACAAAATTTGAGAATCCGTGGAGTTCCGGAAAAAAAGGGGTGAAGATCTGAGGAAGGCGATAGCGATTATTTTCTCTCCCCTCTTAGAACTGTAAGGAGAAGATTTCCCCAAAATTGAGAGAGTACACCGGATTGGAAGGTTGGATACTAGCCGAACAGAAAGAAGTCGCGACGTAATTGTAAGGTTTAGGTTCTACGAGGACAAAGAAAAAATATGGGTAAAATTGAGAAGTCATACACCACTCCAATTCGAAGGGGCAAAGATTCAAGTATTCGCAGACCTAGCCAAAGACACGCTTACGAGAAAACGCCATTTGAAGCCCCTTGTGGAGCAAATGATAAACCAAAACATAAAATATACATGGGGTTTTCCCGCCTGTTTGTTGGGAAGCAAGGATGGCAGAACGGCTAGGCTGAGATTTCCGGGGGAGTTGGAGGAATTCTGCAGTAAATTGGGCCTACAAGTGCCTGTAGCGATGGACTGGTCCAACGAGCGGTGGATTGAACTGGGTGTGGGGGCGGTGTAGGGGGGGGTTGATGGGGGGGGGGGGGCCTGGGAGGGGGGTGGTGAGAGAAGGGAAAATTAATAGTTAGCAAATAGAGTAGAGTAGAGAAAGGTGCTAGAAGATCAACACACCCGGTCGCCAGAATAAAATCGATCGATGATCTGACGTACCAATAGTCCCACCTTTGGAGGTGGAGACCAATGCAGGGACACAAGTTATGTGACCCACACTGGTCTAAGGGGTTAGTGAAGACCAGGGGGGAGGGAGTGGAGGAAGGGGGGGAATTGGGGTGGGGGGTGGGGGGGAGAAGGGGGGGGGATAGGAAGGGGGTCCACATTTTGATCTTAAAAATGAAAACATGGGGCATCTCTCCAAGGTCTAAGGTAAAGGGCGACAGAATGAAGTTTGAAAAATGAGCCCTGACACAATAAAATGTATTACATATAATGTTAAAGGCCTAAATATGGCCAATAAAAGAAGAAGTATCTTCAATGAGCTTAGACTGCTTGGACCGGAGGTGGTATTCCTTCAGGAAATGCATATTTCACATCAAACAAGACTGAGACTATTTTCGGGGGAGTACCCGGTCTGGTATCAAGCAGATACTATTTCAAGTAGAACACGGGGGGTTGCTATAGGATTGGCAAAAAGAACTAGGTTTGTTTTGGAGGAGCGCCTAGCGGATATAGAAGGTAGATATTTATTTTTGCGAGGCAGACTGAATGAAAGAGAGTATACACTGGCGAATATCTACGCTCCAAATAAAAACCCGATGAAGTATGTGGCAAAAATTTTGGAAAAACTAATGGAGTTCAGGAAAGGACACATTATATTAATGGGGGACTTTAACTTTTGCATGGACCCGGATTTAGACAGTACGGCCCTGGCACAGGGGAAGAAGAGTAGACAAGTAAGAAAGATCAAACAGAAATTGGTTAGCCTTCAGATGGTAGACATATGGAGAGTGCAACACCCTCGAAAAAGGGACTATACCTTTTACTCCCCTGTGCACGGGTCATACTCTCATATTGATTATGGACTGATTGAGCACAGGGACATTGACAAGGTGGTGGACTCCTGGATAGGAAACATAACCTATTCAGATCATGCACCAATGTCCATGGAAATAATGATAGGAGAAGAGGGAAGACATCTAGGGCACTGGCGTCTAAACGAAGAACTGATAAGAGGGAAGGAGGGGCCCAACAGAATTAGTAAAGAACTAGAGGAGTACTTTGCGATAAATGATTCCGAAGAGGTCTCTGGGTCTACCCTATGGGAGGCCCATAAAGCCTACATAAGAGGAGTTTTTATTGAGATTGAAGCAAGGAAGAAAAGAGAAAGACGCGAGGAAATACAAAAATTAACAGAGGAGTTAGAAAGTTTAGAACAGAAACATAAGGGACAACCTGGAAACCTCATTCATGAGACATACAAACAAATTGTAATCAAACGGGCGGAACTGAAAACTTCAATGGAACAAGAAGTTAGAATAAGACATGGCAGGATAACACGGGAGAAATACCGCTGGGCTAACAAACCAAGTAAACATCTGGCAAAAGTAGTACAAAAGGGTAAAACTAGAAATTTCATAGAAAAAATCCAGACTAAAGAAGGTAATTTAGAGTATTCCTCTAGAAAAATAGCAGAGGTTTTTAAGAACTACTACCAAGAGCTATACTCAGCACCCAAACCAGATACTCAGGTAAACAATAAGAGTGAGAGAAACAACAAGTACCTAAAGAAGGCAGCATTGCCTAAAGTTACAGATATGGAAAGGGAAGCGATGGAAACCCCAATCTCTGAGGAGGAAGTTAGGAAAGCAATAGAAGGAATGGCATCCGGGAAAAGTCCTGGCCCAGACGGATTCACACTAACCTATTATAAAACGTTCAGGGAACTGTTGATCCCGAGATTGTGCCGATATTTTAATGGACTGGGAGAGGAGTACAAAATGAGCAGAGAGGCATTAAAGGCTTCCATTACGATCATACCGAAAGACGGTAAAGAAAAAACACTATGCTCAAGTTATCGCCCCATCTCCCTCCTTAATACCGACACAAAACTTTACGCAAAAATAATTGCTGAAAGGTTAAAGGGATCAATGAATGCCCTGATCAACCCCGATCAGGTGGGGTTTATCCCGCAAAGAGAGGGGAAAGACAACGGGGTGAGGACCTTGCTTCTGTTACATAAAACGAGGGGGAATGAGCCCCCAAGCCTCCTTCTGTCGGTCGACGCCGAAAAGGCCTTTGACAGGGTGGATTGGGGGTTCATGTTCCAGACCTTAGGGATCATGGGTCTTGGACCCAGAATGATCCAGAGGATTAAAACCCTGTACCACCACCCTATAGCAACGGTGGGTGTAAACGGAGCAATGTCTCTGCCATTCGAAATGGAAAGGGGTACGAGACAGGGTTGTCCCTTATCCCCGCTACTCTTTGTTCTTACCATGGAACCTCTCCTTGCAACAATACGCGCAGATCCAGACATTAAAGGCATCAAGATTGGTAAAGATGAACACAAAATCGCAGCTTATGCCGACGATGTGTTATTCTACATATCAGACCCAGAAATTACCATGCCCAAATTAGTGAAAGCCCTCAGGAAATACGGAGAGATCTCTAACTTTCAAATCAACATGGCAAAATCAGAGATATTAAATATCAATTTAAATAAAATAGAAAGAGAGAAATTGAAAGAAGAGTATAGTTTTAGATGGACTAAAGAACTAAAGTATTTAGGTATCAAGCTGGCCAATTCAAGTGAGAAGATGTTCACCATAAACTATCTACCCTTGTTAGATACAGTCAGATCTGACTGTAAAAATTATGCCAGTAAGGCCCTCTCTTGGATAGGCCGTATAAACGTTATCAAAATGGTCCTTCTCCCTAAAATCACATACTTGTTCCAGATGGTCCCGCTCCCCCTGCCTCCATACTATCTAAGAAAGCTAAATAAAATGATAATGAGTTTCATATGGAAAAACAAAAAACCAAGAGTCTCCTTCAGAATCCTAAAACAAAAGAAAATAAACGGTGGTCTAGCAGTACCAGACATACAGATGTATTACAAGGCCATAGTTCTGTCTAGAATGGTTGAATGGGCAAAGAGAGAGAATGAAAAAAGGTGGGTAAGAATAGAGGGAAACCTTAGTAAAGTTTCACTTGGCAGAATAATATGGAATCCTCCACATACTAGAAATTTAGATAAAAGTACACCTGTAATAACACGTAATGTTTTTAAAATTTGGGATGGGGTACACAAAAAAGTTAATGGAGAATATAATTCACCACTTCTATCACTAACAGAGAGCAATTTTTTTTCACCAGGGTTAAAGGATATGGGTGGAAAAGAAGCAATATGGGGTAAGACACAATTAAGACACATTATCAAAGAGGGCAAAATTATGACACTACATGAACTAAGATCTGGGAGAGTGGCACGGGGGATAGATGAGTGGCGGTACCTCCAGCTGTGTCACTTCGTGAGCAAATTACCAAGTCCGATAAGGGCAGGAGACAAACTTACGGACTTTGAGAAATTATGTGACACAGAAGATCCAAGAAACTTAGTTTCTAGGATCTACAAAATGCTGATGAAGATGGATCAGCTGGAGATTCCCCCATATATAAGTAAATGGGAGAGGGAATTAGGCACTAAAAAAGATGTAAATACAATCAGAAGAGTTTTGAGAATGATTGGTAACTCAACAATAGATGCACGAACGGCAGAAATGAGCTATAAATGCATAAGCAGAAGCTATTTAACCCCAGAAATAACTAGCAAATTCCAAAAAGGGTCGGCATACTGCTGGCGAGGATGTCAGGAGATAGGAACAATGGCACACCTCTGGTGGCTATGCCCAAAAATAAAAAACTTCTGGAGGAAGATACTTACTCTGATCAGGAAAATTACAGGCAAAGAAGTGTTAGAAGACCCGTGGGAGGTTTTGTTTCATGGGGGGGAAGGAGACATAAACAAATATAAGCAGTCATTAGTTCCCCACTTATTGAACGCCGCGAAGCGAATTATTCCGAAAAACTGGCAGAAGAGGGAGTGCCCTGAAATATGGGAGTGGGTAGATGCTGTAGAGGAAACATACAGTATGGAGATAGGGGTTAGCTTAATAGAGGATACGAGAAATGTGAGCTCGGGGGAGTGGGAACGTTGGAAAAAATTTAAAAAAACATGGCCCTATGCCAGAGAGCTGAAATTCTCATAGTGGAATAGGAGTGATGGACACATTGGACACTTTAGACCTTGGAGAGATGGGGTTAAGGTGGTGGGGGGGGAGGTGGGGGGGGTTCAGGGGGAGGTGGGGGGGACTTATAGGAAACGTAACATTATTAAATAGGACACGTGCGACCTTTCGAGTGGTTGATGTAAGGTCATTAGATTGGATCTATGTCTGGTTTTTATAAATTTTGTTTTTTCTTTTTTTTTTGATATGGCAAAGTGTCACGATGATGAGACAAAGGAGAGAGGGAGTGGAACTTAAATGAACTACAAAGTTGATTGGTGCCTCTCACTACGGTCGACTGATGTGACAAAATAAATAAATAAATAAATAATTTATTCATATGCCAGTTATTATTGTTAGTACATTTTTGCTCATCAAGTTTACACAGTTTTAAAATCTTCCAAAATATTCACATTTTCAACTCTTTTAGGGCCAGTTCACACCAGATGCAGTTCCATGCACTTTTTTTCTGCACTAAAAATGCATGCACAGTGTTTTCCCATGTATTCCAATGGCTCTAGTTCACACCATGCAGTCAGTTTCCGGTGCAGAAACTGGAAACTGACTGCATGGTGTGAACTAGAGCCATTGGAATACATGGAAAACACTGTGCATGCATTTTGTGCAGAAAAAAGCGCCATCATAAATATACAAAAAAAGCTGTCTATAGAAATCTATGGGGTCGATTTACTAAAACTGGAGAGTTCAAAATCTGGTGAAGCTCTGCAATCAGCTTTTTTGAACAAGCTGAAGTTAGAAGCTGATTCACTACCATGCACAGCTGAACCAGATTTTGCACTCTCTAGTTTTAGTAAATCAACCCCCATATCTCATTGTTTCTACCTTTTGGTCTATTTATCTCTATATAAATGTACCAGAGTGGAAAAGGGTAAAGCATTTTTTCTGAGCAAGAAGATGAACATCACAAAATACAAATTCCTCACAGAATTGATTTATATACAGCATTACATTACTCGTTATAGGTATAGAAGAATTAGTATAAAATGTACATTGTAGACAACATAAGAACTTACTCCAACACAGAAATACAATCAATATCTTACCGTTCTCTAATGTTGGGGCTGCCCTGCAGATTAGAACAGATGTAAAGAGTGATAGTAAAACAGTCAGAAACATCTTGAAACCACACAATGTCTCCTGGACGTGTTGCTTTTACCTCAGATAGAAATTGTATAAGACTAAAGTCTGACTAAACTAGTCTGTTTATATATACGTATTTATGTAAATGTGCTAAAACAATCTCACCTTTGTTCAGTCAGTAAGGTAAACAATGGTGTTTACATCAGACTCTTTTAAGGACAGTTTTCATTAGAACACATTGCAAAATACTTTTGGTAAATTCAAACACAGCAAAGGTCACACAAAGTGTACTTGCATAATCTTTTGACGGGAAGGGTTTAACCACTTAAGCCCCGGAAGGTTTTACCTCCTTAAAGTGGAGTTCCACCCCAAAAAAAAATTTAATTTATGCGCATAAAAAAAATAATTAAAAAAACATTAGGAGAATTTTTTTTTTTTTTTTTACTCACCTTTAAATGCCTGTTGCTAGAGGGTCCCTAGTAGTCTGCCTCCTTCAACGCCTGGGCTCTTGACGTCACTTCCCTCTGCGCCATAAGGGAGATCAGCTCTGCCCCCTCCCTCTTGTCAATCATCTGGGACACGTCACAGGTCCCAGATGATTGCATGGCCAATCACGGCGTGCGGCGCCACTCATGCATGCGCAATGGGTACCCGGCTGTGAAGCCACAGCCGGGCGCCCACAGTTACAATGCCGGCGCCGCTGAGCTAAGGGGGAGATGAGCGGGGCTTCGATCCCCCGCATCGCTGGACCCTGGGACAAGAGAAAGTGCCCGATTATTAAAAGTCAGCAGCTGCAGTATTTGTAGCTGCTGAATTTTAATTTTTCTTTTTAAGCGGAACACCGATTTAATGACCAGGCCATTTTTTTGCGATATGGCACAGCGTTACTCTAACCGACAATTGGGCGGGTGTGCGACGTTGTTTTCCCACAAATAGAGCTTTCTTTTTGTGGTATTTGATCACCTCTGTGATTTTTATTTTTTAAAAACAAAAAAAGAGCGACAATTCTGAAAAAAACAAACAAACAAAAAAAAAAAACTTTTTTACTTTTTGCTATAATACATATCCACAATAAAAATGTAAAACAAATTTCTTCATGAGTTTAGGCCAATATATCCCAATTAGCCTATATTGATTGGTTTGTGCAAAAGTTATAGGGTCTACAAAATAGGGGATAGATTTAGGTACTTTTAATCGGTGGTCTACTTTGTTTACATAGGCAGATCCTTGTTCTGTCTCTCTGTTCAGCGATCGCGGGTGGCCGGCGGACACGAGCCCACAGTATCTAATACACAAAACGACACACAGTTACGTCATTTCGGCCAATAGAGATGCCCTGCCGCAGTATATCTGCGGCGGGCGGTCCTTAAGTGGTTAAAACAGCTGTGTAACTAGGAAAGTGGGGCGACTCTGTAAAAAGGAAACATGAAGTAGTTGGAGATTTTGTGGTAAACTTGTTACAGGACCCAGCCCAAGTACAGAAGATTAGGGATGATTAGAGCTTATATTCCATTTTGTCCAATGATGGATTCACAGGCAGTAATTTTCTGCAATTTGCATTTACCATGAAAAGATTCGTTTTATTCATGTTCACGACTGGTGAATTTTGGTCCTGACTTTAAGATGACGTTCACATTGGGCGGATTTGACATGTCGCCGACTCTGTGGCGCGGCACCAATTCCCAAAAGTATACAAGAAAGTGGGGGATTTTTTGGACTTTAGATGAGGTGTGTATATATATATATATTCTCCATCCCTATTCAGATACAGAAGGAGGGGGGGGGGGGGGGATTTGGGACTTTGAATGAGGCAATTCGACTTGGTAAGTGTAAATTGATATGAGTTTATTGGTGTGTTAGCATAAGAGCTGGATATGAATACAAAGCATAGACATATAGCACATACAGAGGTAATTTCATATATATACACTCTATAGCATGAATCATCATATTAACTTCCAAATGAACACACACAGAAGTTTAGGCAGCACAATCAACTTTGCAGTATAAAAACAGTTGGGATATAAATGAGTACCAGGTGTTTGGAAGTATGTATACAAGATATTAAATTAGGTTTAGAAAAAATGATTGTATATAGAGATGGGGGTCCTTTAAAAAGCATGTAGCTGCTGACCGGATGCTGACCGGATGCTGAGGTGAGGGAGGACGCTGTTGCCAGACCTAGTCCCCGCTCCCATGCTGGCTGCAGAGACATAGGGCAAACCGAGAGACACCTGGAGACGTCCAGAGCGTCCTGAAGGCGATACCGCTGTGCAGAGCGGGCTCAAGCGGAGGCAGCATGCGGGGCTGGGGCACTCGATTTAAAAAAAAAAGTCCCCTTCTAGGGGAAGCTCCAGCAACGGCAGCGCCAATCCCGGTGAGAGAGGGAGAATCGCTTACAGTGGATAGAGCGGCACACGGAGCCCAGCTGGAGGACGAGATTCAACACACTGCTCTCCGCGCCAGAGGGGTGAGTGATTCATATACTCACCTAAAGCACGCTATACACTTGTGGATATCCAGGACAAGGTAAAAATATTTGCCATCTTAAACGCAAGAGGGAGGTGTACAGACTCGGTATAGTGCGGAAGCAAATATTCCTGTGGTAAACAGCTTGGGCGGTGTGGTCTCGCCAGTATGACCAGGAAGCAGGGGGCGGAGGGTGCGGGCTCGGTGGCAGGAAGTGAGGTGTCAATGCTAGCGGAAGAAAGGGAGCCGTCTTTGAAAGATATTCTCATGGCAGTTAATAACTGTAAACTATCAATCACTGACCTAGCGGAACAACTTAAAATCATCAGAAATGAAGTGCTTGACGTTAAAAAAGAAGTGCAAGTGGTTGGCGCCCGAACAGCGGCCATTGAGGAGAGGGTCAGTCAGGTGGAGGATGATGTACATCCGTTAAAACAAGAAGTTTCAGTATTGAAAAATCAGCTAAACGCCTGTATGCAGAAAATGGACAGTATGGAAAACAGGATGCGTTGGGGAAACCCTGAGGGTTTTTGGCCTCCCCGAGGGGTGTGAGGGCAACAATCCTATTACGTTTATGGAAGACTGGCTAAAAGAGAAGTTTGGCAAAGACTCATTCACAGGTAGCTTTTCTATCGAGCGGGTGCACAGAGTAGCCTCTAGAACCCCCTTCAGGGATGTACCCCAGGCCCCTTATCTTTAAACTTTTAAGTTTTAGGGACAAAGCTACGGTTCTTCAGAAAGCAAGAGAATTAAGAGATATTCAACGTAATGGCGCAAGGATCTTAATATTCCCAGACTTTTCCCCCGAGCTACAGAAACAAAGAGAATGTAAACGGGAACTTCAGCAGTTAAAAATTAACTATGCACTACTTTATCCTGCACGATTACGTATTTCAGCCCTGGGGGAGACCAGGTTCTTTAATACCCCGGTAGAAACTCTAGCCTGGTTAAAGAAGAACGAGGGAAGATTAAAGCGGGGGGAAGAAATCTGAACAAATACAGGACCCCTTTTGTTTTTCCTTTTTCTTTTTGGGTTTTTTTCTTTTTCTTTTTGCATTTTTTTTCTCTCAGGTTTGATGGGACATATTTTTGAGTGAACATGCGGCGGGGGAGGGGGGGATTATATAATAGTAATACTATATACACATTTAATGGGGATAACTCCCCTCTTACTGGGTGTCAGTGGCACGGTTTTCTCTTGCCTTAGGAGGTCAGAATGGTCACAATAGAAGCTCAGGGGGTGATCTCAGAGGGTAGGATATGGGAGGAGGGGAGGGAGGGATAGGAGGGGAGGGAGGGATGGGTGGGGAGGGAGGGATGGGTGGGGTGGGAGGGGAGGGAAGGTTGGGTGGGGTGGGAGGGGAGGGAAGGTTGGGTGGAGGTGGGGGTGGATGGGGAAGGGTAGGGTGGATATGGGTGTGTGTAAGCACAGACGGTTGAATTTGAGAGATGTGGTTTTGGTTCAGCTCGATATAGTGTATGGATTTGTAAAAGGAGGGTTAATAAGTAAGACCCACGATTGGGAGAGGCACAGTTTAGGTGGGGTTCAGGGAGGTATAAGGATATTAAGGTTGGGAAAATATGGTTGAAAGGGGCTGCTGTAAACCCCTAGATTTAATAAAACGGATTAGAATATGTTCATGGAATGTTAGGGGGATAAAGGACAGAGCCAAAAGACAGGCAATTTTTTCTGTGGCCAATAAAGGGAAGGTTGAGATACTCTGCTTGCACCTGGTTAAGGACACTGTTGGGGCGTTAGATCATAAATACTATCACAGGCAGTTTCACTCTACCTACACCCCGTACTCGAGAGGGGTGAGTGTCCTGATAGATCCGGGCCTGGTCTTCTCTTGCAGCCGGAGTAAGATAGATGAATATGGACAGTATGTTTTTCTCTCCTGCTTGATAGGTAACAATAGATATGTGCTAGCTAATGTTTATATCCCACCTCCGTTCAGTATGGAGATACTGGAGGAATTGGTGAGTTTCATGACAGATGCCCCGGGGATCCCGGTCTTAGTGGCTGGTGATTTTAATATGAGGATGAACAATGCTTTGGACAGGTTTCCATCCAGAGCTAGACCCGGTGTCACCCCTAAGAGCTCTCTAGCACAATTTTGTGAGGAGGTTGGGCTGGTAGATATCTGGCGGAGGAGGCAATATTCATGCCACTCCAAGACATTTGCCACCTTATCCAGAATTGATCTGGTACTCGGTAATGAGGAAGCACAGAATGCAGTGGAAGAGATAGTTTATGAGCCGAGAGGGATTTCAGATCATGTTCCGGTAATTACTGTCATAAAGATGGGGAGGTATTGCAGTAGAGGGGATTGGAAAATAAATCCCTTTTGGCTCGAGCTTGTGGACAACACAGAGAAAATAACAAAAGATCTGACAGAGTTTATTAATTCTAATTTAGGCTCAGCTTCTCTAGGGGTAGTGTGGGACTCCCTGAAGGAGTCCTAATCCAGAATATTTCATATTCTAAAAAATTATCAAGTAGAAGAACTAGAGGCTAAAGAGAGAGTAAAAAGGGCGGAAACGCAGTATGTAGAGACGCCAACCTCATTTAATCATGAAGAATGGGTGGAAAGGCAGGATGAGTATAGTAGAATACTCCTGGAGAAAGCAGAAAAAAAGAGATTATTTCAGAGACAGAGTTCTTTTGGCTAAGGAGAGCGAGTCGGGAGAGCTCTGTCTCTGATCATCAAGGCGAACGGCCCCTCCAGCATGGTACCAGCAATTGAGGGGAGGGATGGGTTAATTAAAATAGCCACTTCTGAAATACTTGGAGAATTTAGAAAATATTTTAAAAATGTATATAGTTCATCACAAAAATGTGGAGGGGGAAATGTGGAATTTTTTTGAAAATTTAAAATTAACTCCATTAGCAGAGGAGGACCGGGACTTGCTAGATGCCCCACTGTCACTTGATGAATTACAGAGGGTAGTGGGGGATATGGCAAACCAGAGGGCACCAGGCCCTTATGGCCTACCCATAGAGATTTTTTAAAAATATGGGGAGGTTTTACTCCCCCTACTTCTGGAGGTATTTAATGGAGCGAGGGAGAATGAGACATTGCCTGTCTCCATGACAGAAGCAGTTATAATAATCCTGTTGAAAGAGGGGAAGAACCCTTTAGATAGGTCATCATATAGGCCCATTTTGTTATTGTGTTCGGACGTGAAGATTCTGACAAAAGTGTTGGCTACAAGACTGAATAAAATAATTTCCAAAATAATACATACTGACCAAACCGGGTTTATCCCGGACAGATCTACAAGTACGAACATAAGACGAGTGTATTTAAACATGCAACTACCCATAGAAAACAGCGGTAACAGAGCGATCCTTTCACTAGATGCAACCAAGGCATTTGATTGCCTGGAATGGCATTATATGTGGAAGGTTAATATAAATCAAAGGATAGGGAGTGGCGCTGTGTTAGGAGTGTAAATACAAATTAAATAAAAATGTGTAAATAAAAGTGTAAAGATAAAACGTGTGAAATTCTTTGGTGTGATCCAAAAAATTCCTTCCAATAAACTTTTTATATATATATATATATATATATATATATATATATATATATATATATATATATATATATATATATATATATATATATATATATATATATATCTATATCCTTATGTTAGTACAAAAACTCCTTGATCCAGTAGAAATTAATATTATATGTGCAAAGAATCGCAAATGTCAAGCAACATCTCTAAATACCATAAATACATGAATAAATATAAAGTGATAAAGTGCCAAAAACAATAAATGTCCAAAAAAATATATATTGTCCACCAATAGTGTGCAAATGTGCGATAATTATAAACAATAAAAATCATTAATAATGTGTCCAAATCGCAGCTAAAAAAAATCGCAAAACCATATGCTGTTTGCTAAGAGAAAAATTCATAACCAACAATATATAAGCGTGCACTAATTTATAAGCATAAAAAATCATTAATAATATGTCCAAATCGCAGCTAAAAATCGCAAAACCATATGTTGTTTGGTGCAAGAAAAGTTCATAACAATTGTGCAAAAAAATCTTCTCAAATGATAAAGTGCCGTGCTGTGACAACCAGTGGTCCCCCCAATGTGGTTGCACTCACCAGAGCGCTCCACCCCTGCAGGGGTACGAGCGTGTAATGCCGATCCCCTCACTCCAGTCCAAAGGATGTCAGCTTCCTTCCACGCATCCCATTCTTAGAACACAGCTGTATATACTGAGAGGTGGGGACTTCCTGTCCCTTGATATTAGAAGACCACACTCGATATCCACTTGAAAAAAATATTTTAGAGGAAAAATATCCACATAGCGTGATTCTGTTTTCCAAAAAATATCTATTTATTTGCATAAAGAACAGTCCAGTCGCTATAAGCTGGAGACACACTAGCGATAAAAATTGTTAAAAAGTATT
Organism: Aquarana catesbeiana; assembly: GCF_042186555.1. Lineage (NCBI taxonomy): Eukaryota > Metazoa > Chordata > Amphibia > Anura > Ranidae > Aquarana > Aquarana catesbeiana. The sequence goes on along the minus strand of NC_133330.1, from coordinate 188,158,210 downwards.
TGAAAAGTGTAACCAAGCTAAGAGGGGGAGTACACAGTCTCCTATGCTCTCCCTGTAGTCCGGGGCCGCAGCGTCAGCGTAAACCGCCGCGTGCGTTCCACCGGTCAGAGTTCCGGAACCACGATCCGCGGAAATGATGTTGTGTGTGCCAAGATAGTCCCGCCTTATGCGTTTCGTCACACGGACGTCATCGGAGGCGCTGCCATCTTGGCACTCCCAACGTCCTTTATAGAAGGTTTAGCCATAGCTGCGGCCAATCGCGTCCCGCTGTCGAACCCACATGTTCAGCGGCCTGATCGCATAGTTAGTTACTAGGTAGAACAGGCCTCCAGCGGAGATTTTAATGGGGAAAAATTATATATATATATATAGGAGCATAACCCGGCTTCATTCTGCCCTCTACTGGTGTACCCAAATCCAATATTCCAAAGGCCGCAGCGATAACCTCCCCCACTTAATATATACATAGCAGCATGAATATTTAAACAATAACAGAAATATACAGTTACATTCCTATTAAAAAATAAAAATAAAAATAATAATAAAAAAGCGGCCTTTGGAATATTGGATTTGGGTACACCAGTAGAGGGCAGAATGAAGCCAGGTTATGCTCCTATATATATATATAATTTTTCCCCATTAAAATCTCCGCTGGAGGCCTGTTCTACCTAGTAACTAACTATGCGATCAGGCCGCTGAACATGTGGGTTCGACAGCGGGACACGATTGGCCGCAGCTATGGCTAAACCTTCTATAAAGGACGTTGGGAGTGCCAAGATGGCAGCGCCTCCGATGACGTCCGTGTGACGAAACGCGTAAGGCGAGACTACCTTGGCACGCACAACGTCATTTCCACGGATCGTGGTTCCGGAACTCTGACCGGTGGAACGCAAGCGGCGGTTTACGCTGACACTGCGGCCCCGGACTACAGGGAGAGCATAGGAGACTGTGTACTCCCCCTCTTAGCTTGGTTACACTTTTCAAATACTTTTTAACAATTTTTATCGCTAGTGTGTCTCCAGCTTATAGCGACTGGACTGTTCTTTATGCAAATAAATAGATATTTTTTGGAAAACAGAATCACGCTATGTGGATATTTTTCCTCTAAAATATTTTTTTCAAGTGGATATCGAGTGTGGTCTTCTAATATCAAGGGACAGGAAGTCCCCACCTCTCAGTATATACAGCTGTGTTCTAAGAATGGGATGCGTGGAAGGAAGCTGACATCCTTTGGACTGGAGTGAGGGGATCGGCATTACACGCTCGTACCCCTGCAGGGGTGGAGCGCTCTGGTGAGTGCAACCACATTGGGGGGACCACTGGTTGTCACAGCACGGCACTTTATCATTTGAGAAGATTTTTTTGCACAATTGTTATGAACTTTTCTTGCACCAAACAACATATGGTTTTGCGATTTTTAGCTGCGATTTGGACATATTATTAATGATTTTTTATGCTTATAAATTAGTGCACGCTTATATATTGTTGGTTATGAATTTTTCTCTTAGCAAACAGCATATGGTTTTGCGATTTTTTTAGCTGCGATTTGGACACATTATTAATGATTTTTATTGTTTATAATTATCGCACATTTGCACACTATTGGTGGACAATATATATTTTTTTGGACATTTATTGTTTTTGGCACTTTATCACTTTATATTTATTCATGTATTTATGGTATTTAGAGATGTTGCTTGACATTTGCGATTCTTTGCACATATAATATTAATTTCCACTGGATCAAAGAGTTTTTGTACTAACATAAGGATATATATATATATATATATATATATATATATATATATATATATATATATATATATATAAAAGTTTATTGGAAGGAATTTTTTGGATCACACCAAAGAATTTCACACGTTTTATCTTTACACTTTTATTTACACATTTTTATTTATTTGTATTTACACTCCTAACACAGCGCCACTCCCTATCCTTTGATTTATACTTCTTGGGGGATCACTTAGGTGTTCCCTTCCTATCTAGGGGGGCTGCAGGTGTGAGTCAGTCCACGAGCGCGGATCCGTTGATATATTTATTTTTTTCTGGCTCCTACGGGCGCTAAGTAGAGATCTGCAGCTATGGACATTTTTGGGTATATGTCAAATAGGAAGATTGATGTAGGAGGGATTTTCAATCAAGAACAGGTGAATATTAGGCAGGACCTGACTGGGCTATTCAAGCAGTTAAGGCACACCCTAGAGAAACAGTTAAGGGTGTGGTGGGATATTGGTACTCTGGAGATGTATGTCAAAGAGAAAATGACACCCAGAAGGCTGAGGTGGGACTTGAGTCCAAATGACAGCCTGGATGATCCAGCTCTGAATGAAGAATGGTATTCTTTCTTCTCAGGATGTGAAAATGAACTCCTGCATAAAATATTAGAAAGAAGACGTTTTAAACTAAGAAAAATAGAAGAGAGAATCACAGAGATAAAAAACTTGCTACTTCCGTTTATTGACCAACAAGAATATAAAGATAAGGACAGAGAATTACAAGATATCATAAATATGATTTGACTATACAAACAAAAAAACAGAAGAAGTATAAGAGAGATGTCCTAGATTATGCCAATAAAAGGGTTTATAAATGGCAAGAAGAAATCAATGATTCGAATGATTCGAATAATGAATTGGAAGAAAACTCTGTGGACGAGAACCCAATAGAAGAGGATATGATAGCAGATAGTCTGCGACAAACCAGATTTGAACACACTCCCAATGTGAGGCACACTGAATTACCACACACACCCAATTACCAAAGGAGCGGACCGTGGACAAGGGGAAGGGATGAATACCCCCGAGAACCCATGAGTGGTAGATCCCCAGCCACCCCAAGGTACAATGTCCCTATCCAAAATAGGTATTCACCACTAATGGATAGAAGACAATATGGCACGTATAATAGTCAACAATTTAGAAAACCCCCGAGGGAATATGGGGATTTTCACAGAGGTGGCCCCCCTGGGAGATGGAAGGCACGACCCCCCTACAGGAGACAAGGGGGGAGAGGACCGCCAGAGAACAACAGAGATTTCCAAAGACGGAGAGATCTATCCACACACAGAGAGAGGAGGAATACCGGATCTTACAGATATCCACAGCAAACAGGGAACAGACCGTACAGATACCAGGACAACGATCTGGACCATATTACAAGGGACACCGAAAGAGGATACAGACAAGAGGAAAACGAGGAGGAAAGAAGAAGAAAGAGAAGAAGAGAGTATTAGGGGAGGGTATTTTTAATTTGAGTGATGTTGTGTTTACAGAAGAGGAATTAAAGATTTTAGATTTGGGATTGAAATTTGCACCGGAGAAAAATATTGATAAGTTTGAGGTTTTTATCGACCTTCAAAAGTTTATGCGCAAATTAAGAATAAGGAAACACTACGCCTTGAACAAAGATAAGATAGGAGAAAGAGAACCATCTAATTTTACACACACGGATCTCAGGAACAATTCCATCTTTAACCCTAAGGTTCCCGGTGACCAATGTATGAATGCCTTCAAAAAGATGGTGGAAAATGACCTTGCAAAACTGGAAAAGAAGAAACCTAGAAATAGAAACGTTTGGAAAACAATTAAAGAGATTGGAAAAAGAAATCAGGTAGTTATACGCCCCGCAGACAAAGGGGGCGGTCTGGTCATACTAAAAAAGGAAGATTATGAGGAAGAGATGCAGAACCTCCTTAGGGTGGAAAACACCTATAAGAAACTCAAAGGTAATCCGAAACGACTTTTTGGAAAAAAACTAAGAAATCTGGTGAAGAAAGGGAGAGATACTGGTATTTTAAATAAAAAGGAAGCTAAATATTTAATATGTGAGTCCACGAAAACACCAGTAATGTATTATTTACCAAAAATACATAAACGACTAGAGAAACCCCCAGGAAGACCAATAATAAGTGGTATCAATTCCATATTTTCCAGATTGGGGGAATATATTGACTGTTTTTTAAAACCACTTGTGGCGAAAGGAAGATCATACCTGAAGGATAGCACACAATTAATTAACGAATTGAAACATGTAACTGAGGTGAATGGGTGCATCCTTGCAACGATAGATGTGAACTCCCTCTATACCAGTATCATACAGAAACATGGAATGAAGGGGGTTGAGAAAGCACTCCGTGAAGATGGGAATCTCAAACGTGAACAGGTTGATTTTATTTTAGAGGCCCTGAAACTGGCGATGGAAAGCAATTATTTTTGGTACCAGAAAAATTATTACCTCCAGACTAAGGGCGTCGCCATGGGGGCTAAATACGCCCCGAGCGTGGCCAATTTATTCATGGATATGTGGGAAGCAGAACACATTTTTAAGAGATTACGTCCAGAGATTAAATTTTACTGTGGTTACATAGACGACGTGATTATTGTGTGGGAGGGCACGTCAGACTCCTTCCAGGAATTCTTAGGATTGATGAATCGGAACCAATATGGCATTTCTTTTAGTGGGAAATGCGATCCCCAAGAAATAGAGTGCTTAGATTTAAAAATTTTTAAAGAAAATAATGAGTTTTACACCAAAACCTTTTTTAAAAAAACTGACCGCAATGGGTATATCCCGACTTCCAGTTGCCACCATCCCAAATGGAAGGAGAACATCCCGAAGGGTCAATTAATGAGATTGCAAAGAAACTGCCACAGAATTGAAGATTACCTCATACAAGCTGACAATCTGATTGAAAAATTCATTGCTAAAGGGTACCGAAAGGAAGCCCTAGTGAGACAGAAGATGGAGATCGGCAACCTGGACCGCGACTCCTTACTGAGGAAGAAAGAAAAAGATAACAATCCCCCTGGGATGGATACGGCATTTATTACGGGATTTACCAACCAATATCGTTCAGTTGAACACATTATTAGGAAATACTGGCCGATTCTGAAATCCGATAGGACTCTGGCAGGGCTACTTTCGAAAAAACCAAGATTCATCTACAGGAAGGCCCCCAACCTGAGGAACCAACTGGTACATAATGTGATAGATCCACCTAAAACAATCAGGCTCTTTCCCGAAATAAAAGGTTTTTTTAGATGCCAAAAATGCTTGCCATGCCGGGTAAGCAAGAAACAACCGAGGAAAAAATTATCTTTTAAATCAAGGTCCGGGGAAGAATATCAGATTAGGGAACTAATTACCTGTGAAAGTACCCACGTCACATATGTGATTGAATGCCCCTGCCGATTACAGTATGTGGGAAGGACCACTAGGCCACTTTTCGTCAGGATCAGGGAACATATTAACAACATCAGAAAAGGTTTCCCGAAACACAATCTTTCCAGGCATTTCGACGAATTCCACAGCAGGGACCCCACAGGATTGATTTTTTATGGCATAGATTTGATCAAAGATTACTGGAGGGGCGGTAATAAGAAAATAAAAATATCCCAGAATGAAACAAAATGGATTTACCGCCTGGGCAGTCTGGTACCAAGAGGCTTGAATGTGGATATAGACCTCAATTGCTTCCTGTCTAATTTTTAACATAGCCATTGCCCTTTAAATCATCAGGGAATTTAGATGGTAATTAGACAATAAGGATATTTGATTACCCAATTATCCCATAATTTTTAAATTAATAATAGGAATACCCATATTTTACATCCTATCTCCTTACGGGATTAACATACACCCCATAGATATCTGTAGTGTATTTTTTGTTTATTGGGTTCCCCAGAGGTTAGGGTACTGTGCAATAACTGAGGATCACTTAATGGTATATGGGTTTAAGGCCTCTTTTTTTAAAAAAATTAAAAAAAAAAAAAAAAAAAAAATTCCTAATTTTAATATTCCCTACCTTCCATATCTCTGCCCCCCTTTTTTTGGGTATGGTTAGATTCTCTAATACATTTAAGGTCTTTATTTTATTTTTATTTTTCATTTCTCACTTTTTTCTATTTTGATTTTTAAAATCTTTTTATATTATTATTTAATTTTTTTTGTTTTTTTTATTTTTTTCTCTAGACCTTTTATAATATATATTTTTTTCGTAATTAATATATTCCTTGGAACTTCCAAATAATAATATATCTGTTTTGGTTTTTCCCGTAAACACTATCCCCCTTTTTTAACAATTTTAATAAACATTTGTAATATATTTTCTCTCCTAATATTCAAGATCATATAAGATTCCTTTTGGCTCGTTCCTCTTGGAAAAACCTTAATATACGGTGCTTTTTTATTATTATTTTTATTTTTATTTTTTAATAGGAATGTAACTGTATTTCTGTTATTGTTTAAATATTCATGCTGCTATGTATATATTAAGTGGGGGAGGTTATCGCTGCGGCCTTTGGAATATTGGATTTGGGTACACCAGTAGAGGGCAGAATGAAGCCGGGTTATGCTCCTATATATATATAATTTTTCCCCATTAAAATCTCCGCTGGAGGCCTGTTCTACCTAGTAACTAACTATGCGATCAGGCCGCTGAACATGTGGGTTCGACAGCGGGACACGATTGGCCGCAGCTATGGCTAAACCTTCTATAAAGGACGTTGGGAGTGCCAAGATGGCAGTGCCTCCGATGACGTCCGTGTGACGAAACGCGTAAGGCGGGACTATCTTGGCACGCACAACATCATTTCCGCGGATCGTGGTTCCGGAACTCTGACCGGTGGAACGCAAGCGGCGGTTTACGCTGACGCTGCGGCCCCGGACTACAGGGAGAGCATAGGAGACTGTGTACTCTCCCTCTTAGCTTGGTTACACTTTTCAAATACTTTTTAACAATTTTTATCGCTAGTGTGTCTCCAGCTTATAGCGACTGGACTGTTCTTTATGCAAATAAATAGATATTTTTTGGAAAACAGAATCACGCTATGTAGATATTTTTCCTCTAAAATATTTTTTTCAAGTGGATATCGAGTGTGGTCTTCTAATATCAAGGGACAGGAAGTCCCCACCTCTCAGTATATACAGCTGTGTTCTAAGAATGGGATGCGTGGAAGGAAGCTGACATCCTTTGGACTGGAGTGAGGGGATCGGCATTACACGCTCGTACCCCTGCAGGGGTGGAGCGCTCTGGTGAGTGCAACCACATTGGGGGGACCACTGGTTGTCACAGCACGGCACTTTATCATTTGAGAAGATTTTTTTGCACAATTGTTATGAACTTTTCTTGCACCAACAACATATGGTTTTGCGATTTTTAGCTGCGATTTGGACATATTATTAATGATTTTTTATGCTTATAAATTAGTGCACGCTTATATATTGTTGGTTATGAATTTTTCTCTTAGCAAACAGCATATGGTTTTGCGATTTTTTTAGCTGCGATTTGGACACATTATTAATGATTTTTATTGTTTATAATTATCGCACATTTGCACACTATTGGTGGACAATATATATTATTTGGACATTTATTGTTTTTGGCACTTTATCACTTTATATTTATTCATGTATTTATGGTATTTAGAGATGTTGCTTGACATTTGCGATTCTTTGCACATATAATATTAATTTCCAATGGATCAAGGAGTTTTTGTACTAACATAAGGATATTATATATATATATATATATAAAAAACGTTTATTGGAAGGAATTTTTTGGATCACACCAAAGAATTTCACACGTTTTATCTTTACACTTTTATTTACACATTTTTATTTAATTTGTATTTACACTCCTAACACAGCGCCACTCCCTATCCTTTGATTTATACTTCTTGGGGGATCACTTAGGTGTTCCCTTCCTATCTAGGGGGGCTGCAGGTGTGAGTCAGTCCACGAGCGCGGATCCGTTGATATATTTATATGTGGAAGGTGCTGGCTGAATTTCAGTTGAGACCGGGGCTCGCCCGGTGGTTGAGCCTGTTATATAAAAACCCAAGGGCCAAGGTGAGAGTTAACGGTCAGAGCTCAGAGTGGTTTCAGTTGCGTAGGGGAATGAGATTGGGGTGCCCTTTGTCGCCCCTGCTCCTTGCCCTGGCAATGGAACCACTGGCTATAGCTTTAAGGATGGCGCAAGGGATACAGGGGTTCAAAAGGAAGAAAGGGGAGGAGAAAGTGGCAATGTATGCGGATGATATTCTGTTGTTCCTGGCGGATACACAGGGTTCTCTGCAGACAGCCATGGGGATAATTGAGGAATTCGGCCGTTTCTCTGGGTTATCGATCAACTGGGAAAAATCAGTAATTTTGCCAATAGACCCTCTCTCAGTACTCCTTCCATGCCAAATACCCCAAATTAAAGTAGCAAGCCAAATAAAATATCTGGGCATTAACATAACAAAAAACCCAGGACAATTTATAGATGGAAATTTAGTTCCTCTTTTGAAAAAACTGAAGCAGAAGTGTCGGGTGTGGGGACGTTTGCCCCTCTCGGTCGCCGGGCGATGCAGTTTGATCAAGATGGTCTGGTTGGGAGGACTCAGCTGGGAGATGGGAGGAGAGGACGTGAGGACGTAGCGTCCGTCACGGAGGGAGGGGCTCTGGAGTATCTGCCGGCCTCCGAAGCGAAGCGTGGAGAGACGCTGAAACCGCGGGAGATCCACAGAGATACAGCGGGATGAGACACTCGGTCTCCCAGCGGAAGGAAAGATAGCGCCATCCGATCCAGAGCACTGTGGGACCGGCGGGACAGAGCGCAGAAAGAGAACAACCAGGAAGCGGCTGACACACAGTGCCGAGGAATAACAGCGGATACGGGGAGACGCTGAAACCCCCCCCTTCTCTCGTCTTTGGACGCCCGGCTCACTCCCCTGCACCAGGCTGAAAGATAACCACCCCAAAAAAAAAAAAAAAAGGCTGTAAGTACTCTTCGATCCAGGAGAGAAGATACAAAACAAGGAAGGGCAGAAATCAAAGGTAACCTTTACAGTTTAAAAAAAAAAAATGATGATGACATGCCTGATCTTATAAAGAGCGGATCTCCTGGGAAACACAGTCATACACCGGTATATATCTGAGTATTAAGGTTTGAGTATTAAAACATACGATAATGAACAGAAATAGATGTATGGAGGACCTGTGATCAAAGAAGTTACAAATAGGGACCGATGCAGTATCTGTAACATCAGTAACATGCACATAACTGCCTAAAAACAAAGGTAAACTTTTACAGGGCGCATAAAATAAGGATGATGATATGCCTGAACTTGTAAAAAAGCGGATACTCTTGGAAACAAAGTCATGCACTGGTATACAGTATTAAGGTATGAGTACCAAAATACATGACATTGAATAGAAAATAGATGCTGGGAGGACCAGTGATCAAAGAAGTTACAGATAGTGACTAAATTGGTATCGGCAACAACAGTAACACGTATGTGACTATTTAAAACAGATTGGTCACAAGAAAGTGGTACAAACAGCATTGGGGGGAAAAACGCAATCAATGGGATAGAAACCCAGAACGCCAGCTGTACAGATCGGAGACAAAAGTGGTCCGGGGGGGTGAGGATTGGAGTACTAATACACTTAAAAGCAGGAGGAGAGACTGAGTAGAAACAAAAGCAACAACAAGAGAAGTCTATTTAACTAAAAGCGGGACTGTATAGGTATCTATAGGGCTGGGACGCTTAAGGAGGGGGAAAGAGTCAACTCCAGTCACTACACCTCACCTCTAGCCGCTACCTCCACCTCCCACCCTCCTACTCTCTACACACCTCTCCTTTCCTAGGTTTAAAGATCCATGTCCCTCCATTAAAGTGGAGGGTAGATTGGAAACTGAGACTGGGGAAGCGAATAAGAGGGATAAGAAAGAGGGATAAAATGAGCAAAAGTTCAACTAAAGTAACAAGGGGGAACCCCCCTAAGTCCCCGAAAGACAAACCAGCGGTCAGTACATTAAAACAATACATGACACAAGGAGCTAGCCCAAGGAGTACGGACACTGAAAGACAAGGTCAAAATAAAGCAGAAAAAAAAAGGGGGGGACAGATAAAAAAACAGGAGAGACCCCGGAGCACTCCAGAGTAGATATGTCCATAGACGGAGATCAAGACCTCAGGGGAGCTGAAGGCGGCCCACCCGGGTCACCCCCATTAACTAAGGATGAGATGAGCGAGTTGCTCCTGAGAATGGAAAATTCGATAAAAAAAGAATTTCAAAATCTGAGAGAAGATTTGGGACATGTATTGGAAAGAGTTGAGATGACGGAAAAAATTACAGAAGAACAAAAACAAGAAATAGAAAATCTCAGACGGCAAGTTAGAAGAACATAACAAAATCAAAAATGAATACTATACAGACTGGAAGACCAGGAGAACAGGAGTAGACAAAAGAACATCAGGATTCGCTCAGCACCAGAAAAAGAAGGAGAAGATCTGAATAAAATGATTAACACAATATTTGGACCTTTGATAGACAGAGGAGGAGAGGACCCATTAAAGATAGAGAGGGTACATCGAGTGGGATTCACCCGAGATTCGAAGACAGAGCGACCGAAGGACATTGTTGTTAGATTCAGTTCCTATGAAGAAAAATGGGAAATTTGGAAGAATCTGAGAGGAAAACCACCTATAGTAATCGAGGGAATGGAAATCCAGATTTATGCGGATCTAGCACAAGAAACTCTGTCAAGAAGAAGACTACTTAAGCCATTACTGGAAATATTGAAAACACAAAATATTAAATACAATTGGGGGTTCCCGGCTTGTCTGAATGGACATAAGGGAGGAAGATCTGCCAGACTACGTTTCCCAGAGGAACTAGAAGAATTCTGCAAAAGATTAGATATAAAGGCACCAGAATTACCAGGCTGGACGACAGAGGATTAAGGAGACGTCATCAGGAGAACTGTCCTAAAGAACTGGGTTACCATGAAAAAGGAAAAAAAAAAAAAAGGGGGGGTTTTCTTGCGGCTGGGGGGATGGGGAGCGGGGGGGGGAGGGACAAGGAAAATTGTATAAAAAGAAAAAAGGAAGACGAGGCCGATCAAAGAAAATAAAAAAAGGCAGGCTGGGCTACCGCACTCTAAGGGGTAACCTAAGGAGTGGGATAGAGAGGAATACTCGGAGCCCCACCTTAGGATATAAGGATTCAGAACAGGTTCTATGGAGACCCTGGACGACCTTAGGGGCCCTGTGGGGCCAGTTGGGGTTGGGACAGGGGAGGGGGGAGGGGGGGATTATAAGGTGCAAGCGGGAAAGAATGGAAAAAACATGGAGAATAACTCAAATTAAGCTAGAGGAGCATAACAAACAGTAATTAAATAAAAATGACAACACTTAAATTTTTGACGTACAATGTAAAAGGTCTGAACTCACCCGCCAAAAGATACAAAATACTAAAAGAACTGAAGGGGTACGGGGCAGGAGTACTATCATTACAAGAAACCCATCTGTCATATGAATCAAATATCAGATTATGGTCCAAGGATTTTCCGACGTGGTATTATGGGGACACAGTCCCCAACAGAGCAAGAGGAGTGGCAATAGGAATAGCCAGAGATATACAATTCAAACTAGAAGAAAGAATGCAGGACACGGAGGGAAGATTCCTCTTCTTAAAGGGGACATTGGGGGAGTTGGAATGCACTATAGCTAGCATATATGCCCCTAACAAAAATACAGTAAAATTTTTGATAGGTACTCTGGAGAAACTATTGAACTTCAGGAAAGGGGGCCTGATTGTAATGGGAGATTTCAATGTGTGCCTAGAGCCTGAGGTAGACAGTACGTTTGGGGTACAGGGGACGAACAACGAGCAGATTAGAAGAGTTAGACAGAAGTTTTACGAGAACCAACTGGTGGATATCTGGAGGATAACGAACGGTAGATTAAAAGATTACACGTTTTACTCCCCTGTACACCAGACGTACTCTAGGTTGGACTATATAATGATAGATCACGGACTGTTAGAAAGGGTCGTAGATGTAAAAATAGGAATAATTACACTGTCAGATCATTCCCCTGTAGAAATGGAAATGCGAATTTCACAAAACCAGAGACAAGCCCCTCTATGGAGATTAAATGAGGACCTACTAGCAGATGAGGGGGTAGTACAGAGGGTAGAAGAAGAACTCAAACAATATTTTAAGAGAAACGAAACAGGAGACGTCTCCGGGGCTATGGTCTGGGAGGCTCACAAGGGGTATATAAGGGGAATATTGATAAAAGAAGGAGCCAGGAGGAAAAAAGAAAGGAAAGAGAAAATGAGAAACATCACGACAGAAATATTTAACATCGAACAAGAACATAAAAAACAGAGCGGAAAAAAAAAAGAAACATACCAAAGGCTGATAGGCAAGTGGGACGAACTGAAAAGTCTGATTGATCAAGAAACAAAAGAAACATTTTTCCTAATAGAGAAAGAGAGATATCAATGGGGGGATAAAACAGGGAAACATCTGGCCAGAATGTTGAGGGAAAAAAAAAACTCGTAACTTTTATAGGAAAAATACAGTCCAAACAGGGCTCAATGGTTTATGAGACAAAAGGAATAGGAGAAGTCTTCAAAAACTACTATAAAGAATTGTATGAAGGAGATCAAAATGGGGGACAGAAAAAGGAAAGTAAAATAAGGGAATTCCTAAAAAACGCAAGGATACCTAAGATCCAGGAAAACGATAGGGAGGCCCTAGAAGATTTAATTTCGGAAGAAGAAGTAAAGGAAGCAATATCAGAGACAGCACAAGGGAAAAGCCCAGGGCCAGACGGATTTACCATAAATTATTATAAAAAATTTAGGGATATCCTGATTCCAAAGATGTGCCAGTACATGAATGGGCTGGGTAGGGATTTTGAGCTGAGTAAGGAGGCACAAACAGCATTGATTACGGTAATTCCAAAGGAAGGCAAGGATGCGACCCTTTGCTCTAGCTACAGACCAATATCGCTGCTAAATGCAGACACAAAGATCTACGCAAAAATATTGGCAAAGAGGATGAAAGGTCTGATGAATATAATAGTCCATCCAGACCAGGTAGGGTTTGTGGCTAGAAGAGAAGGGAAGGATCACGGGGTGAGAACCTTGCTTCTCCTCCAGAAGATAAAGGAGGATGGGGCCCCCGGTCTGCTCTTGTCGAGCGATGCTGAAAAGGCGTTCGACAGAGTAGACTGGGGGTTCATGTTCCAAACCCTAGAAGAAATGGGAATAGGCCCAATGATGCTGAGAAGAATAAAAATTCTATACAGACAACCAAGAGCAGCAATTAAGATCAACGGGGCAATTTCAGAATTTTTTGAGATGAAGAGGGGGACAAGACAGGGGTGCCCACTGTCCCCACTCCTCTTTATTCTATCGTTAGAGCCGTTCCTCGCAACAATTCGTAATGACCCCGATATCAAAGGATTTAAGGTGGGTAATGAAGAACACAAGTTATCGGCATTTGCAGATGATGTTCTATTCTATATAACTAAACCTGAGAGAACACTGTCAAAACTAATCAGAACAATTAAGCAATATGGAGAACTAGCAAACTTTAAAATTAATATGGGGAAATGAGAAATTCTAAATATAAATATAGGAAAAACAGAAGAGGACACGTTGAAGAAGGAATTTCAATTTGTATGGAAAAAAGAGATAAAATACTTAGGAATAAAGTTAGCTAACTCCCAGGAGAAAATATATAAAAGGAATTATATCCCCCTATTAGATGAAATTAAGAAAGAAGGAAGAAAGTTACAGAATAGACCAATATCCTGGATAGGACGCATAAATGCTATCAAAATGATCCTGCTCCCAAAAATTACTTATAAATTCCAAATGTTGCCTATAAGACTACCACCATACTAACCCAGAAAACTTAAAACAATATTAACAAACATCATATGGAAAAATAAGAAACCAAGGATATCCTCAAAGATATTAAGGCAGGAGAAAAAGAGAGGGGGACTGGCGATTCCTGATATTGCAACATACTATAAAGCAATAATCTCGTCTAGAGCAATAGAATGGGTAAGGGATAATCAAGAAAAAAGATGGGTAAACATAGAAAAATTTTATAGTAAGACACAGTTAGGAGTAATTATTTGGAATCCCCCTCAATATAGAATGTTAGATGAAAAAACACATGAGTTAACACGGGTGGTGCTTAGGATGTGGGATATAATTTATAAGCAGTTAAATAAAACTTATAACTCACCATTAATAAGATTAAAAGATAACGAGTTTTTTGCCCCGGGGAAAGTGAGTATAGGGGGGAATTGGATAAAGAAGGATAAGGTGGAATTAAGAGAAATAATTAATAAAGGGAAAACTAGGACACTACACGAACTACAACAGAACACAGAAACATGGGTGATTAACGGATGGAGGTACTCACGGCTAGATAGGTTTGTCAAAAAGTTGCCACAGCCAATAAGATCAGGAGAAGAACTGACGGGGCTGGAAAAATTATGCACTCTAGAAACCACAAAAAACACTGTATCAAAATTATATAAATTATTATTAGTAGAAGATGAAAAAGAGAGGCCCACGTATATTACACAATGGGAGAAAGAGTTGGGGACACAGATAGAGCAAATCACGTTAATAAAGATTATGAACCTTACCCACAGTTCGGCGATGGATGTAAAAACAGCGGAGATGAATTATAAGTGTTTAGCGAGGTGGTATATAACTCCAGAAAGGGCCAGTAAATATCAAAAAGATACGCCGGCAGAATGTTGGAGAGGATGCAAGGATATAGGCACAATGGCACATCTCTGGTGGAAGTGTCCGAAGATCCAAAAATACTGGGAGAAGGTTTTAGGCATGGTCCATGAGATTACTGGAAAAGAGGTGAAAAAAGAGCCATGGTTGGTGCTCTTCCACAGCATTGATGAGAACGAGAAACAATACAAAGCTTCGTTGGTACCACATTTAATTAACGCAGCAAAAAAATTAATCCCCAAAAACTGGAGGGAAAAAGAAAGTCCACAGATTTGTGAGTGGATAATGCCGTGGAGGAAACCTATGTCATGGACAGGCTCTATGGCAACAAGGAAGAAATAAGGGAGGGGAGGGAAGACAAATGGAAGTGTTGGAGAGAGTTTAAAAAAACATGGAGTTATGCAGAGAAGATTAGGATCTAGTCGAGTTACTCAAGGAAGGTGAACTTGCACAAGGGAAGGGGGGGAGGGTTGGGGAGGGTATAGCTTAAATTATCTAGGGATAAGGGTACCTGTAACAATATAATAAAAGTGGATTTTTTTTTCAAATAAATGTTAAGTGTGGGAGAGAGTGGGAGGGAAAGGGTAATATAGTGACAGGTGGATTAAAATAACAAGCGGAGAATTGTAACTTTTTTCACTCCTCCCTTCTTAATATTTTTTATACTGTTATGAAAATGAGCCACTGTGATGTGCATACTGAATAAGAGAGACTTATATGAACGGAAAAGTTGATTGTTGTCTCATTCTATAAGAAACTGAGTGGCAAAAAAAAAAAAAGAAAAAAAAAAAAAAAAAAAAGATGGTCTGGTTGCCCCAAATTTTATATATTCTTCACAACTCTCCAGTATGGATCCCCAAACATTGGTTTAAAAGACTGGATAGTGTGTTCAGAGAGCTAATTTGGAAAAATGGGACGGCAAGGATCGGATTGCTAACGCTGCGGTGACTGGGAGGACAGGGTGGCATGGATGTGCCAAACCCTTGCTGTTACTTTTTAGCATCTCAAGTTCAGCACGTGGGGGTTAGCAATAGGGGTGGAGGTTTTGGGGCAGGATGTAATATCTTGTTGAACGATACTAAACATGACTCAATTGTAGAGGCGATGGAGGCCGACTCATTTGAAACCAAATGTCCTACCACCCAGTTGTTGGTTAAGGCTTGGGTGAACGTTAAAAAATTATTGGACTATACTGGATTTTTGGAGTTCAGCCCATTATGGGACAATAATAATCTCAGAGATGGGACGTATTGAAGAATGGGACCGTAGGGGTATTCACTGTCTGAATCAGCTATATAAGGCAGAGGGGTTAAAATCATTTCAAGAACTGGTAGTAGAATATGCGATCTCTAACAGGTCATTTTATAGATACTGGCAAATTAGGCATGCCTTAGAGGCACAATTCGGTGGGAAAACACCAATATGGTGTGAAATGCCTTCTCTGAAAAAACTGGTTAATGCCGTATCTACGAAAGGTTTAATTTCTGTTATGTATGGTAGTTTGAATGGCACGGCTCAAAAGGGCGAAGCGGAAAATAAAAATAGGATTAAATGGGAGGCAGATATCGGCCCACTATCGGACGACCAGTGGAAATATGTTCTGTCATTAGGTTCTAGGATCACCCTCTCCCCCTCACAAGTGGTTTCGCACCTCTATTTTTCTTATAGGTCATACTATACACCACTGAAGTTGTTCAGGTTTGGCAAGAAGTCCGATGCGAAATGTCAAAGATGTGGGGAGGAGAATGGTGACTTTTTACACATGTTTTGGTGCTGCCCCAAGCTTTATAGATACTGGAAAGGGATTGTGGATAAAATAAATTTTGTGTTTGGGACTAGGCTGAGGGTTGAGGTCAGGGCATGTTTACTGGGCCTGGCAGAGGGCAAAGAGAGCCAGAAGGACTTGCAGACCGCAAGGCTTAGATGCTTGTTTCAGGGAAAAATACTTATTCCCCGGTATTGGCAGAGAAAGGACCCACCGACGATAGAAAGGGGTAAGGGAGGTGATAAGTAAAGAAAAGTATATTTATAAGAAAAGGGCTAATTATAAAAAATTTGAAAAAAATCTGGAAACCATGGCTGGACCGAGAGGTGGTTAGAGTGGATGGGGGGTAGGGGAGAGGGAGGATGGGTATGTGTGATTGGTGGGGAAGCATGGAGGTGAATGGGGTCAAGGATCTTGGGTTAGGGGGGTTTTAGTGGGTGGGGGGAGGGAGGGGTTATTGTGGGTAATGGGTAGAAAATTGTAATTTTATTTGAACACAGATGTATTGTTTTAAGAAGTAGAAGATATGTTGTAATGTATAGAGGGATGTTGATACCCTCCTTTTCTACTGGCAATTTTCTTTGTTTTTGTAATGGTAAATATTTTTTCAAATAAAAACCTTAAAATAAAAAAAAAAAAGCATGTAGCTACATCCTAAATTCCCAACGAGTTTCGTGTATTAGCAACACTTCTTCAGGGTCGGATGTTAAGGAATATCTGCAAAAGACAGAGTATAAGTTTATCTAGTTTTAAAACTAAATTAGATAGCAAGAAAACAGGGTTCCCGAGCCTAGATACTTGTATACAACCAAAGGCAAAAAATATATATGCAGCTGGGGGGGCGGGGACCGCCAGGGCTTAAAATTTGTCTGTTTCGGGAGTTGAGGTATTGAATATACAAAGAGTAAAAAGAATCCAGGTTGTGATCCAGTATGAGGGAGAAATCAAACAATTGAATGCGCGCGGGAGTCTTTTTTTCCGGCAAGGAGCTCTGAGCATATAAAAGCAAAGGAGAAGGCCTTCAAAAAATACAAGGCTGGGGGGTCATCATCAGCATTCCATCTTTACAAAGTATGCAATAAAAAATGTAAGGGTGCAATCAGGGCAGCTAAGATAGAACACGAAAGGCACATAGCGAAGGAGAGTAAAGAAAATCCCAAGAGATTCTTTAAGCGGTTGTATACTCAGAAGAAAACAAAAACCTATAATGCGAAAGCATAATGAGCTCATTATGAAATACTTACCTTAGAACGAAGCACCCGCCGAGGGAGCTGACACTTTGCCTCAGCGATTCTTCCGGGTTCGCGGCTCCGGCACTGTGAGTGGCTGGGGCCGCGATGACGTCACTCCCACTCACTCTTTCCGGCAAGAAGCTCTGATTTTCCGGCAGCATCCACCGGACCTTTAGAGTGCATGCGCCGCTGACATCAGTGGCTGCATGCAAGGGGAATATCTCTTAAACCGTACAGGTTTAGGAGATATTCATTTTACCTACAGGTAAGCCTTATTATAGGCTTACCTGTAGGTAAAAATGTGCTAAGGGGGTATACAACCACTTTAAGTTTTTAAATAGCAAGAGAGGGAGGTTAGATCATATTGGCCCCATAAAGAATGATGAAGGGAATCTGGTTACAAAGGATGGAGAGTTGGCGAAGGTTTTGAATTTATTCTTCTCAGTCTTCACGAGGGAAATGGGGGGAATTCAGTAACCAAGACTGCAATGTTTATCCTCATGACACGTCACAGGAAGCACCTCCATGGTTAACAGAGGATAGACATAGGAATAGACTTGAAAAACTTAACATTAATAAGTCACCGGGACCAAATGGCTTGAACCAGAGGGGCCTTAAAGAACTCAGTCAAGTAATTGCCAGACCATTGTTCCTAATTTTTGTTGAACAGTCTACTGACTGGTATGGTACCAGCTGATTTGAGAAAAGCCAATGTAGCACCAATATTTAACAAAGGACCAAGATATATCCCTGGGAACTACAGACCAGTTAGCCTAACATCAATAGTATGCAAGCTCATGGAGGGGATGATTAAGGGATTATATACAAGATTTTAGTCATGAAAACAGTATCATTAGCAGTAATCAGCATGGATTCATGAAGAATCGTTCTTGCCAAACCAATCTATTAACCTTCTATAAGGAGGTGAGCTGCCATCTAGATAAAGGAAGGCCCGTAGACGTGGTGTATCTTCATTTTGCAAAGGCATTCGATACAGTTCCTCATAAACTTTTACTGTACAAACTAAGGTCTGTCAGCATGGACCAAAGGGTGAGTACATGGACTGAAAACTGGCTACAGGGGCGAGATCAGAGGGTGGTGATAAATGGGGAGTACTCGAAATGGTCTGGTGTGGAAAGTTGGGTCCCCCAGGATTCTGTCCTGGGACCAATCCTATTTAATTTATTCATAAATGATCTGGAGGATGGGATAAACAGCTCAATCTCAGTATTTGCGGATGATACTAAGCTAAGCAGGGAAATAATTTCTCCGCAGGATGTGGAAACCTTGCAAGAAGTTCTGAACAAATGAATGGGGTGGGCAAGTACATGGCAAAATGAGGTTTAGGGCTGGTTCACACTGCTGCGGTGCGAATTTTGCGTGAATTTGATCCGATTGCTTTGCAAACTTTTGTTGCAAATTCTTTATGTGTTCTGGCAAATCTACTGCAATTCTACGGCAAATATTGCATTGAATTTGCATCGCACATGGATCAAACGAGCACAGGACCCTTTTTGTATGCAGCTTAGATTCGCAACGCATTGATGTGAACGGCAGTAATGGAAAACTGTTATTTAAATGACTTGCAAATTGGAGTGATCGCAACGGCTCAAATTCGCAATAGAATTCGCAGCAGTGTGAACTGGCCCTTAACCGGTTCCCGACCGCCTCCTGTACTTTTACGTCGGCAGAATGGCACGGCTGCGCAAAGTAACGTACCCGTACGTTACTTTGAATTTGCCGCCGTGTGCACGTGCGCACACCTGCCGCGATCTCCGTGAGTCGGGTCGCGGGTCCCACGAACTCGATCGCCGTGGGCATACCCACGATCGCCTCACGGAGAGGACGAACGAGGAGATGCCGTTGTAAACAGCATCTCCCCGTTCTGCCTAGTGACAGGTGTCACTTGATCTCTGCTCCCTGTCATCGGAGCAGAGATCAGTGACGTCACACACCAGCCCATCCCCCTGACAGTTAGAAATCACTCCCCTAGGACATACTTAACCCCTCCCCGCCCCCTAGTGGTTAACCCCTTCACTGCCAGTGTCATTTATACAGGAATCAATGTATTTTTATAGCACTGATTGCTATATAAATGACAATGGTCCCAAAAATGTTTAAAAAATGTCCGACATGTCCGCCATAACGTCACAGTCACAATAAAAATCGCTGATCGCCGCCATTACTAGTAAAAAAAAATTATTAATAAAAATGCCATAAAACTATCCCCTATTTTGTAAACGCTATAACTTTTGCGCAAACAAATCAATAAATGCTTATTGCGATTTTTTTTTACCAAAAATATGTAGAAGAATATGTATCGGCCTAAACTGAGGAAAAAAAATGTTTTTTTATATATATTTTTTGGGGATAATTATTATAGCAAAATGTAAAAAATAATGCGTTTTTTTCAAAATTGTCGCTCTTATTTTGTTTATGGCGCAAAAAATAAAAATCGCAGAGATAATCAAATACCACCAAAAGAAAGCTCTATTTGTGGGAAAAAAAGGACGTCAATTTTGTTTTGGAGCCAGGTCGCACGACCGCGCAATTGTCAATTAAAGTGACGCAGTGCTGAATCGCAAAAAACGCTCTGGTCAGGAAGGGTGTAAATCCTTCCGGGGCTGAAGTGGTTAATGTATAAAAATGTAAAATAAAGCATTTGGGTGTCAAAAATACTAATGCAATCTACTCACTAGGGAGAGAACCTCTGGGGGAATCTAAGATGGGAAAAGGACCTGGAAGTGTTAGTAGATGACTGGCTCAGGAACGGCATGCAATGCCAGGCTACTGCAAGCAAAGCCAACAGAATATTGGCATGCATTAAAAAGGGGATTAACTCCAGAGATAAAAATATATTTCTCCCACTCTGCAAGACTCTGGTCTGGCCGTACCTGGAGTATGCCGTCCAGGTCTGGGCTCCAGTCCTCAGGAAGGATGTGCTGGAACTGGAGAGGGTCCAGAGAAGTGCAACAAAGCTAATTAAGGGACTGGAGGACTTAGTTATGAGGAAAAATTATGAAAACTGAACTTATTCTCTCTGGAGAAGAGACGTTTGAGATGGGATATGATTTCAATGTACAAATACCGTACTGGTGACCCCGCAATAAGGATAAAACTTTTCCGTGCAAAGGGAGCATAAAAAGACACGCGGCCATTCACTATAATTAGAACGGCACATTAGAACGGCACTTCTGGTAAGAGCGGTAAGGATGTGGAATTCTCTTCCACAAGTAGTGGTTTCAGCAGGGAGCATAATAAATTGAAAAAAACTATTAAATAGGCACCTAAACTAACACAACACACGGGGGTATACAATGTAATATTGACTTAAAAGCACACACACAGGTTGGACTTGATGGACTTGTGTCTTTATTCAACCTCACAGACTATGTAACTATTTCCCTGATGTAATTAGGTGAGGGCAGTGGGAGGGCCTTTTCCTTTCCAGGTTGATTCTGACCTTGTGCACCAGGCTTGACCCCCATTGTAGGCAAGGCTCTCACTAAGCTCTTTAAGTTCTGATGCCTTCCTGGTAGGCATGGGGCTGTACTGGTCTGGCCAGGGGCTGGGCTGTGAAAGAAGCCCGTGGTGTATGAGCCCCTGGGGTGGCAGTTCAGGGGTGCCATAATTCTCACAGTGGTGGAGCTCGCCTTGGGTTTTAGGCAATAGTGCCAATGCACCATATACACACTTTTTTTCACACCTGCCTCTAGGGCCAGGTTTAGGCTAGGACCAGGAGATTATTTTTATTCCTGGCTGAAGGGGCTGCCATGGCATTTCACAATGGCGCAAGCACTTATCCACTTTTCCCTTTCCCTTTTTTATACGTATGTTTGTTACTGCATTTTTTGCACATCACGAATGCCCTTTCTCACCTCCTGATTAGTAGCATGTAGGTCCTCGTTCCTGCCTTGAAAGTCTTGGTAGGGAGGGCACGTGGCCTTCTGGTCAGGTTGTCCCCCTCTCATGGGGTCTCACTTCGGGGGAGCTCCACCTAGTACTTGGTTGGCCTGTTTTGGCAGGCCTCCCAGAGAATGGAGGTCTGTCTGGTTTCGGCCAGGTAGGCCAATGAGTACCCCAGTCCCTGTCAGGAGCCTTGCTCCCCAGGGGATCGGGGCAGGGGTCTTTTCTCTATGAAGGAGGACCATGTGTACATAGTGTGCACACTTTTTTTTTTATTTTGCACCAGATGTTGCGTTTTCGAGTGTTTCATAACACCACAGGACTTAAAGAAATATATACAGTATTTTGCGATTCACCATACTCTTGGCCAGTCCAATTTTGCCCAATTCCCTCATCACTACCGAGGATAATATTTAAACTACATGTTTCACAGTGTAACAGGAAGCAGGAAAAACCCCAAGTTCAACAAATAAAACAAAACAATAGAAATGAGTAACTATGTGCAGAAACGTTTTGGAAAATTGGCTTTACCATCTCACTTACAGTGAACACTTGCTAGATCACACCCAGGATTTCATTGGGTTTTTCTCTCTAGCATTATGGCATCTGCTTGGGACTTTACTCCGTGTGCATGGACAGGTCATGAAGATATTCAGGGAATTGCCTAATTTATCTATAATGGGATACCATGTATATAGATTTTCACTGATATATCACCATTCACTATCCAGAAACCTAGATCACTTACACTTTTAGGCTCTATGCACAAGCGTATTTTCTAAGCTCAAAACACTAGAAAAAAATGCTGGATGAAAAATGCTGATAATAGTGTTTTTGTGCCAGATTCTAGTAGCATTTTAGTAGCTTTTAGTAGCTTTTAGAAGCTTTTAGTAACATTAGCATTTTATTAGTGTTTTTACAGTACATGAAGAAGAAAAAAACAGCTTGAGAAAAGCTATTAGGACTTTAATAGTTTATTAGCATTTAAAAGCGTTTAGCATTTTTTTTTCTGCTGGGAAAACGCTCGCAAAAACTGTATAAGGCTAAAAAAAACACTGGAAAAATCACTAGTTAAAAAAACTCTTGTAATAGCTTTAGGAGCATTAGCATTTTATTGGCATTTTTGCAGTTAAAGGAAAAAAAAGCTCAGAAAACGCTATTAGTAGCGTTTAGGCGCGTTTAGCAGGATTTAGGAGCGCTCCAAGAAACTCGACATATTTTTTATTTTTTCTGCTCCTAGATGCTGAAGCTCAAAAAACACTAATAGCCTAAATTAGTGTGATGGACACATAGGATAACAATATTTAGCTTCTAGGAGCAGACAAAAAAATGCTAACAGCTTCTAGGAGCTTAACTGCTTGCTGACCGCCGGCCGTCAATTGACGGCCAGGTGGCGCAGCTCTCGTGGCGGGTGGGCGTCATACGACGGCCTCGCTTTCCCAGCCCTCCAGGGGGCGCGCGCACGCCGCCGACGGTGATCGCGCGCCCGCCGTGTCACTGGGCACCCGGTGCGCGTGCCCGGCGCCCGCGATGTCCGCCGGGCACCCGCGATTACCGGTAACACAGCAGGACCGTGGATCTGTGTGTGTAAACACACAGATCCACGGTCCTGTCAGAGGAGAGGAGACCGATGTTGTGTTCCCAGTACAGAGGAACACTGATCGGTCTCCTCCCCTAGTGAGTTCCCACCCCCTACAGTTAGAATCACTCCCTAGCAACACAGTTAACCCCTCGATCACCACCTAGTGTTAACCCCTTCCCTGCCTGTCACATTTATACAGTAATCAATGCATTTTTATAGCACGGATCGCTGTATAAATGTGAATGGTCCCAAATATGTGTCAAAAGTGTCCGATATGTCCGCCGCAATATCGCAGTCACAATAAAAATCGCAGATCGCCGCCATTACTAGTAAAAAAAATATAAAAAAATTAAAATGTTATAAATCTATCCCCTATTTTGTAGACGCTATAACTTTTGCGCAAACCAATCTATATACGCTTATTGCGGTTTTTTTTACCAAAAATATGTACAAGAATACATATCGGCCTAAACTGAGAAAAAATTTGTTTTAAAGAAAAAAAAAAATTGGATATTTATTATCGCAAAAGGTAAAAATGATTGTGTTTTTTTTTGTAAACTTGTCACTCTTCTTTTGTTTATAGCGCAAAAAATAAAAACCGCAGAGGTGATCAAATACCACTAAAAGAAAGCTCTATTTGTGGGGAAAAAAATGATAACAATTTTATTTGGGTACAGTGTTGTATGACTGCGCAATTGTCATTGAAAATGTGACAGCGCTGAAAGCTGAAAAATGGCTTGGGCAGGAAGGGGGCGAAAATGCACTGTATTGAGGTGGTTAAAAAAATGCTAGTGTGCATGGAGCCTTACTCCTGTCTATATCTGTGCTACATCTAATTTTCTCCTGAATAATAAGATTTAGAGTAATAATAATAAAAATAATATTATTATTATTATTAATAGTAATGCCCTGTACACACAACCGGTTTTGCCGACGGTTTTTCCGACGAACTTCCATTCAAGCGGTCTTGCCTACACACGCTCAAACCAAAGTCCGACCAAAGTCCGACCATCAAGAACGCGTTGACGTACAACAAGTACGATGGGACTAGAAAAAGTTCAATAGCCAGTAGCCAATAGCTTCAGAGCATGCGTCGTTTTTGGTCCGTCAGAACAGCATACAGACGGGCGGTTTTCCCAATAGGAATTGGTTCCGTCGGAAATATTTAGAACATTCTATTTCTAGGTCCGTCAGAATTTTCTAAAAAAAAAAAAAGTCAGATGAGGCATACACATGATCGGAATATACGATGAAAAGCTTCTGTCGGACATTTCGCTCATGTGTACGCGGCATAAGACTTTTTTTCTTCCTTTGCTGAAGGAGAAGACCTATTGCTATGACTGTGTATTATTTCCTAGGATTCATCTCCATAACCTTCCATGCCCAGAAATCCACAAAGGAACCCACCTTCTTTCTCTCTCAATCCATCCATCCCATCTGGAAGAAGGCTAAGGCAGGCCATAGATTATACAATTTTCTTTCCTTCAACCCAGTGGCGGACTGACACGTGGGGTCCCTGGGCAATAGAAGATCATGGGACCCCCTATGTCCCTGCCCACACTCAAACCACACCTGCACAATGCCCCACCTACATATTGCACTGTCAACATTACATTCGTTTGTCACAGAATTTCTCTACACTACATTCAACATAAATGTTTAATAAGTTTAGACCACTTTCACACTGAGTCGCTTTACAGGCGTTTTAGTGCTAAAAATAGCGCCTGTAGGCGCATGAGTGGCACTCTGTGTGATGGCAGCTTGATCACAGCAGCCATCACAGCACCCTGCAGCAGTTATATTGAATCCCGCAAAGCCAGACCGGGATCGGAGGACTTGGGAAACATCAGGGGACATTTTCATGCAAGTGGGGCAGTGAGGAGAGGCTTGAAAGCTCAGTTTGCAGCACTTCCAGGAGCGGCCGAAATTTCCAAGATGGCGGCGGAGCGGCTGCCTCACAAGGCTCACACAGGGATCCCAGGCTCCTCTCCCTGGCGGGATACACTGCATGATGAGGTATGTGGAGGGGCCCCATCACCCACTACAAGCGGAGGCCCACTGTCACCAGCCACTACATTATCCCTCCTGAACCAGACCCTGGATGAGACGCATATGATCATGTCCCCCTCAGGTGCCCACACTCCCAGGCCTAATGTGTCATACCTGGAGACAGTCCAACACACCTCTCAGCCCCAGGACATTATGCTTATGTTCTCAAAATTCGCTGAAATGCTGGATAGGGGCTTAGCTCAGACTGCATCCAGAATCACATCTGATATTAAAGCGGTTCTCCAACTCCTAGGCTCCAGCATTGAAAGCATTGAAAACAAAGTTGACGCCGAGTTACCCAAAACACTGATCGCTTTCAGGAAATGCATAACCAACTAGAGGAGGCCATGGAAAAAAACGATGACCTCGAGAACAGGTCCAGAAGGCTTAATTTTAGGATTAGAGGTCTGCCTGAGTCAGTAACAGACGTCCCAGATGCAGTACAGTCTCTTATCAAAAGCCTCATCCAAGACATCGGAGCCCATAAACTGGAGCTTGACCGTGCCCATAGGGCCCTGGGACCCCCCTGCCAGGATGGCCTGCCGCGTGACATTGTGGTTAAACCACACTACTACAGTGTCAAGGAAGAGGTAATGAGGAAAGCTCGGAAATGGAACTATGAAGCCTTCGCGCTACTATAATATATGGTGAATATATTAAATAAATACAAGCTTATCCAAACGTGATCAAATAACAAAGTGCATATAGTGCATTAAGTGTAATCAGATAATTAAACAACAACTGCCTGCAGAAGTCTCTTCAGTGTATCACAATCCACTCTCAATACATAAAAATTAAAAAGTGATTCCGCGCTACAGTATAAAAACTTATAGCAAAAAAAATAAATAAAATGTATAACGTGTATCGGAATGACAACCTATGAAGTCCCTGATCTCATAGGTATGACCCGTGGTGGTGGCTGTAAACTCTGACCTCTTTTTTTTTTAATTTTTTAGTGTGACGGCAGGCGTAACAATTTCTGCAAGGGTAAAAGCCCTTTCCAGAAAAGAACGTAAACGTATTCTTCGGAGGGGGCTCAACTATGGATTTCACAATAATGTCTTTCAGGGTTGGAGCTCTTTTATAAATGATATTTGGTGTGTCAGGTAGAATATCTTTTAAATCTTTATAATTTTTCAACACATGCCAATGTCGTTTGATAAGTTTGGCTACCTCTTTATGCTGTGCGTTGTAGTCCAATATAAGGCATGGTGCTTCTGCCTGATATGTTTTCTTCTTCAGATTATTCTGTAGCATCAAGGTTCTTTTTTTTTTTTTTTCTTTTTTTTTTTTTTCCCACTTCAGCGAAAATTTTTCTGAGAGACATTATTTCAACTTTATATGTCAAACTTTATCTCTTCTCATTTTTCACATCATTGTGGATTGTTTCCGTCACATCTTTATTGTTTTTCCCTTCTAGGATATTATTTAATAATTTTAAAAATCGACGACAAAACGCCTCCTATAAATATGAACCCACTATTATCTTATTCTCTCTCAGTCCCTCTTATTTCCCCCCACCCCCCCTCCCCCTCCCCTGTGTTTGGTCCGTTCCTTTATGTTATTTATTTATCCACTTGGCTCTGCACCTATTCTTTCTTTTATCTTATCTAAGTAAATGTCTGAGACTTTGTATTTTTTCCAACTTTCCCATCTACTATTATCCCTTTTCTCTCCTCCTTCCATTTTGTAGTGATAATCTATTTCCTTTAGCCAGTTTCTAATGTCTGGTTTTCCACTTTTTAGCCAATTCTTGGAAATTAAGGCCTTGGCCGCATTCAGGAGGTTAGGTACTATTGATTTTCTATATTGTTTCTTATAGATATGGAAGAGGCAAGTCCAGATGTTTTGTTCTATTTCTTCTTCAGTTATTTCTTTTATGTTATTTAACACTTCCTTCCAGTACTCCATTATTATTGGGCATTCCCACCATATGTGTATGATCGTTGCTATTTGGCCACATTTTCTCCAACACAAAGAGGTTTTGTCTTGATGAAATCTGTGTATTCTTACTGGGGTCATATACCATCTTGATACTAGTTTATAATTAATTTCAATAGTCTTCATGTCCCAGGCCTTATTATATCCCATTTCTATCATTTTTTCCACTTTTTGGTTATCTATTTTTATATTCATTTCTTTTTCCCATTGATTTATGTATTCTGGTCTTTTTTGTGCTTCCAAATCTGTCAGTGTACTATAAATTTTTGATGTTCCGTTTTTCAATGGTATTTCATTGCTACATAGCTTTTCCAGTGCGGTTAATTTCGTTTCGTCTCTCAGTGGGTGTGGTATTGTGCTTACT
This sequence comes from Aquarana catesbeiana, assembly GCF_042186555.1. Taxonomy (NCBI): domain Eukaryota; kingdom Metazoa; phylum Chordata; class Amphibia; order Anura; family Ranidae; genus Aquarana; species Aquarana catesbeiana. The sequence continues at coordinate 188,130,806 of NC_133330.1, read as the reverse complement.
AAGTGCCTTAGTTGATTATAATTCCATTCATTCATCTTCCATCCATTCCTTTCCTCTATTTCTACTCGTGTTCTTATTTTGCCATTTCTAGTGATATCTTTCAATTGTGGGTTATGTATTCCTTGAATTCCAAATATTTCCTTCCCAGGGGTGAAGAAATTCGATCCTATGAGTGCTAATAGTGGTGAATTATATTTCCATTCATTCTTTAAGTGAATGGTGTCCCAAATTTTAAATACATTTTTTGTTATTTCGTGTGTGTCAGTGTCCAATGTTCTGTATTTCCGTGGAATCCAAATATTCTTATGTAATGTGACTCCGCTTATTATGTTTTCCATTTCCACCCATTTTTTTTCATTTTTCTCATTTGTCCACTCTAACATTCGTGTTAAAACTATGGCTTTATAGTACCTACTTATATCTGGAGCGGCCAGACCTCCGTGCTCCTTTTTCCTTGTAATCAGCGTGTATTTGATTCTTGGTTTTTTATTAAACCATATGTATTTTAACAAAATTGTTTTAATTATTTTAAAAAAGCTCCGCGGGATCTTTACTGGTAGCATCTGCAATCTGTAATTTATTTTGGGTAGTATCATCATCTTGAACATATTTATTCTTCCAATCCATGAAAGTGGCTGTATTCTTAACTTTTTCATTTCTTCTTTGACCTCATTGATCAATGGGATAAAATTTGCCTGGTAAATTTTTTCGACTCTAGGAGTTATTTTAATTCCAAGGTAATTTAGTTCTTTTACCCACGTAAATGGGAATTCTTTTTGTAAAAACTGAACTTCCTTTTTCTCTAGTCCTATGTTTAATATTTCCGTTTTTATTGGATTAATTTTGAAGTTTGACAGTTCTCCGTATTTTTTTATTTCTTTCAATATGTTTGGGAGTGACACTCTTGGGTTGGATACGTACATCAAGATGTCGTCTGCGTAAGCTGCGATCTTATGCTCTTTTCCTCCTAGTCTCGCTCCTTCTACCTCTTTGTTATTGCGGAGTGTTGCTAATAATGGTTCTAAAGCCAATACGTATAATAGTGGAGACAGTGGACAGCCTTGCCGTGTTCCGTTCTGCATCTTAATTTTTGGAGAGAGTCTACCATTTACTTTTACGACTGCTGTCGGGCCATTATACAAATTTGTTATCCACTTCATCATTTTTGTCCCGATACCCAAGTGCCGCAATGTATCCATCATGAAACCCCAGTCTACCCTGTCGAATGCTTTTTCTGCATCCAATGACAGGAATAGAACTGGGGTCTCATTCTGCACCTTCTTGTGCAACATCAGTAATGATTTTAGGCTGTTGTCCCACCCCTCTCTCCCCGGGACAAAACCAGTCTGGTCCGGGTTGATCCACTGTGGGATTCGTTTTTTTATCCTAGTGGCCAGGATCTTGGAGTACAGCTTCGTATCAGCGTTCAATAGGGCTATTGGCCTGTAGCTTGAGCAGTTAACTTTGTCTTTCCCTTCTTTTGATAGTATTGTAATATGAGCTAGTAGCGATTCACTTCTTATTTCTTCATCTTCCCCTAAGGAATTCATATATTCTAATAGTTTTGGAGTCAGCTGTTCTTCAAATTTTTTATAGTATTTGACCGTGAACCCATCTGGTCCTGGACTTTTTCCTACGGGAGTTTCCTTTAATGCCAGCTTTACCTCTTCTTGCGTAATATTTTTTTCCAATTCTTCTAGTTGGTCTATTTTTATTTTTGGTAAATTTGCTTTTTTTAGATATTCTTGTATCCTCTTTGTTCTTGTATTCGCTTCTTTCCAACTTTCCTGTCCTTTTATTGCATATAGGGAGCTGAAGTAATAACAGATTTATGCGCCTCCCATATAGTTGCTTTCGATACCTCTGGTGTATCGTTTTCCTCAAAATATCTTTTAATTTCTTCTATGATACTTTTTTCGGTCTCGCTGTCTTCTAATAAAGTTTCGTTGATTCTCCATGGACCCCTTTCAAAGACTTCTCCTTTTATTTTCATTCTCAACGTTACTGGGCTGTGATCTGAGGCGGTTATTATACCTATTTTTGTTTCTTCTATTTCTTCCAAGTTTCTATGTTCGACCATGATGTAATCCAATCTGGAGTAACTTTTGTGTACTGTTGAGTAGAATGTGTAGTCCTTTGTGCTGGGGTGCTGAATTCTCCAAGGATCTATTAGTTGCTGTTCATATAGTGTTCTTTTTAATTTCTTTAGTTGTTTTACCTCTTTATCCCTTACTATTGAGGTGCTGTCCATTTTGTTATCCATGCTGAAGTTGAAGTCTCCGGCTAGTATTAATTTTCCTTGTTTGAATTCCATTAGTATTTTAATGATATCTATCAAATATTTTTTAGGGTTCTTATTAGGACAATAGACATTAGCCAATGTATATTTTACCCCTTGTATAGTTCCTGTAATAAAAAGATATCGACCCTCCAGATCTATTTTCCTTTGATCTATTAGAAAACATACATTTTTCCCTAAACCGATGGCTACTCCTTTGGCCCTTCTTATTGGCGAGTCTCCTTGATACCATGTTGGTATTTTTCTTGAATAAATTTTGGTATTTGAATTTTGGGTTATATGCGTCTCCTGTAGGAAAATTATTTCTGCTTTACTTTTTTCTGTTCTCGGAGAATGATGTTTCTCTTCCCTGGGGAATTTAGTCCTCGGACATTATAGGAGATTATTTTTATGCTGTTTACGTTTTCCATTCTTGTGCCTTTTCTTCCCCGCCCGTCCTCCGGCCCTCCCCTCCGCCCGGTCCTCTTAGAAGGCCGGGCGGAGGGGACACCCAGCGGACGCACGGGGTCTCCTCATCTCTTGTCTCAAAATAGGTGCGCCTATGTAACCACTCATGTGGATCAGACCTTTCCCTCCCCTCCCTCCTTCCCTCCCTTTTCCCTCCTCCCACCCTCCCCCTCCCTTTTTTCTGATATGGGTTTTTTACCCCCATATTCTCTAGAGCTGAGAGCATTTTACTTTGTTTTGTGGGGCACACCCTGCCCCCTCTGCTCTATTTATTGTGAGGCGGAGCTCTGTGAGACACCCTATTCCCCCCTCGTCTAAGCACTAATAGGGCGACCCCCTGTCCACTCCGTGAGTCCCTGTCTTCCTCTCCCTGCATTTTTGTTGTGTTTTACCAATCCTTTCACTTTCCTTTTTTCCCATCCCATCAACCCCAGCCCCCCCCTTTCCACTCTAAGGCCCCTTGCACTAATGTGTGGTATTTTCTCAGTTATTAATTTCCTCGAGATTCCACATCTTGAGGTCTGTTCCTTGAATTTAATTGCCATTGCAGGTCATCTCCTGCCGTTATTCGCTTCTGTCTATTTGCATATTTTTCCAGTTCTGGGGAGGGGATTTCTAGTTTGTTGCAAAAGTCCGGAATCTCCTCCACATATCTTAGCCTCGCACTTATTCCGTTTTTCCTTGCTATTAGACATGCTGGAAAATCCCAGTTGTATTGAATTTCTTGCTCCCGGAGGATTCCTAATAGTGGTTTTAATGTCCGTCGTCTTTTCAACGTTTCTTGAGACAAATCTTGAAATATTTGTAATTTACCTTCCGCAAACTCTATTTGTGTTTTCCTCTTTAGGTTTATCCAGATCTGTTTTTTTTTTTCTTCCCATTTTTCGAAGCGTACTATTACATCTCTAGTTGTTTCCCTTGAGAACCTTTGAGGTTTTTTTACTCGAAAGACACTTTCTATTCCTATTATGTTGGTTGCATCCTTTCCCAAGATTTGGTTGAAGAGATTGTTCATTTTTTCTATTAGGTTTTCTGCTTGTTCTGTTTCCGGTAACCCGCGTATTCTCAAGTTTTTCTTTTTATCTCTATTTTCTTGCTCTTCTATTTTATATGATTGTTCCTGTTGTTCCCGTTTTAGTTTATTTCCTCTTCCAGTTCCTTTATGTTTTTTTTTGATGTAGGTCTACTTTGATCTCTACTTCTTCCACTCTGTTTAACATATATCCCATGTCTTTATGGAGTTTTGATATCTCTGCTTTTAGGGAATTCTCTAGTGCCGCGAACATTTTTTCCATATCCTGTTTTGTTGGCAACTGTGGCCCTTGTTGTCCTTCCTCCTTTCCTCTGTCTTCCTCTCCCATTTCTGGCTCCATTCTGGGTTCTGAGAGGTGGCTGGTTTCTGTTTGTACTTTATACTGGCCTTTTTTATCCTTGTTGTCCTTCTCTTTTGTATCTATTTGTCTGCCCTTTGAACCCACTTGTTTCTCTCCTTCTCCGATTCCTTGCTGTATATACCTGTTCATAGGGCCTGGACTTGGGCCTAGGCTGGTCCTAGGTGATTTCGGTATTGCTCCCGCACTTCTTGTTGTTTTCCCCTTCATGTTTGTTTCTATGGCTGGATTTATAAGATCTTCGAAGCTGCCTTCCAGAATACCCCTTGGTTGGGGTCTCTTAATGATGAAAAAATCTCCCAGCCTTCTTAAATTGACTTATTTTTACTAATATTTCTTTTGTTCTGTTCTCATACCCACCATCCTCCCCACAATCCAATAATAGAGATAATTAATGAGATATGAGTAGTCTCCATTTCCCAGAAGTTATGTTACTACCTTAAGTACATTAAGCATTCCTTGGTGCTGTTCAATTGTTTAAACCATAGTATTAATTCCCCATGCACACGGACATCTCTACAGCTGCTTTTCTAAGCCCTTTCTGCAGCTCAAAAAGGCCTATCTATGTTAGTCTATGGCTTCATGCCCACCTAGGCGTCTCTGAGCTGCAAGTGGCATAGGCGTTCCTAAGCTGCAAAAAAAAAAAAAAAAAAAAACCCAGGCCCAATGGGTTCTGAGAGACGTTTTTCAGCTGCAAAAACGCTCCAACGCTAAAAAACGCTCAAAAACATCATTCTCCAACGTCCTCCAGCGTTTTTGATCCATTGAAGAAAAAAAAAAAAAAAAACGCTCAAAAACGCTATAGCAAAAACGCTGCAAAAAGCTGAAAAAAGTTAAAAAAAGTCACTGCAAAGACACCAGCGTCTTCACAGTGCTTTTCTAACAGCCTGTGTGCATGAGGGCCCAGGTGCTCAGCAAAATAATTCAAATGTTTTAGCGATATAATGCAATCTAATTCAAGTATTCAGCAAGATGATTTATATATTCAGCAGTATAGTTCCAGTATGAGCTTATATGTTCCACATTTTTGTTACTATGAAATTTCTTCTTATTCTATAGTTTGTACTATCAAGCCTATAATTAGTACCATTTGCAAAAAAAAAAAAAAAAAAAAATCACAAGAAAGGGAGATACTGCAGCAGCAGCAGCAGCAGCAGCAAGCAGGTGGGGGCTGGGAGACAACTCTTCCGTTGGCTTGTCTCTCTTTCACCTTCTCCTTCTCTTCTCCCCTGTCCCCCCCCCCTGTTTTTATTGTTTTTCTTAGCTCACTTGATTCAACTTTTTCAGCTCTTTCGCCTTCATTTACTTTTACTTTTCATTCCATTTTATTTCATTTTATTTCAATGTGTTCTTTCCCTTTCCCTTTCTTTTGTTCTATTACTTTTCCTTTGCTTGTTCACTTCAAAAAAACAAAAAAACAATTGCAATAGAAAAAAGCCAAAAGAGGAAAAAAAAAAAAACCCGTTTAACCACTTCAGCCCCGGAAGGTTTTACCCCCTTCCTGACCAGAGCACTTTTTACAATTCGGCACTGCGTCGCTTTAACTGCTAATTGCGCGGTCATGCAATGCTGTACCCAAACGAAATTTGCGTCCTTTTCTTCCCACAAATAGAGCTTTCTTTTGATAGTATTTGATCACCTCTGCCGTTTTTATTTTTTGCGCTATACACGGAAAAAGACCGAAAATTTTGAAAAAAAATGATATTTTCTACTTTCTGTTCTAAAAAAAATCCAATAAACTCAATTTTAGTCATACATTTAGGCCAAAATGTATTCGGCCACATGTCTTTGGTAAAAAAAATGTCAATAAGTGTATATTTATTGGTTTGCGCAAAAGTTATAGCGTCTACAAACTAGGGTACATTTTCTGGAATTTACACAGCCTTTAATTTATGACTGCCTATGTCGTTTCTTGAGGTGCTAAAATGGCAGGGCAGTACAAAACCCCCACAAATGACCCCATTTTGGAAAGTAGACACCCCAAGGAATTTGCTGAGAGGCATGTTGAGCCCATTGAATATTCATTTTTTTTGTCCCAAGTGATTGAACAATGACAAAAAAAAAAAAAAAAAATTACAAAAAGTTGTCACTAAATGATATATTGCTCACACAGGCCATGGGCATATGTGGAATTGCACCCCAAAATACATTTAGCTGCTTCTCCTGAGTATGGGGATACCACATGTGTGAGACTTTTTGGGAGCCTAGCCGCGTACGGGGCCCCGAAAACCAATCACTGCCTTCAGGATTTCTAAGGGCGTACATTTTTGATTTTACTCCTCACTACCTATCACAGTTTTGAAGGCCATAAAATGCCCAGATGACATAAAACCCCCCCAAATGACCCCATTTTGGAAAGTAGACACCCCAAGCTATTTGCTTTGAGGCATGTTGAGTCCATAGAATGTTTTATATTTTGACACAAGTTGCGGGAAAGTGACAAATTTTTTTTTTTTTTGCACAAAGTTGTCACTAAATGATATATTGCTCACACAGGCCATGGGCATATGTGGAATTGCACCCCAAAATACATTTAGCTGCTTCTCCTGAGTATGGGGATACCACATGTGTGGGACTTTTTGGGAGCCTAGCCGCGTACGGGACCCCGAAAACCAATCACTGCCTTCAGGATTTCTAAGGGCGTACATTATTGATTTTACTCCTCACTGCCTATCACAGTTTCGGAGGCCATGGAATGCCCAGGTGGCACAAACCCCCCCCCAAATGACCCCATTTTGGAAAGTAGACACCCCAAGCTATTTGCTGAGAGGCATGGTGAGTATTTTGCAGCTCTCATTTGTTTTTGAAAATAAAGAAAGACGAGAAAAAAAATTTTTTTTTTTCTTTTTTCAATTTTCAAAACTTTGTGACAAAAAGTGAGGTCTGCAAAATACTCACTATACCTCTCATCAAATAGCTTGGGGTGTCTACTTTCCAAAATGGGGTCATTTGGGGGTTTTTTTTTCCACCTGGGCATTCCATGGCCTCCGAAACTGTGATAGGCAGTGAAGAGTGAAATCAAAAATTTACGGCCTTAGAAAGCCTGAAGGCGGTGCTTGGTTTTCGGGGTCCCGTACGCCGCTAGGCTCCCAAAAAGTCCCACACATGTGGTATCCCCGTACTCAGGAGAAGCAGCAGAATGTATTTTGGGGTGTAATTTCACATATTCCCATTGCATGTTTGAGCAATATATCATTTAGTGACAACTTTGCGCAAAAAAAAATAAAAAAAATAAAAAATTGTCTCTTTCCCGCAACTTGTGTCACAATATAAATTATTCCATGGACTCAACATGACTCTCAGCAAATAGCTTGGGGTGTCTACTTTCCAAAATGGGGTCATTTGGGGGGTTTTGAACTGTCCTGGCATTTTATGCACAACATCTAGAAGCTTATGTCACACATCACCCACTCTTCTAACCACTTGAAGACAAAGCCCTTTCTGACACTTATTGTTTACATAAAAAAATAAATTTTTTTTGCAAGAAAATTACTTTGAACCCCCAAACATTATATATTTTTTTTAAAGCAAATGCCCTACAGATTAAAATGGTGGGTGTTTCATTTTTTTTTTTCACACAGTATTTGCGCAGCGATTTTTCAAACGCATTTTTTGGGGAAAAAACACACTTTTTTACATTTTAATGCACTAAAACACACTATATTGCCCAAATGTTTGATGAAATAAAAAAGATGATCTTAGGCCGAGTACATGGACACCAAACATGACATGCTTTAAAATTGCGCACAAACGTGCAGTGGCGACAAACTAAATACATTTTTAAAAGCCTTTAAAAGCCTTTACAGGTTACCACTTTAGATTTACAGAGGAGGTCTACTGCTAAACTTACTGCCCTCGATCTGACCTTCGCGGCGATACCTCACATGCATGGTGCAATTGCTGTTTACATTTGACGCCAGACCGACGCTTGCGTTCGCCTTAGCGCGAGAGCAGGGGGGACAGGGGTGCTTTTTTTTTTTTTTTTTTTTTTCTTTATTATTATTATTTTTTTATCTTATTTTTAAACTGTTCCTTTCATTTTTTTTTTTTTTTTTTAATCATTTTTATTGTTATCTCAGGGAATGTAAATATCCCCTATCATAGCAATAGGTAGTGACAGGTACTCTTTTTTGCAAAAATTGGGGTCTATTAGACCCTAGATTTCTCCTCTGCCCACAAAGCATCTGACCACACCAAGATCGGTGTGATAAAATGCTTTCCCAATTTCCCAATGGCGCTGTTTACATCCGGCGAAATCTAAGTCATAAAATGCTCGTAGCTTCCGGTTTCTTAGGCCATAGAGATGTTTGGAGCCACTCTGGTCTCTGATCAGCTCTATGGTCAGCTGGCTGAATCACCGGCTGCATTTTCAGGTTCCCTGTTGAGACAGGAGAGCCAGAGAAAAACACGGAAGACGTTGGGGGGGGGAGGGGCATTCCCTCCCACTGCTTGTAAAAGCAGTCTAGAGGCTAATTAGCCGCTAGGATTGCTTTTACATGAAAGCCGACCGCTGGCTGAAAAGAATGATACCAAGATGATACCTAAACCTGCAGGCATCATTCTGGTATAACCACTCAAAGTCGTGAATGGCGTACCTGAAGACAAAAAAATGGTTAACAATAAAGCACAGTAAACGGTAAGGTATAAAAAATTGCAGACCTGAAAAGCAAACATGATAAAACATAATAACAATAAAACATTGCAGAATAGAATACAGTAAAAAAGAACAGAACAATAGAGAGAGAGAATAGAGAGAGAAAGAACAATAAAACGACAACTATTTTTTTTTTATTTTATATTTTTGTATGTGTTTTTTTTTTTTTTTTTTTTTTTTTACACTTTTTTTGTAACTAACTTTTATAACTGTAACCGGTTCCAGGTTTGGGTCTCTCAAAATGCGATGGCATCTTGGGAGACCCTGTGAAAGTGTGCCTAGTCTGTGCAATGCTGTACCCTACGCTAATACTCAACTAGTGCATGGTAGCGTTCAAAATATTCACCAATGCAAAGACCAGGATTGTCAGGACAGGAGGGACAATAATAGCGGGTGTCACGTCTATATCCGCGCTTGCTGCAGACACGACATCTTTTTTGGGGGTTCGTTGGGTAGGGGTACTCGGGAGGACATAAAGAAAATGCCTCTCATGCAGCCGACTGCATTTGGTTGGGGATGTGAATGGGGGAAGTACGGGCGCTGCAGAAGCGGTGGGTTCCCAATTAGGATTGGCGAATGCAGCAGGAAGGGCATTATGGGCACGACGGGCCTGTGTTTGTCTTTTTGGTGGCAGCGGGACACTAGTTGTGCTTGCCACCTCACCAGCTTGAACTGCACTTATGGGACTCGCCACGTCACCAAGTGTTACTGCAGTGCTGGTTTGACTACGACCGGGGTATACTAGGCCGCTGGTGCTTGCCAGTTCACCAAAACGCTACCAAAAAAACTGTTAGCGATCGCAGGGATCAGGCCTGACTATGCGAACGCTGCAGTTATGCGTTTAGTGTTTTGTAAGTGACAGTGATCGATCGATACTGCACTTGGGTGGGCCGGGCAGAGGGGCAAAACGCAGGTGCTAGCGGGTATCTGGGCTGATCCCGCTAACACTGTGTTTTCGGGAACCCTAAACTGCTGGGGACGCTAGTATAGATCTGATCGGATCAGATATTGATCCGTACAGATACTATACCACTAAGGGAGGCGTATGCTGCGTGCGTGGGTGTTAGCGGTACTGGCGCTAATCTGACGCTGCCTGGGGCGACGCATATCACCGCCGGGCGATCAGGGGGCTAAACCTTTATTCGGTAATAAACGGCGGGTTCCCTGACACTATAAAAAATAAACGAACTAACCAGCGTCAACCGTAACGGTTATAAGGTGATCAGTGGTGAAAGGGTTAACTAGGGGGCAATCAAGGGGTTAAAACCTTTATTAGATAGTATATGGGGGTCCCTGTCACTATAAAACGCTGACGGCGAACCTAAATATTTACGTCTCTAACTAGCGTCACCAGCGACACTAATACAGCGATCAGAAAAATGATCGCTTAGTGACACTGGTGACAGGGGGTGATCAAGGGGTTAAAACTTTATTAGGGGGGGTTAGGGGGGTATCCTAGACCTAAAGGGGGGTAATATTCACTGCCCTAACACTGTAACTGTCACAAACTGACACTATGCAGTAATCAGAAAAAAAAAAAAAAAAAATACTGCTAATGTCAGTTTGTGACAGGGGGGGGGGTGATTGGGGGGGGATCGGGGGGCGATCGGGGGGGGATCGGGGGTGTAAGGTATGCCTGGCATGTTCTACTGTGTGTGTGTTTGTGTTGTGTGGACTTACATGTCTTCTCTCCTCGGCGCTGGACGGAAACTGCCAGACCGAGGAGAGATGACATCACATCCTCTGCCTGTGTGAAACTACACACAGGCAGAGGAGGATTCCCATTGGCTGGGAGCGATCGCGAGGGGGGGGCCACGATCGGATGGTCTCCCCCTCGCCTCCCGACGCTCCCAGTCAGATGCCGACCGCCGATGGCACCGGGGGGGGGTCCGATTGGACCCCCCGCCCGCGGGAGGCAGATCACGTACAGGTACGTGATTCTGCCTGCCCGTGCCATTCTGCCGACGTATATTTACGTTAGGCGGTCGGCAAGTGGTTAAAAACGCTATTGCAAAAACGCTGAAAAAAAGCAGAAAAAAGTTAAAAAAAGTCACTGCAAAGACACTGGCGTTTTCACAACGTTCTCCCAACAGCCGTGTACATGAGGGCCCAGGTGCTCAGCAAAATAATTCAAATGTTTTAGCGATATAATGTAATCTAATTCAAGTATTCAGCAAGATGATTTATATATTCAGCAGTATAGTTCCAGTATGAGCTTATATGTTCCACATTTTTGTTACTATGAAATTAATTCTTATTCTATAGTTTGTACTATCAAGTCTATAGTTAGTACCATTTACAAAAACCAAAACCAAAAACAAAAACAAAAAAAAACAAAAAAAAAAAAATCACAAGAAAGGGAGATACTGCAGCAGCAGCAGCAGCAAACAGGTGGGGGCTGGGAGACAACTCTTCCGTTGGCTTGTCTCTCTTTCACCTTCTCCTTCTCTTCTCCCCTGTTCCCCCCCCCTGTTTTTATTATTTTTCTTAGCTCGCTTGATTCTACTTTTTCAGCTCTTTCGCCTTCGTTTACTTTCATTTACTTTCGCTTTTCATTCCATTTTATTTCAATGTGTTCTTTCCCTTTCCCTTTCTTTTGTTCTATTACTTTTCCTTTGCTTGTTCACTTCAAGACAATTGCAATAGAAAAAAGCCAAAAGAGGAAAAAAAAAAAAAAAAAATACGGTACTTATCTTTTAGTTGTTGTTGAAGTTGGGACACAAAGGGACGCTCACTACTGCTTGCTGCTGCTCTCTGATGCTGCGAACGCTCAGGTGCTGTCTCTGATGTTATCAATCTGCCCAGGTCTGTCTGACCCGCTGAAGTCGCAGCTGTTCTCCGCTCTCAGCTCTTCAGTGTCCGCTGCCGCTGCTCCTTGTTCCGCTCACCCACCTTCCTGGCTCTCTCCTCCGAAATTCCCCGGTGCACTTCAGCTGGTTCCTCCGCTCTCCGTGGCCGGCAACACCGCTGGGGACTTGAAACAGCCCCCAGCAGCGCACCGTTTTCCCTGCTGCCGTCGCTTCCAAAGCGCTCCGATCTCCGCGGTTTTCCAGTTCTCCTAACCCCCCATCCTCGATGAGCCTTCTAGCCCATCCGACTACGGAGGGGTGGGGGGGGGGGATGCAGGCAGACGCAGGTACAAACTTCCTCTGGCTTACACCGCAAGACAGCTCAGAGAGTGATGAGAGTGATGAGCAGGGGGGGCAGGGAGGGAAACTACCTACACCTTCTCATCAGGCCGATCATTCCTCTCAGCTGCAGGGAGAGGGTTCTCAGGATCCTCACGCCGTGCACAGAGCCATTACCAGGCTCCTCCCTCCTACCCCCTGTGGGGGTGAGCATCAAGGTTCTATCCATTTTGTTGACCTGTTCTATTTGGTCCTTGATCCATGTACCATCGTAACCCTTTTCAATAAATCTTACACCAATCAGATCTGCTTGCATTTTGTAATCATCTTCATATGTGCAATTCCGCTTAATTCTGACCAATTGCCCTTTCGGGATGTTGTATAGCCAGGGTTTAAAGTGGTAACTGTTAACGGACAGATAACTATTGGTGTCCACACTCTTATGCCCCGTACACACGGTCGGACTTTGTTCGGACATTCCGACAACAAAATCCTAGGATGTTGGCCCAAACTTGTTTTGCTTACACGCGGTCGCACAAAGTTGTCGGAATTTCCGATCGACAACCACGCGGTCACGTACACCACGTACGACGAGACTAGAAAAGGCCGGTTCAGAACCAAGCGCGGCACCCTTTGGGCTCCTTTTCCTAATCTTGTGTTAGTAAAAGTTTGGTGAGAGACGATTCGCGCTTTTTCAGACTCGTGGCTTTCAGATCGTTTTCTGCTGTTCAGTTTGTGCTTGTGGGTTTGTATCTGCTCTTCAGTGCGTGCAGTCAGTTCGTATCGGAGTTTTCTGTGTGATCTTGCCTGGTCGTTGCTGTTTTTCAGGTCGCTCTTCACAGGCCTTGCTGTTCTTCAGTGCGTTCTGTTACTTCGTTCTGAGCAGCCGACCGTTTTCTAGCCACGTTTCGTATGCGTACTCCTCGTACAGTTCGTGCTGTGCGGGGGCTTGGTGTTGGGGTCCTGACCTTGACACAAGTCCAGTCCATTAACAGGGTGGGGAGGAGTTCATGGACCAAGAATTGGTTGCTTCAGCGTCACCAGTTCTCTCATATGCTTTTGCTCCGTGAGATCCGTGAGAATAATCCTGATGATTTCAGGAACTTTCTCAGGATGACGGACCCCGTGTTTCACCGTTTGTTGGCTTTGCTGACCCCTTATATTAGCAGGCAGGATACCTGCATGAGGCAAGCCATCACTCCGGAGCAGAGGTTGGTCGCTACCTTGCGGTATTTGGCCACAGGGAGAAGCCTGCAGGACCTCAAGTTCTCGACAGGCATCTCCCCCCAGGCTCTTCTTTGTGGACATTTACTGCTTGTGTTTGTTTGAGCTGACCCTGACAGAAATGTGTGGAGTGCAGAAAATGTCATGATTGTGTAACCTTATACAAAGCACTGTTGGCTGTTATTTACTAAATGCAAAGACACTTTTCACTTCACTGAAACAGCACTTGTAGTGCAAAGTGGATTTCCCCTTAGGAAATAACCCCCATTTTCTCATAAAACAACAATTACATCACCCCAAAAGTGTTGTAGCGTGAGACAATAATCCACACATTCTTGATGAACAATCTTTTTAATACCTGCACAATTACATGTGCATTTACCAAAGGTTTTTCTGACAAACCAACATGTTTGTTGTATACCAATTTTTGTGGTGTCATTATCCAAAATCAAAATGTGCATTTTATAGAAAACAGGCCTGTGTAAAACCAACAAGAAAGACACAAATCTTGATCTTACAAAGTTCACATTTGGTAGAACTGGAAGGCAATATCAGACATGAGTATTTAGGAACTGTGTTTGATATTGCGTTCAGATGGGGGGAAATCACCCCTGGAAAAGCCAAATTTGGAAGATGCACACAAATTTCCCAATGTCAACATGTGCTAGCTGCCATCACGGGGGATCAAGGGATGTGTTCTGGGGGAGAAAGCCCTTCCTCACCGCTACTTTATTATAGAGGAAGGGGTTGCACCCCCAAAACGCGTCCATTGATCTCCCGTGATGGCAGATAGCACATGTTGACACACTGTGTGCATCCTCCAAATTTGGCTTTGGGAAAAATCACAAAAACATTTAGCACATTGTAGCAGACAAAAGAAGAAAGTGATTTGGAGGGGCTTTAAACTCGCCCCAAAACATCAATGATGTTTTTATCTTTTGGAATAACATCATTGATGTTTTGGTTGATGTTTTCCAATTGTAAATTACACCCCATGATCTCCCCAATCAGGATCTGGGCACTTTCGGATGTGAAAGGATCTGCATCCACAACCTCACGATCACCTAAAAAGAGAGGAACCCCAAAATAAATTAGGTTTCAAAAAAATGCCGCAATCCATCTCTTATCGGAGCCTGTGGTCGCAGACACTCACCTGTTGTGGTAACTACTTCCACCACGTCTTCATCCTCCTGCTCATCTTGTGTTGGGGGGATTTCCCCTTCTTCCAGAGGAGGGGGGGGGGCTCTGGTCTCCTCGGATGAGGGGTGTCTTCCGAGTCTTTTCTCCCCTATGTAAAACAAAAATGGTATAATTAGCACACAGATATTTGATGGCAGAACTATAAAGATGAAACATTGCTTGGAAGTGGGGTACAATGATCTATTTTAGCAGAGTTCCAACATGTAGCTTCTTTAGTGCCCTTTGTCAAGCTGCAATACTTTACCTGTTTGGTAAAAGCTTCACAGATGTAGCCCCCCTATAGTATACACTGGAGCACCTGTGTGGCCCCCTAATAAAAATGGTGTTCTTGTGTCCCACACTAGTGCTCCAGTGTCCAGATGTGAAAACAGCTGCTCAGTGTCCTCTCCTTACACAGAATCTAGTTTGCATTTCATTCTAGTAACAAAGCCATCTACACAACCCAATTCTTTGAAGACAAGTATAGGGCGTCAAAATGGTGGCCAAATGCATATGGTCTAAACAATGGTATTTTATCGTCCGAAATAACAATGTGTGATCCGAACGAATAATGTGCCCATGAACATGAAAGTTGCCATTTTAAACTGTACAACAGTTCCTAAAAGCACATGGAGCAGCACGAACGTAATAAACATAAATAATAGGAACACAGCACAACTACTTACTTTTTTGCAGCACTCTCCGGATCTTTCTGTACTGCTCATGTTCTCGTAATTTCAGGTCCGACCACCGCTTCCTGAGCTGATCTTTCGAACCCCGAATTTCCGGTGCAGACTCCTGACCACTTTCGCCATGATCTTGGCCTTTCGGACATTGGGGTTGGGGTAAGGCCCATACTTTCCATCATAGTCGGCCTTCTTCAGGATACCACCATCTCCAACATCTCCCCAAAGGACATATTTGAGTCCTTTAATCTCCTTCTGGATCAGGATGTTTCAGGCTCCAGCCTTTCCTCCTCCTCCTCCTCGTTGCTACAATTAGCATGATCCTGCTGTCTATCCGCCATGTGCCCTTCCCCCACTGCGCCGAACGAAAAGGAGCGGGGAATAGACTAGAAAGAACGTCAGGGGCGGGCGGAGTTATACGCATACGCAGTGTGTATAAATCGTAACGCGCTCGTCTTACGTACGATCTGTGAGCGGAGGAAGGAGCATCGGAGACGCCGATCGTGCTAACGAAGGTAGGATCTAAACTTGGGCCTATACTGCTTCGAAATGGAAGCCTATATTGTAACAAGATTAGGGGAGTTTGGCCTGACATTAGGCTTTGTCTTGTGTTGTGTCTTACAGAGAAAATGGATGGGTTCAACGACCACAATTTCCTGCCCCTGTTCATAGACAAGTACAGGGAGCTGTCCTGTCTGTGGCAAGTGAGACACCCCCACTATAATCACAAACAGAAGAGGCAGGCAGCGCTGGAGAAACTGCTGGAGTTGGTGAAGCCGGTGGTCCCCACAGCAACCATCCCTTATTTGAAAGCTAAAATTGGTGGCCTGAGGAGCACTTATCTTAGGGAGCGCAAGAAGGTCACAGATTCCCAGAGGTCCAGAGCTGCAACAGATGACATTTATGTCCCCAGGCTGTGGTACTACGAGAGACTGCGATTTCTGTCAGACCACACTGAAGTCAGGGAATCCCTCTCAACTCTTCCTTCCACGCTTCCTTCCATCCCAGCTGAGGCTTCCGATGTCCAACCTGGGCCTTCCAGCCAGGAAGAAGTGGAGGAGCCCAGCTGGAGTCAGGTATAGCATTCTTCTACAGATTTCTGGTCAATAAATAAATGATGTTTATTAGATGTTATTATTGATCACTAATTGCTGATTAAAAAAAGTGCTTTACATATCAATAGACAGTAGTGGGCACCCAAAATTGGGAAAAGAATGAAAACTGCTGGGCTCAGAAGGATAGTCAGGGCCGGATTTGCCATAAGGCCACCGAGGCCAGGCCTCGGGGCGGCAACGGTGCAGGGGCGGCGCCGCTCCTGCGGCGACTTCGCGGCCGCCCCCCCTTTCAGGCTGCCCGTTAAATTTGATTAAGGGCACGGTGCCCTTAGGAAAGATGGCCGCGAGCCGCCCACTACTGCGCATGCGCAGTTCTGAAGCGGCTGGGCTCGGGAAAGCTCGTACGCGCTCGGCCGGGCGGCGCATGCGCAGTAGCGTGATTGCGCCGCCCGGCGCCATTTTTGAAAAGATTAACAAGTAATGTCAGCGGTGCGGCGGCGGGGGGAGAGAGATGACATCTCTCATTGCCAGCACCGCTGTTCCGCCCTCCTTCATCTGGTGGCAGACAGGCAGCGTAGCAAGTGACATCCCCATCGTGTGGCAAGTGACATTCCCATATGGTGGCAGCATGGCAAGTGACATCCCCATCTGGTGGCAACGTGGCAAGTGACATCCCCATCTGGTGGCAGCGTGGCAAGTGAGGTCTCCATCTGGTGGCAGCGTGGCAAGTGACATCCCCATCTGGTGGCAGCGTGGCAAGTGACATCCCCATCTGGTGGCAGCGTGGCAAGTGACATCCCCATCTGGTGGCAGTGTGGCAAGTGACATACCCATCTGGTGGCAGTGTGGCAAGTGACATCCCCATCTGGTGGCAGTGTGGCAAGTGACATCTCCATCTGGTGGCAACGTGGCAAGTGACATCTCCATCTGGTGGCAGCCAGGCAGTGTGGCAAGTGACATCTCCATCTGGTGGCAGTGTGGCAAGTGACATCTCCATCTGGTGGCAGGCAGAGTGGCAAGTGACATCTCCATCTGGTGGCAGGCAGAGTGGCAAGTGACATCTCCGTCTGGTGGCAGGCAGAGTGGCAAGTGACATCTCCATCTGGTGGCAGCGTGGCAAGTGACATCCCCATCTGGTGGCAGCCAGGCAGTGTGGTAAGTGACATCTCCATCTGGTGGCAGCGTGGCAAGTGACATCTCCATCTGATGGCAGCGTGGCAAGTGACATCTCCATCTGGTGGCAGGCAGTGTGGCAAGTGACATCTCCAGCTGGTGGCAGCGTGGCAAGTGACATCCCCATCTGGTGGCAGCCAGGCAGTGTGGCAAGTGACATCCCCATCTGGTGGCAGGCAGAGTGGCAAGTGACATCTCCATCTGGTGGCAGCGTGGCAAGTGACATCCCCATCTTGTGGCAGCCAGGCAGTGTGGCAAGTGACATCCCCATCTGGTGGCAGCCAGGCAGTGTGGCAAGTGACATCTCCATCTGGTGGCAGCGTGGCAAGTGACAGCTCCATCTGGTGGCAGCGTGGCAAGTGACATCTCCATCTGGTGGCAGCCAGGCAGTGTGGCAAGTGACATCTCCATCTGGTGGCAGCATGGCAAGTGACATCCCCATCTGGTGGCAGGCAGAGTGGCAAGTGACATCTCCATCTGGTGGCAGCGTGGCAAGTGACATCCCCATCTGGTGGCAGCCAGGCTGTGTGGCAAGTGACATCCCCATGTGGTGGCAGTGTGGCAAGTGACATCCCCATGTGGTGGCAGTGTGGCAAGTGACATCCCCATCTGGTGGCAGTGTGGCAAGTGACATCCCCATCTGGTGGCAGCATGGCAAGTGACATCCCCATCTGGTGGCAGCATGGCAAGTGACATCCCCATCTGGTAGCAGCCAGGCAGTGTGGCAAGTGACATCTCCATCTGGTGGCAGCGTGGCAAGTGACATCTCCATCTGGTGGCAGCGTGGCAAGTGACATCTCCATCTGGTGGCAGCGTGGCAAGTGACATCTCCATCTGGTGGCAGCCAGGCAGTGTGGCAAGTGACATCTCCATCTGGTGGCAAGTGACATCCCCATCTGGTGGCAGCCAGGCAGTGTGGCAAGTGACATCTCCATCTGGTGGCAGCATGGCAAGTGACATCCCCATCTGGTGGCAGACAGGCAGTGTGGCAAGTGACATCCCCATCTGGTGGCAGCGTGGCAAGTGACATCTCCATCTGGTGGCAGCCAGGCAGTGTGGCAAGTGACATCTCCATCTAGTGGCAGCATGGCAAGTGACATCCCCATCTGGTGGCAGGCAGAGTGGCAAGTGACATCTCCATCTGGTGGCAGCGTGGCAAGTGACATCCCCATCTGGTGGCAGCCAGGCAGTGTGGCAAGTGACATCCTCATGTGGTGGCATCATGGCAAGTGACATCTCCATCTGGTGGCAGGCATAGTGTCAAGTGACAAGCGATGGTGGCAAGTGACACGCTCAGGGCTCCCAATGATTCTGCATTATGGTGATTTGAACTATTTCATTTTACATTACAATGTAATGATAGAAGTAATGTGTTTCAATCATCCTGACACCATACCAACCATGGTGCCGGGGATGATTGACGCACTAACACCAGCCATTGCCCTGAAAAATTGCCAGCGAAAAATCCTTACCCCACGCGCACTTACCCTGAAGTATTTTTAGTCTGTACAATTAAAGCCAGTTGTTTTCAGTGTTCTTGTGTATGGAGATATGTTTTTAATTGATCTATTGTAGCAGTCATCGATAAAGGACGAGAATGGTGGTGTGTGTGTGTGTGTGTGGGGGGGGGGGGCGGCATTGAAGGACCCGGCCTTGGGGCGGCAAAGGGAGTAAATCCGGGCCTGAGGATAGTCTGTTATATTTGTTAACATTCAATTTGCAGCAGTCAGGAGGTGAAAATTGTGTGTGATTGATGAATAAAAAACTAAAACTATGTCCCTTTTTCATACACAGGAAGACCTCAGCCAGGAGGAGGTTGTGGAATGTGGCAGTCAGGAGGAGGCGGGGATTAGTGGCAGCCAGGAGGAGGCGGGGCTAAGTGTCAGCCAAGAGAAGCCTGGGACAAGTCGCAGCCTGAGCCTCAGGTCCCTCCCCTCCGCCTGCCATATAAACGAGCCAGGAAGGCCACTCCGAGTCCCGTGCAGGATTCAGCGTACAGGCTGATCCAGGAGGCTTTGGCGTCCCTCCGAGCCTTCCCCAGTCCTGAAGAGGCCTTTGCCTGCATGGCTGCCACAAAATTGCAGGGCATGCAGGAGGGTCAACGCAAGATCTCTGAGGACCTGATTTATAAAGTCCTTCGTAAGGGGGAGAGTGGGGAACTGACACACAAGACAGATGTCATTGAGATCGACGATCCTCCTCCTCCTCCTGCTGCCACAACTCCACCACCACAGCCAAAGGCTGGAAGGAAGCGTGGAAAGAAGACCTGAGAGTGATTGCCCTGGGTTCAGTCTGGTCTGACAGAAGCTGCAGTCTCTCGTATGACCACAGCCTGGGGACACAGATGTCATCTGCTGCTTTCCGGATCTCTGGGACTTCTGGACCAGACTGCCCTCCCTTATGATATGGACTCCTCAGGCCACCAATTTTGCTTTTAAATAGTTGATGTCTGCCCCGGGGGTCCAAGGCTTCGCCCACTTCTGCAGTTTCTCCAGCGTTGCCTCCCTCTTTGTTTAGTTGTGAGCCCTTAATAAAATTTTTTTGGGTAAATTCTACTCTCCTGTGTGTGTTTTCATCCAAAAAGGACAGTTTGTTGGTGACGATTCAGGTACATTTCTAAAGTACAATGTGAAATTAACAAGGGACAACAACACCAAACAATCTCCTACAGATTAAATAGAACAACATATTAGTGGTGTTGTGGGAACTTGTCACAAAAAACACACAAACATTTTCGGGAATACAAATCAAAATCACCAAAAAAAAAAAAAATAAAAAAGAGAAACACAAAAAAAGAATCTACATTAAAGTCCAAAAAAAAAAAAAAATTTTGTTGTCAGATGTGAGAAATCAAAATATATTGAGGGAATCCCGATAAATAGTAACAAAATAAGTTTGTGAGAAGTGTGTGTGAATATGAGCAGCAAAACTACTTAATTCTTGTCACATTATAAAGAAGAAGAGAGTGCGCTGTATTAAACCATTTTGAACATTGCAGCGTGACGAAAGTGCTGTATCCATTCCGAATGCTACGTTTACCAGAACGAGCTGTCCCGTGTCGGAATTTCTTCTGAGCATGCGTGGCACTTTGTGCGTCGGAACAGGCCACACACGGTCGGAAATTGACGCGATCGGATTTTGTTGTCGGAAAATTTTATCTCCTGCTGTCCAACTTTGTGTGTCGGAAAATCCGATGGAAAATGTCCGATGGCGCCCACACACGGTCGGAATTTCCGACAACACGCTCCGATCGGACATTGTCCATCGGAAAATCCGACCGTGTGTACGGGGCATTAAAGTGTGTTTTAGTAATCACTTTAGCTTTGTGTAAAGAGATATTGAGATCTAAGAAATCTACAGATTTTTCATCTATTTTCCATACCAATTTTATGTTCTTCTCATTCCTATTCAATCCTTCTAAAAATTCTTCTAATGCCGCGTACACACGGTCGGACTTTTCGTCTACAAAAGTCCGACAGCCTGTCCGACAGACTTCCGGCGGACTTCCGGCGGACTTTCGGCGGACTTGCAGCAGACTTTCTAACGAACGGACTTGCCTACACACGACCACACAAAAGTCCGACGGATTCGTACGTGATGACGTACACCGGACTAAAATAAGGAAGTTCATAGCCAGTAGCCAATAGCTGCCCTAGCATGGGTTTTTGTCCGTCGGACTAGCACACAGACGAGCGGATTTCGGGGTCCGTCGTAGTTACGACGTAAAGATTTGAAGCATGTTTCAAATCTAAAGTCCGTCGGATTTGAGGCTGAAAAAGTCTGCTGAAAGTCCGGAGAAGCCCACACACGATCGGATTACCAGCCAGCTTTAGTCCGTCAGCGTCCGTTGGACTTTTGTAGATGAAAAGTCCGACCGTGTGTACGCGGCATAATAACTCCTTCTTCCCATTCCAGACGATCACAATATCATCTATATACCTTCCATATAGGGTTAATTCGGCTGGCATATTCTCATATATCGCTTCTTCTTCCCAAAATGCCATAAAAGCATTAGCTATACTGGGTGCAAATTTCGCCCCCATGGCTATGCCAGTTATTTGCCTGTAATAAACCTGGTCATGCCAAAAATAATTGTGTTTTAAACAGAAGTCGAGGCATTTGATTAAAAATATTACTGATGATATCTGTGTTCATGGATTTATGCTGACACTACAGACAATTATAATTGTGCTTATGGTGGCACGGAAGATCCCCTGGCGGTAGAAGTTGGAACAACGTTACACAACGAACCTCAAATCATCATTATATGCTAATCTAACATAGATGAAGGTGAGAGCTTTGTGAACATTATTGATGGGATTTTACTAGTCCACCGAATCGCACACTGGATCTCCTTTACTACAATTTTGTCTCTTTTTTGTGGACAATTTTTGATCAATGTGGTTTAGAGACTAACATTATTTATTATCATTTGCCCTGGAATTTTTTATGGATATATGAATTTATTATTGTGCACTCAAGTTTTTATACTGTAGCGCGGAATCACTTTTTAATTATTATGAAATGAGGAAAGCTCGCACCACCCCACAGATCCAGCTAATGGGGCACCAAATACAGATTTACGCGGACATCTCGCCCTTCATTATCCAGAAAAGGCGGGCGATCAAGCCCCTTCTGACGGTTATGACACAAAAGAATATCAAGTATTGGTGGCTTTTCCCTTTCTGAAATTTGATTTCCACGGCAAACCTTTTCGATTCTCCACATTCCAGGAAGGAGAACAACTGATGCAAAAGCTGGGCCTCCTCCCAAAGGATTCACCTTCTCCTCCACCTCCAGCATGACCAAACGTCCACCTCCATCTAGCATTCTCACCTCTCTCTGGCTAACACCCAGAAACAAGAAAGCTAAAGAAGGACTCCCCCCCTGAGTTTGAGGGGCTCCTTTCCCTTTCTATACAAAATTCTTATTTGCTGGGTCAGGAACCTCCTAGACCCCTGGCATTTTTGCCCAACCAAAACCTATCCCCACATAGTCTGTTTTTAAGGGACTACTACTTCTCTGGTCGCCTATGCTTGCTACACCCCATCACTGAGGTTTTTTTTTTTTTTTCACCATATTTTTGTGTCTCTGAACCTCCACTGATCCGGTAAGGTTCCACTTTTTGCTGACGTTCCATTCTTTTATTTATTTATTTTTTTTTTATGTAATCTGCCAGGATAACCAGCTGGACTCTGCAGACTTCCTGCACAACCTACAGGACTGATCACCCGAACGCCTTCAGTCTGCACTACAACACAGTCAGCGCCTATGCCAGAGGAACTTTACCCCAATTAATGGATCCTTACTTTCTTTCTTTAGGTCCGCAGGCGTTGTCATGGAGCTTCCAGAGGGAACTGTTCTAGACCCTTCCCCCAACACAAAACCGGAGGCGGGTCAGACCCATTAGGCTCACCTCTCCCCCTTCCCTATTCCCCTCTCCTTTCCCTTAGTTTGCATTTTTTTTTTAATCCAGATCTCCAAGGCGGGCTATACAAAGGACATACAGTACATGGTCCCACGTTATCTTTGTGTACTCCTCTCTCATCTAGCCCATATCCTGCTATACCTCTAGTCCTGGTTATTCCTTTTTCTCTAGCTTATAGGGCACAAATATCCTGTCTGTTCACATTTTTTATTGTTACGAGCTGTTAGATAGGGGTGCACCTACTCCCGTACTCGGAGTTGTCAATTGTAGTTGTTTCGCTACTCCTGGTCCGGAACTCCCTCACTAGGGATGAGCTTCGTGTTCGAGTCGAACCCATGTTCGACTCGAACATTGGCTGTTCGGTCGTTCGCCGAATTCCGAACTTTATGGGCCGTTCGCGCCAAATTCGTGTGGCGCGTCACGGCCCATAATTCACTGTGGCATCGCAGTGCATTGCTGGCTGATGATTGGCCAAGCATGCACTATGACCTGCATGCTTGGCCAATCACAGCGCCGCCTTAACAGAGAGCCGTAATTGGCCAAAGCCAAGGAGGCTTTGGCCAATTATGGCTCAGGGGATTTAGTACACGCCCCACACTATATAAGGCCGCCTGCACGGCGGCCCTGTGTAGTGTGTGTTCCGGCGTCCATTAAGAGAGAGAGAGAGACAGACAGTAACATTTGATTTGAGTTAGATAGATTAGGCAGAACAGTCAGTCAGTTAGCTGCACTTACAGTGTATTGTGTATATATATGCATCCCAGGTGTTGCATATATATATATACACTGTATTCAGTTTAGCTAGATCCGTTCCTGTTATCTTCTAGACTATTTACATTTAGTGCAGTGCGTCCTGCTCACAGTGTTCAGCTAGATCCGTTCCTGTTATATTCCTACTGACAGGCAGGCTTGTCTTGTTACAGTATTTACAGCTACCTGAAGAAAATTACTGGTGTTACTTTGATCCTATTAGTACCACAGTCAGGCAGCTAGACTATTTACAGTTAGTGCAGTGCGTCCTGCTCACAGTGTTCAGCTAGATCCATTCCTGTTATCTTCTTACTGACAGGCAGGCTTGTCTTGTTACAGTATATACAGCTACCTGAAGAAAATTACTGGTGTTCTTTTGATCCTATTAGTACCACAGTCAGGCAGCTAGACTATTTACAGTTAGTGTAGTGCGTCCTGCTCACAGTGTTCAGCTAAACCTACAAGTTAGTGGGGTGCATCCTGCTCACAGTGTTCAGCTAAACCTACAAAAGTTAGTGGGGAGCGTCCTGCTCAGTGTTCAGCTAAACCTTCAAGTTAGTGCGGTGCGTCCTGCTCACAGTGTTCAGTTAGATCCGTTCCTGTTATCTTCTTACTGACAGGCAGGCTTGTCTTGTTACAGTATATACAGCTACCTGAAGAAAATTACTGATGTTCTTTTGATCCTATTAGTACCACAGTCAGGCAGCTAGACTATTTACAGTTAGTGCAGTGCGTCCTGCTCACAGTGTTCAGCTAAATCTACAAAAGTTAGTGGGGTGCGTCCTGCTCAGTGTTCAGCTAAACCTTCAAGTTAGTGCGGTGCGTCCTGCTCACAGTGTTCAGCTAGATCCGTTCCTGTTATCTTCTTACTGACAGGCAGGCTTGTCTTGTTACAGTAAATACAGCTACCTGAAGAAAATTGCTGGTGTTCTTTTGATCCTATTAGTACCACAGTCAGGCAGCTAGACTATTTACAGTTAGTGCAGTGCGTCCTGCTCACAGTGTTCTGCTAAACCTACAAGTTAGTGGGGTGCGTCCTGCTCACAGTGTTCAGCTAAACCTACAAGTTAGTGGGGTGCGTCCAGCTCACAGTGTTCAGCTAAACCTACAAGCTAGTGGGGTGCGTCCTGCTCACAGTGTTCAGCTAGATCCGTTTCTGTTATCTTCTTACTGACAGGCAGGCTTGTCTTGTTACAGTAAATACAGCTACCTGAAGAAAATTGCTGGTGTTCTTTTGATCCTATTAGTACCACAGTCAGGCAGCTAGACTATTTACAGTTAGTGCAGTGCGTCCTGCTCACAGTGTTCTGCTAAACCTACAAGTTAGTGGGGTGCGTCCTGCTCACAGTGTTCAGCTAAACCTACAAGTTAGTGGGGTGCGTCCAGCTCACAGTGTTCAGCTAAACCTACAAGCTAGTGGGGTGCGTCCTGCTCACAGTGTTCAGCTAGATCCGTTTCTGTTATCTTCTTACTGACAGGCAGGCTTGTCTTGTTACAGTAAATACAGCTACCTGAAGAAAATTGCTGGTGTTCTTTTGATCCTATTAGTACCACAGTCAGGCAGCTAGACTATTTACAGTTAGTGCAGTGCATCCTGCTCACAGTGTTCTGCTAAACCTACAAGTTAGTGGGGTGCGTCCACCTCACAGTGTTCAGCTAAAGCTACCTGTAGAAGGTTGGTGGTGTTCTCATACTACAGGCAGGCAGTTGATTTTGCTAGCTGCAGTATCAGTACATATATATATATATATATATATATATCCCAGCTTAGTGCAGCTACAGGCCATTAGTATGTCTGGAAGGCCAAGAAGGAGAGGCAGACAGTCACAAGCCAATAAGAGAGGGCAAGCAGGCCCTGTGTCTAGTGTTGGTCGTGGAGACGGTGCATCCTCATCAGCACGTGGCCATGGGACATGCTTGGCCTTTTTTTCGGCAGCTGGCCATGTTGAGCCGCAACATGCGGAAGACTTGGTCGAGTGGATGACCAAGCCGTCCTCATCCTCCTCATCCTCTCTCACCCATGCCCAGGGTACTTTGTCTGGCAAAGCAGCGGCCTCTTCCCTCGGCTCAATGTCAACAGTGACTCCTTCCCTAGCCCCACCATGTCCTCCTGAGGAGTCCCTCGAACTGTTTGACCACAGTGTTGGGTACATGCTCCAGGAGGATGCCCAGCGTTTGGAAGGCTCTGATGATGATACTGAGCTCGATGAAGGCAGTAACACGAGCACAGACAGAGGGGGTGCCCAAGAAGGACAGCAATCTGGCAGTCATGCTCCCCCTGCTGCAGCATACTGCCAGGTTTGCTCCAGTGATGAGGAGGGAGGGGATGATGAGGTCACTGACTCAACGTGGGTGCCTGATAGGAGAGAGGAGGAGGAGGAGGAGGAGGAGGTGGCACATCACCAATGAGGCAGGATGCCCTCCAGGGGCCAGCCTAAGGGCAGCACATTGACTGCATCACACCCCAAAGCTCCACATGTGCAGGGCGCTGCAGTCTCTGCGCGTTATTCAAAAAGTTCTTTGGTGTGGGCCTTTTTTGAGACGAGTGCATCAGATCGCACCGCTGCTATTTGCAACATATGTCTCAAGCGTATCTCGCGTGGCCAAAACATCTCCCGCTTGGGTACCACATGCTTGACCAGACATATGTTGACCTGCCATGCAGTTCGTTGGCAAGCGTATCTAAAAGACCCACACCAAAGAACAAAGAGGACCTCTGCTTGCTCCTCATCAGCTGAGATTTCCAACCCCACTAGACCTTCAGTCCTCTCTGAGACCTGCACTGAGAGGAATGAAGGTGTAGAATTAGGTGTGTCACAGCCACGTACTTGTGGGCAATCTGATTTTGGTACACCGACGTCAGATTGTACCAGGCAAATTTCCCTGCCCCAGCTGCTGCACCGCCGAAAGAAGTTTGCTCCCAGCCATCCACATGCCCAGCGGTTGAATGCTAGCTTGGCAAAATTGCTAGCACTTCAACTGCTGCCTTTTCAGTTGGTAGACTCTGCCCCCTTCCGTGAGTTTGTGGAATGTGCGGTTCCTCAGTGGCAGGTACCCAAACGCCACTTTTTCTCACGGAAGGCGATTCCAGCTCTCTACCAGCATGTGGAAGGCAATGTCCATGCCTCGCTGTCAGGGCGGTCAGCGGTAAGGTGCATATTACCGCTGACTCATGGTCCAGCAGGCATGGACAGGGACATTACCTAAGTTTCACGGCGCATTGGGTGACTCTGCTGGCAGCTGGGAAGGATGCAGGACAAGGTGCAGTAGTGTTGGAGGTTGTTCCGCCACCACGCCTCCAAAATGCTAATGATTGTGACACACCTCTCTCCTCCACCCCCTCCTCTTCTTCTTCCTCCATGGCCTCTTCCTCGGAACCAGCGGTGCTCCATAGTCGTTCAAGGGGCTACGCAAGTACGCAGGCCAAAAGATGCCATGCGGTGCTTGAGCTGGTGTGCTTGGGGGACAGGAGCCACACTGGGGCAGAGGTTCTGTCAGCTCTGCAGGGGCAGGTTCAGAGGTGGTTGACGCCACGCCAACTTAAGGCAGGAATGGTGGTTTGTGACAATGGCACCAACCTCCTCTCTGCCCTCCGACAGGGACAAATGACCCATGTGCCCTGTTTGGCTCACGTCCTTAACTTGGTGGTGCAGCGGTTCTTGGGCAGGTATCCGGGCTTACAGGATGTCCTGAGGCAGGCCAGGAAAGTCTGTGTGCATTTCCGCCGGTCATATAATGCCAGTGCTCGGCTGACGGACCTCCAAAAGGAGTTTAACCTGCCCAAGAACCGCCTAATCTGTGACATGCCCACCAGGTGGAACTCAACGTTGGCCATGCTGCAGCGGCTGCACACGCAGCAGAGGGCCATCAATGAGTACCTGTGCGACTATGGCACCAGGACAGGGTCAGGGGAGCTTGTTTTTTTTTCCCCACGCCAGTGAGCTATGATCAGGGATGCATGCACTGTCCTGTCACCATTTGAGGAGGCCACGAGGATGGTGAGCAGTGACAGTGCATGCATCAGTGACACTGTCCCCCTTGTCCACCTGTTGGAGCACACGCTGCGTGGAATAATGGACAGGGCACTTGAGGCAGAACAGAGGCAGGAAGAGGAGGACTTCCTGTCACGGACATGGCCAGAGCGGAGGCTGTTGGAGAGGACTGTGTGCAAGCCTGTTGCCCACCGATTATGGGCCCTAGCATTTGAGGTGAATGAGAAATCCAATCTGAACTGTATTAATCGGACTCAGTCATGTATATATTGTATGGGGACTCCTTACTGTATATTTGTGTCCCTGAAGAGGGAGGGGGGATTCCTCCAGCAGCCCCCTGCTGATAAGACTGATTCATTCTGCTGGGACACATCCTGTGAGGAGATGCTGGTGTTATCAACATGTGTTTATGTTAATTGAGAGAGCTGATCACATTAGCCACCAGCCCTGGCTAATAGACGAATGGTCTAGGCTGAGGAGGGGGGAGATTGTTGTTTGTATTGTTAATTGTATTAATGTGTGAAGCTCGGTGCCCACAAGACTGTCATCTGGTCTGGGTACATTTTGTAGTAAATTAGGTCATGTTAATTAGGTTAGCTTTGAGTCATCCCTGCTGTATAAAGGTCTGTGAGATCTCAATAAAGGTAGTTCTGATGTACTCCAAGACTGGTGTTGTCTAGTTCTTGGGGTTCCTATAGCCAGATCCATTGGACTCGTGTTCCAGAACTTAGGAAGCGGTATATGACGGAAACACTCAAGCGGAGTGTGGGGCGTTCCGTGACACTTCCTTAGCTCTCAAGGCCCCCTTTATCCAGACAGTGTTCCTGCGTGCCCGCCGATCACACAGGAAGAGGACGAGGAGGAAGAGGAGGAGGAGGAGGAGGAGGAAGATTGTGTCAGTATGGAGGTGGAGCCTGGCACTCAGCATCAGCAGCAGTCTTTAAGGGATCAGTCCCAAGAAACACATGGACTTGTACGTGGCTGGGAGGAGGTGGCTGCGGACCATGTCGTCCTTAGTGACCCAGAGGACTCCGGACCGAATGCCTCAGCAAACCTACGCTGCATGGCCTCCCTGACCCTGCAAAGCCTGCGTAAGGATCCTCGTATTCGTGGTATCAAGGAGAAGGACCAATACTGGCTGGCAACCCTCCTTGATCCACGTTACAAGGGTAAGGTTGCGGACCTTATCTTGCCATCGCAGAGGGAGCAGAGGATGAAACATCTTCGGGAGCCTTGCAGAAAGGTCTGTGCAACGCGTTCCCAGAGACTGGGAGGTTACAAACTCCTGTTTCTGGACAACGTGTTGCTGAGGCTTCGGTCAGTCAAAGAAGGAGCGGTGGAGAAGGTGGCCGTCTGACCGATGCGTTCAGACAATTTTTTGGTCTGCAGCCCCAAGGTATGATCGGTTCCAGCAACCATCGCCAGCGTCTGTTTTACATGGTGCAGGAATACCTAGGGGCAAGATCAGACTTGGACACCTTTCCCACCGAAAATCCTCTGGGTTACTGGGTCTTGAGGATGGATCACTGGCCAGAGCTTGCACAGTATGCAATTGAGCTACTGGCCTGTCCTGCATCCAGCGTTCTTTCGGAACGCACATTCAGTGCTGCTGGAGGCGTGGTAACCGATCACAGGGTGCGTCTGTCCACTGACTCGGTCGATCGACTGACCTTCATAAAAATGAATGAGTCTTGGATCACCACCAGCTACCAAGCACCTGATGCTGATGTAACCGAATAATTTTTTTTGAAATCTCAGATCCCTTCAAAGACTGCCTATGCTGATGCTGAGTGACTATCCCTGAGTAATTATCCTCTTCCTCCTCAATCATCACGCTGATAGCTTGTAAGAACATTTTTGGTTCTGGGCGCCACCACCAGTGCCTAAGGCCCAATTTTTCAGCCCCTGTTTAACAGGGGCGTGTAATTACAATTTTTGATGTAATACTTTGCAGCAGGGCTCGTTCCTGCATTGCATTCCAACTAGAGTGTCTGTGAGGGGTTGCAGTGTTGTGGCACCAGCACCAGTGCCTAAGGCCCATTTTTTCTGCCCCTGTTTAACAGGGGCGTGTAATTACAATTTTTGATGCAATACTTTGCAGCAGGGCTCGTTCCTGCATTCCAACTATAGTGTCTGTGAGGGGTTGCAGTGTTGTGGCACCAGCACCAGTGCCTAAGGCCCAATTTTTCAGCCCTTGTTTAACAGGGGCGTGTAATTACAATTTTTGATGCAATACTTTGCAGCAGGGCTCGTTCCTGCATTCCAACTAGAGTGTCTGTGAGGGGTTGCAGTGTTGTGGCACCAGCACCAGTGCCTAAGGCCTAATTTTTCAGCTCCTGTTCAACAGGGGCATGTAATTACAATTCTTGATCTAATATTTCACAGCAGAGCCCTGTGAGGGCTTACAGTGTTGTGGCCACAGCAACACCTAAGGCCCAAATTTCTGCTGAGTATATAGGGCAGGACCCTACTTTCAAACAACTAACTTACAAACGACTCCTACTTGCAAACGGAAGGAGACAACAGGAAGTGAGATGAAATCTACCCCTAGGAAGGGAAATTCTCTCCTGTAAGAGTTAATATGGGAAAAACATTTCTCCTTTCCACTGATGCTTTCCAATCCTTGTTCCACAAAAAAACCCAAATTTTCAAAAAACATTTTTCATTGGGACAAAAAGTGAGGTGAAATCTTCTGAAGAGGAGGAAAGACAGCAAAACAAATGTCACAGGGGTGATAACCCTTCCCTATGTTTTCCAAAAAGCTTAAAAAAGATTTTTTGGCTGGAGCTAAACACGTTAAAAATGTACCCGTTCAAAATTACAAAGAGATTCTACTTAACAACAAACCTACAGCCTGTATACTGCTGTTCAGAGTATATAGGGCCTGGTGGCCCCACACCTTTCCTTATTTTAATTTGGGTGCAGGGTTCCCCTTAATATCCATACAAGACCCAAAGGGCCTGGTAATGGACTGGGAGGTACCCATGCCGTTTGTCTCACTGATTTTCATCCATAGTGCCAGGACCCGACATTACATTAAACCCGCAAGCAGTTTTAAATGAGATTTTTTCCTTTAAAAATGACATTTGGTTCAGGGACTGTTCTAAATACGGGAAACACGCGTCACTTTACAGGCATACTATAGACACCCCTCAGGTACGATATTTAAAGGAATATTTCACTTTTTTTTTTTACTTTAAGCATCATTAAAATCACTGCTCCCGAAGAAACGGCCGTTTTTAAAAGTTTTTTTTGCATTGATACATATCCCCTGGGGTAGGACCCGGGTCCCCAAACCCTTTTTAGGACAATACCATGCAAATTAGCCTTTAAAATGAGCACTTTTGATTTCGAACGTTCGAGTCCCATAGACGTCAATGGGGTTCTAACGTTCGTGCGAACTTTCGGTCTGTTCGCAGGTTCTGGTGCGAACCGAACCGGGGGGTGTTCGGCTCATCCCTATCCCTCACTAGTTGAGGGATACCATGATTACCTCTCCAGGTGAGGTGGTCTTGCTCTCACCTCTACCCCGGAGCTCACCTCTACTAGTTCTTCATACTGTCTTTTATCTCTTTCTTCTATCCCTCATCTCTCTAAGACCCCTTTCACACTGGGGCGGTTTGCAGGCGTTATTGCGCTAAAAATACCGCCTGCAAACCGACCCAAAACAGCCGCTGCTGTTTGTTCAGTGTGAAAGCCCTAGGGCTTTCACACTGAAGCGGTGCGCTGGCAGGAGAAGAAAAAAACTCCTGCAAGCGGCATCTTTGGAGCGGTGAAGGATCGGTGTATTCACCGGTCCTAAACCGCTCCTGCCCATTGAAATCAATGGGGCAGTGCGGCTATACCGCGGCAATACCGCGGCTATAGCCGCGCTATGCAAGCGGTTTTAACCCTTTTTCGGCCGCCAGCGGGGGTTAAAACCGCACCGCTAGCGGCCGAATACAGCTGCAAAAACGACAGTAAAACATCGCTAAAAAAAGGCGCTGTTTTACTGCCGACGCCCCCACCGCCCCAGTGTAAAAGGGGCCTAATTTTTCTTTCAGTGATGGACGTGGTCTCACGCCTCGGCAGGAATCCGACGAATTACATGGTGAACCCTCCCACAGCATCCGCAATGGGATCAGCCTCTGCAACGAAGGTAGGTAGTCGGGGATCGCCCGCTTTCTCCTCCTTACTGCTCCATGGCTGACCCCACCACACATAGACCAGCCCTACGCATTGCCACCCACAACGTTCAGGGACTTAATTCCCCGGTGAAACGAAGGAAAATCTTTCAACATTATCATGCCCAAAAAGTAGATATACTGTTTTTACAAGAAACACATTTTCCTAATCATATACCCCCTCATTCGTTCCCCAGATTTTACTTAGCGAACTCTTACAATAAGCCCAAAGGCATAGGCCTGTTCTTTTCTTGCAAAACTCAGTTCTCCCTGGTATCTGAATTTAGAGACCCGGAGGACAGATTTTTGTTTGTAAAGGTTCTTATAGACAAACAACTTTACTCCCTCATTTCTTATTACGCGCCAAACAAGGGGCAGGCAAAGATCTTTAAATCCCTTTTTCACACCCCTGCACCACCTACTTAAGGCTTAGTCATCTATGGAGGAGACTCCAACCTAGCCTTTGATGCGGGCATAGATAAAACTCGTCCCCCAGGCAAAAACCGGGTCCGTCCTACCAGGCAGAGTCTTATTGTGGCCAGACAGATATACTATCACAGTTTGGTGGATGTCTGGAGGGAAATGAACCCGAGGGCACGGGACTATATGCACTACTCCAACCCGCATCAAACATTTTCTAGAATTGACCGTTTTTTTCTTCTACAACAACATGTCCCACTGGTGCATAGGTCAGACATTAGAGACTCTGCCTGGTCGGACCATTCCCTTCTCTTACTGACATTGAATGGAGGACCAATTCAACGTCCGGGATTTCACTGGAGACTGAATGCCTCTACCCTTAGCAACCCAACTCACGTTTGCGAAATCGAAAAACGCATTCAGGAATACTTCCTTCAGAATGACATTAATGACATCTTCCCATCTACTCTGTGGGCAGCTCATAAGGCGACAATTAGGGGTATCCTAATCCAAATTTCCTCTAGAATACGCAAAGCTCACACGTTGGACATTGACAGGTTGGAGAGGGAGTTTTCCTCCCTAAGCAAACTGCACAAGTCCAAACCTACATCAGGCTCTGCTAAGCCCTGAATCTAGCGCTCACCGCAATAGCAGAAAAGAATCTCAGATGGGAGGGGGGACGCTTCTACCACCAAAAAGATAAAGTAGATTCTTTATTAGCAAGACGATTAACCCATAAAATAGGATCCCATGCACTCCCCAAAATAAAATGAAGTGACGGGTCCCTCACACAGAACCCCAAAAAAATGATGGAAGCCTTGCATGACTTCTATCGCACTCTGTATAGCAAGGTGGGCATGGAACCCTCTCCCGACATCATAGATTCCTTTTTGGGATTGGTGAAGATCAGGGAACAGCACAGGGACAAGTTAGAAGCCCCGATCTCAATGGCAGAAGTAGCACAGATCATTAAGAACTAGGGATGAGCTTCGAGTCGAACTCATGTTCCACTCGAACATTGGCTGTTCGCAAGTTCGCCGAACAGCGAACAATTTGGGGTGTTCGCGCAAATTCGAATGCCGCGGAACACCCTTTAAAAGTCTATGGGAGAAATCAAAAGTGCTAATTTTAAAGGCTAATATGCAAGTTATTGTCATAAAAAGTGTTTGGGGACCTGGGTCCTGCCCCAGGGGACATGGATCAATGCAAAAAAAAGTTTTAAAAACGGCCATTTTTTCAGGAGCAGTGATTTTAATAATGCTTAAAGTCAAACAATAAAAGTGTAATATCCCTTTAAATTTCATACCTGGGGGGTGTCTATAGTATGCCTGTAAAGGGGCGCATGTTTCCCGTGTTTAGAACAGTCTGACAGCAAAATGACATTTTGAAGGAAAAAACTCATTTAAAACTACCGCGGCTATTGCATTGCCGACAATACACATAGAAGTTCATTGATAAAAACGGCATGGGAATTCCCCAAAGGGGAACCCCGAACCAA
Source organism: Aquarana catesbeiana (assembly GCF_042186555.1). Taxonomy (NCBI): domain Eukaryota; kingdom Metazoa; phylum Chordata; class Amphibia; order Anura; family Ranidae; genus Aquarana; species Aquarana catesbeiana. The sequence continues at coordinate 188,097,319 of NC_133330.1, read as the reverse complement.
AATTAAAAAAAAAAAAATGACGTGGGAGTCCCCCTAAATTCTTAAATAACGGGGGGGCGGGGCCACCCGGTGACCCCGCCCCCCTCTGACGCACGGGACATGACGGGACTTCCCTGTGGCATTCCCTGTGACGTCACAGGGAAGTCCCGTCAAGTCACCGTGCGTCAGAGGGGGCGGGGTCACCGGGTGGCCCCGCCCCCCCGTTATTTAAGATCTGTCAGACGAGGAGCGCCGTCACACAGCGGGAGCCTCCCTCCATGCCAGCATGGATTGCGGAGCGGCCCGGAGAAGAAAATGAAGAAGAGAAGAAGAGAAGAAAAGAAGAAGAGAAGAGCGGGAGCCTCCCCCCCATGCCATGGGTGCGGAGCGGCCCGAGGAGAAGAAGATAGAAGACGCCGCGGACGAGATGCTGGACGAGAACGCCGGAGGAAGAACCAGAAGAGCCAGAAGAACCAGAAGAACCAGAAGATGAAGGAAGATAGAAGAAAGAAGAAGCATTTAAATAAAGGAATTGTCAAAAACTGTCTCTTGTCATTTTTAACATTTTTGACACTTTTTTTGTGAAATGGTAGGGGTACTTATGTACCCCCTTACCATTTCACACGGGGGGGGGCGGGATCTGGGGGTCACCTTGTTAAAGGGGGCTTCCAGATTCCGATAAGCCCCCCGCCCGCAGACCCCCACAACCACCGGCCAGGGTTGTGGGGATGAGGCCCTTGTCCTCATCAACATGGGGACAAGGTGTTCTGGGGGGCTACCCCAAAGCACCCTCCCAATGTTGAGGGCATGTGGCCTGGTACGGTTCAGGAGGGAGGGGGGGCCGCACTCTCGTCCCCCCCTCTTTTCCTGCGGCCTGCCAGGTTGCGTGCTCGGATAAGGGTCTGGTATGGATTTTTGGGGGGACCCCACGCCGTTTTTTTTTTTTGGCGCGGGGTTCCCCTTAAAATCCATACCAGACCTGAAGGGTCTGGTATGGAATTTAGGGGGAACCCCACGTCATTTTTTTTTTAAAATTTTGGCCGGGGTTCCCCTTAATATCCATACCAGACCTGAAGGGCCTGGTATGGAATTTAGGAGGACTCCCACGTCATTTTTTTTTTTAAATTTTGGTTCGGGGTTCCCCTTTGGGGAATTCCCATGCCGTTTTTATCAATGAACTTCTATGTGTATTGTCGGCAATGCAATAGCCGCGGTAGTTTTAAATGAGTTTTTTCCTTCAAAATGTCATTTTGCTGTCAGACTGTTCTAAACACGGGAAACATGCGCCCCTTTACAGGCATACTATAGACACCCCCCAGGTACGAAATTTAAAGGGATATTACACTTTTATTGTTTGACTTTAAGCATTATTAAAATCACTGCTCCTGAAAAAACGGCCGTTTTTAAAACTTTTTTTTGCATTGATCCATGTCCCCTGGGGCAGGACCCGGGTCCCCAAACACTTTTTATGACAATAACTTGCATATTAGCCTTTAAAATTAGCACTTTTGATTATTCATGTTCGTGTCCCATAGACTTTAACGGCGTTCGCGTGTTCGAACGAACATTTTTCCTGTTCGCATGTTCTGGTGCGAACCGAACAGGGGGGTGTTCGGCTCATCCCTATTAAGAACCTTAAAAACAACTGACGGCTTCTCTGTTCCGTATTGTAAGCATTTCTCCACAATACTCTCCCCATACTTAGCTCGCTTTTTTAATCATCTCAGGTCTGGAGCGACCCTTGATAAGGCATCAAATTCGGCGTTTATTACAGTGATCCCTAAGCCGGGTGAGGACCCCAGTTGCACCTCCAATTATAGGCCTATATCATTGATCAACAACGATCTTAAAATTCTAACAAAAATTATGGCTGATAGGATTTCCAACTTTATTGGCCTGTATATTCATAGGGACCAAGTTGGATTTATTCCTGGGCGACAGGGGCTGGACCAGATTAGGAGGGCAATCGACTTAGTTTCACTCTTAGGTTCAAGATGGGACGGAGGATCCCAACAAAAGGGTTTCTTGCTCTCGCTGGATCTCATAAAGGTGTTCGATTCCATCTCCTGGTCTTTTCTGGTCCCTACCCTGCAAAAATGGGGATTTGGTGAGTTCTTTATGAACATAATAGGTGCTAATCCAGAAGCTAAAGTTAAGATGCAGGGATATCATTCAAACTTCTTCCCAATCCTCCGCGGTACAAGACAGGGGTGCCTCCTATCCCCATTAATCTTTGCCATGATCATCGAGACCCTGGCCATTTCCATCAGAGACAACCCTGACATACATGGGATACAATGCGGTCCACAAATACACAATGTGCTTTGTTCGCCGATGACATCTTGCTCTTTAAATCCTCTCCAATCACCTCCCTTCCTATGATATGCAGGGAGCTAGATGATTTTGGCAAAGTCTCGGGACTCGCGGTGAATTATTCAAAATCTTCAGCTCTCAATATTAACCTACCAGCTCATCGGGTGGCTCAACTTAAACACAATTTTAGATTAGGGTGGACCGAGACAGCGCTCCCCTATTTAGGGATTAACTTGACTGCCACCATAGACAAACTCTACTCAGCTAATTTCCCAGCAATCTTTCTCAAACTGGAGGAAGATCTCTTAATATGGGACAAACTGGGCCTTTCCTGGCTAGGCAGGGTGAACTCATTACCTATCCCCATCCCGAAGGACCGTCTCCGGAATTTCTAGTCGAGAATCATAAAGTTTATATGGGGAACCAAAGGGCATAGAATTGCCAAGGGGACTCTCTTCCGCAGCAGGGATCAGGGTGGGATGGGAGTGCCAAACATACTCTGGTACTATCAAGCAGCACAATTATCCCAACTATCCACTATATATTCTAAAATTGCTCTCTCTGATTGGGTGCATATGGAAAGACAGGCTATCCCCCACTACACGCTAGACTATATACTTTGTTGTCCAACCAAGACTAGACTGGCCATCCTAGCACCCACCCTTTCTCATTCCTTAACACTTTGGGATTCCCTTAAAAACAATCCACACTTGGTCTCCCACTGGCGCCCTTTATCCCACATTTTCAGAAATCCCCTGTTCCCACCTGGACAGGACATTAAAGCCTTCCAATGGTGGCTAGACTTTATAGGATTGGTCACTTTGTAAACCCGATGGGTCCTCTTTCCTTTGCCCACTGTACCAGTAAACTAGATATGCCAGGGTCAGAGAGGTGTAGACTCCAACAAATATCCCACTTTAACAGATCTCTAGGGCCCTCCATGCACAAACCTCTATCTATCATGGAATATGAACTTTGGTGTGGTCAGGCCATGGAGCAGAGGGGGGGGGGATTACGATGATTTACCGGGCACTTGCTAGGGCTGATTCTAAGATGCTTTTCATGTGAGAATGGGAGAAGGAACTCCAAAAACAATGGACCATAACTGAGTGGCACAGAGCTTCTGTCGCTGCTTCAAAGGGCATCCTCAACATAGCGCTGGTTGAAGCTAACTTAAAAATTTTAATGAGATGGTATATGGTTCCCCTGCGGATAGCTAAAATCTACCCAAACGCATCCCCCTTATGCTTTTGTAACTGCGGACATATTGGTTCCATGCTCCATATCTGGTGGGACTGCCCCAAAATCCGGGACGTATGGAACAAAATATTCCATATTATTAGGAAAATTACGAATTCACCTGTCCCAAAAACTCCACAGTACGCTTTATTGAACTTCTCCGACCCTGGGGTTCCGAAATGTCCCAAAACCTTATTAGGTTCATCCTCCTCGGAACTAAATTAACAATAGTCCGAGCTTGGAAACAGCCCACGTTCTCATTTCTGTTAGTTAAAAGAAACATATTCTGGATTATGGCTCAGAAAAAAACAGTTAGCATCCTTCTGGACACAGTAGACAGAAATGACGCAGTTTGGGAACCCTGGGCCAAATACATCTCCGGGGCGCTGGTCCATGCTCCCTCTTCTGATTAGATGCGGAGGAGCGAGCGCCACGCTGTCCTATGTGGCTGCAACAATGCCTCTCTTTCTCTATTTCCTCCCTATTTTCTCTACTGTTCTCTCTATCCCTTCATGGCATTTGAGTGCTCATTAGGTACAGCATGGTTCTAGACGAGCTTACAGATGTTAAGTGCAGCAAACCTGTATACGAAAATCTGGAGAAGAACCCAATTCTACATTAATGAGCTCATAAAACGGGTTCTCTCCAATCGAGTGACCATTGCTAGTCAGCCAGTAACCAAGCAACATACGAGCATTCGGCTTCCAGAGGGGGTGACTCTCCTCGGACCCCAACACAGTTAGTTCCCATTAGGGGTGTTGGGACTGAGGAGTCATCTCCTTTCTCGGATAATGATGAAGGTGACTTGTAGATGCTATTCTGTATGTAGAACCATATATGTTATGATTCTGTTGTACCTGTGAAATACACTATTTATTATGTGCCTGTCTGATAACTATTTTCGCTGTACCATGATTTTTTTTTCATTGTTGAAACTTCAATAAAAATCTATTGAAAGAAAAATAGCGCCTGTAAAGAGCCTCTCCTGTCACTCCAGTGTGAAAGCCTGAGTGCTTTCACGCTGAAGCGGTGCGCTTGTGGGACATTAAAGTCCTGCAAGTAGCATCTTTCGGGCGCCGCTGCCCATTGAAATCGCTTTGCGGGCGCTATTTACTCCTTCTTCAGCTGCTAGTGGGGGTTAAAAGCGCCCCGCTAGTGGCCAAAAAGCGCAGCAAAAACAATGCGGCACTTTACCACCGACGTAGCCTAAGAAAATAAAAGAAACATAAACTTACATTAAAGTGCAACTATGGTACTTTTCCAAAATGTACCAAAAAAAATGTCCACAGTAGACAGGGGGCAGCAGGGAAGAGTACGGGGGAAGCATTGCAAAGTATAGGAGTAAGCAGGTCAGAGCACAGGGGGTCTAGGGAGCACACTACATGGGGAGCAGCAGGACACATTATGGGGCACACCAGTGCACATTACAGGGCATAAGCAAAGCAGGGCATGTTATGGGCTCATCACAGGGCATATAGTAGGGCAAAGGACAAATCATGGGGCACACATTAAAGCACATCACATGGCACACAGAAAGGCACATAACAGGGCATAGGGTGCACAGCAGGGCGCATCATGGGGCACAGGGCATATCAAGGGGTACACAGCAGGGCACACTGTAGGGCACATCATGGGGCACACGGGAGGGCACATCATGGGGCACTGGGCACATCAGGGGGGTACACAGCAGGGCACTGGGCACATCACAGGGCACACAGTAGGGCACATCACAGGGCACACAGTAAGGCACATCACAGGGCACATCAGGGGGTAAACAGCAGGGCACGGGCACATCACAGGACATGGGGCACACATTAGGGTTTATTGTGTACACAGAAGGGCACATTATTGAGCACAGCATGGTGCATCACAGGGGGCACAGGGCACATCAGGGGGTACACAGCAGGGCATGGGTCACACAGTAGGAACATAAAGGGGTACACAGTGGGGCACACAGTAGTGCACAGGGCACATCATATGGCACACAGTAGGGCCCATCACAGGGCACATCAGGAGGTACACAGCAGGGCACATCATGGGGCACACAGGGCACTTCCGGGGGTACACATCAGAACATGTGGCACATCACAGGGAATGTGGCACATAAAAGGGCACACAGTAGGGCACAGGGCACATCACAGGGTACACAGCAAAGCGCAGGCACATCATGGGGCACAGGGCACATTAGGTGATACACAGCAGGGCACATCACAGGGCATGGGGCACACAGTAGGGTATATCAAGGGGTACACAGAAAAGCATGGGGCACATCACAGGGCATGGGGCACACAGTAGGGCACATCACAGGGCACACAGTAGGTCACATCACAGGGCACACAGTAGGGAACCTCATGGGTCACAGGGCACATTAGGTGGTACACAGCAGGGCACATCACAGGGCATGAGGCACACAGTAGGGCACATCAGGAGGTACACAGCAGAGCCTGTGTGATAATAGAGCCTGTGTGATAATAGTCCTTCGGTGTACAGACACCTCAGTGTGCAATCGCTCCTTACCGTTGTAAGGTAACGGTGTAATAATGATTAGTGGTGATGAACAAATCCGGGATCCTGCAGTAGATTGCCCCTAACGTTCCTTATGTATAATGAGGGGGCATCAAATGGAACTTGGTATCCTGGTAAGACTTGGTGACCTGGTGGATGATCCTCAATTGTAGTGCTATATCTCCACTGTATTAGTTAGTGAGGATGGAAATCCTCCCAAATAGGTGCATAAATAACATGAAGAAAGAAAGCGGGGGGACCCAGATAGTGAAGTATGTAAAAACTGGGTGTTTTATCAAGTTGCAGACATTAAAAATACTCTCATTACAAATACATCTACAATCGAGCTCGTGGCCTGACGTCACTTCGGGTGCCCGTCTATTCCGACGCGTATAGTCACGATCACGTGACTTCCTCAGGGAATGGAAACTAGCACCAGAAGTGTCTTTAAAATAGGTCATTATTGTATCTAACGAGCGGCCATTTTATTTTAGTCCTATGGATAAATACATAAGGCGGCCATTGTCTAGTGGATGTTCATAGTAATCTATAGCCGCGGCCATTTCTTTGTAGTCTCCCATTAGTAAACACAGCAGTGGTCATTTTTCAATTGATCTACAGATAGAAAACGGCTTCAAACGAAACCAAAACAGTGAGAGACATACAGTCTAAAGTAAAAGGTCCACTATTACAGTGCTAAATTGACTAAGGGAGAGAAACCGCTGTTTGGCTGGATGGGGAAGGGATTAAAGTGTTTTTAAAAAAGATATATATATTAAAAGAATAAAAAATTTTTTTTTTTTTATTTTTTCCTACTGTGTGTCTCTCTAAGACATTGAACAGGGTGTCAATATCACAGTGTATAAAATGATATTGAACTACAGTAATGCAAGATATATAAAATATACAGTATAATGTAAACATTCTAATGTTAGGCACACACGAGCAATCTGTCTAATCAATAAAGAATCCAGATAGGGTGAAGATGTAAGAGGGGTGAGAATAGTGTCATAGAATCAGTGAGAGAGAATCACGATAATCCAAAAACTAAGTTAATAAATATAGAACTTAGCTAGCAATGACATAGTACATGTAGTATCTAAAAATAGTTAAAAAACCTTGCGAAAGCAATAAGGATCGAATTCGATGTTCAATCCTTGAGGTGTAAAAGTGTCTAGTATAAAAATCTATTTAGATTCTAACTGGCTCAGGGTCCTTACTTTGTGGTTCTCGCACCAGTGTCTTTTGTATGGTTTAATCCCCCAGAACCTAAGATGGGTGGGATCTTTATTATGGTGTGTGGCAAATAGGGATGAGCTTCGAGTTCGAGTCGAACTCATGTTCGACTCAAACATCAGCTGTTCGCAAGTTCGCCGAACAGCGAACAATTTGGAACACCCTTAAAAAGTCTATGGGAGAAATCAAAAGTGCTAATTTTAAAGGCTTATATGCATGGTATTGTCATAAAAAGTGTTTGGGAACCTGGGTCCTGCCCCAGGGGACATGTATCAATGCAAAAAAAAGTTTTAAAAACGTCCGTTTTTTCGGGAGCAGTGATTTTAATAATGCTTAAAGTGAAACAATAAAAGTGTAATATCCCTTTAAATTTCGTAGCTGGGGGGTGTCTATAGTATGCCTGTAAAGGGGCACATGTTTCCTGTGTTTAGAACAGTCTGACAGCAAAATGACATTTCAAAGGAAAAAAAAAAAAAGTCATTTAAAACTACTCACGGCTATTAATGCATTGCTGGTCCGACAATACACATAGAAGGTCATTGATAAAAATGGCATGGGAATTCCCCACAGGGGAACCCCGAACAAAAAAAAAAAAAAATGACGTGGGGGTCCCCCTAAATTCCATACCAGGCCCTTCAGGTCTGGTATAGATATTAAGGGGAACCCCGGCCAAAATTAAAAAAAAAAAAACGGCGTGGGGTCTCCCCAAAAATCAGACCCTTATCCGAGCACGCAACCTGGCAGGCCGCAGGAAAAGAGGGGGGACGAGAGAGCGCTCCCCCCTCCTGAACCGTACCAGGCCACATGCCCTCAACATTGGGAGGGTGCTTTGGGGTAGCCCCCCAAAACACCTTGTCCCCATGTTGATAAGGACAAGGGCCTCATCCCCACAACCCTGGCCGGTGGTTGTGGGGGTCTGTGGGCGGGGGACTTATTGGAATCTGGAAGCCCCCTATAACAAGGGGACCCCCAGATCCCGGCCCTCCCCCTGTGTGAAATGGTAAGGGGGTACAAAAGTACCCCTACCATTTCACTAAAAAAATGTCAAAAATGTTAAAAATGACAGTTTTTGACAATTCCTTTATTTAAATGCTTCTTCTTTCTTCTATCTTCTATCTCCCTTCAGTTTCTTCCTCCATCTTCTTCTTCTTCTGGTTCTTCTGGCTCTTCTGGTTCTTCCTCCGGTGTTCTCGTCCAGCATCTCCTCCGCGGCGTCTTCTTCCCTTCTTCTCCTCGGGCCGCTCCCCATCCATGGCATGGAGGGAGGCTCCCGCTCTTCTCTTCATCTTCTTCTCTTCTTCATCTTCTTCTCTTCTTCATCTTCTTCTCCGGGCCGCTCCGCATCCATGCATGGAGGGAGGCTCCCGCTGTGTGACGCTTCTCCTCTTCTGACGGTTCATACCAGACCTGAAGGGTCTGGTACAGAATTTAGGGGGACCCCCACGTCATTTTTTTTTTTAAATTTTGGTTTGGGGTTCCCCTGTGGGGAATTCCCATGGCGTTTTTATCAATGAACTTCTATGTGTATTGTCGGACCGGCAATGCATTAATAGCCGCGAGTAGTTTTAAATGACTTTTCTTCCTTTGAAATGTAATTTTGCTGTCAGACTGTTCTAAACATGGGAAACATGCGCCCCTTTACAGGCATACTATAGACACCCCACAGCTACGAAATTTAAAGGGATATTACACTTTTATAGTTTCACTTTAAGCATTATTAAAGCGGGGGTCCACCTATCTATCGTTTTTTTTTTTTTTAGTTCATTCACAAACTTTTCTTCTCAGCATTACATACTCACATATTGTGTGTAATATGTCCGCCTGTGTCAGATTTCGTCAGAAAGAATAACTTATATTATTCACTGCAGGCGGTTTCCATCTTCATTGTGGGCATTTGAAGCCCACAAGCATTTATTTCCTGGATGTGGTGAATGCTGTGCTCCCAGCATTCACCGCTCGTTCCCGCACATGCTCAGTGGCATCCTGGGAAGCCTGAGACTAGCTCCCAGGAGTCTGGGAGAGGCTAGAAACACGCCTACTCACACGGGAGGAGAACCAGGAAGTGCAAAGAAGAATAGAAAAATAAAAGGTAATTACGGCGATTTAAATTTTTTTAAACGGCATGTCAGCATCTAGGCAAGGAAGAGAATACATACAGATATTGTTCAAAATTTGGGTGGAACCCCGCTTTAAAATCACTGCTCCCGAAAAAACGTCCGTTTTTAAAACTTTTTTTGCATTGATCCATGTCCCCTGGGGCAGGACCCAGGTCCCCAAACACTTTTTATGACAATAACTTGCATATAAGCCTTTAAAATGAGCACTTTTGATTATTCATGTTCGTGTCCCATAGACTTTGACGGGGTTCGCGTGTTCGAACTAATTTTTTTTCCTGTTCGCATGTTCTGGTGTAAACCGAACAGGGGGGTGTTGGCTCATCCCTAGTGGCAAAGTGTTTAGAAACACTGTTTGTCGAATCCTTTGATTATGTTCTGCACATGTTCTTTAACCACTGCCGACCACCTCACAACGATATACATCGGCAGAATGGCATGGGCAGGCAGAATCACGTACCTGTACGTGATCTGCCTCCCGCGGGTTGGGGGTCCGATCGGACCCCCCCGGTGCCCGAGGCAGTGGGCTTTTGTCCAGCGGCGATCGGAGGTGAGGGGGAGGTCATCCATTCGTGCCCCCCCCCTCGCGATCGCTGCCGGCCAATAGAACCATTCCTCTGCTACTGTATGCTAAACAGCAGCAAAGGAAATTATGTCATCTCTCCTCAGCTCTGTATTTTCCGTTTTGGCACCGGGGAGAGAAGACTGCAATGTGAGTGTAAAACACACACACATACAGTAGAACATGCCAGGCACACAAAACACCCCCCTTTAACCCCCGCTCCCCCCCGATCACCCCCCAATCACCCCCCCCCCCCCCCGTCACACTGACACCAAGCTGTTTTTTTTTTTTTTTATTACTGCATGGTGTCAGTTTGTGACAGTTAGTGTGGTAGGGCAGTTAGTGTTAGCCCCCTTTAGGTCTAGGATACCCCCCTAACCCCCCCATATAAAGTTTTAACCCCTTGATCACCCCCTGTCACCAGTGTCACTAAGCGATCATTTTTCTGATCGCTGTATTAGTGTCACTGGTGACGCTAGTTAGGGAGGTAAATATTTAGGTTCGCCGTCAGCGTTTTATAGCGTCAGGGGCCCCCATATACTACCTAATAAATGTTTTAACCCCTTGATTGCCCCCTAGTTAACCCTTTCACCACTGATCACCGTATAACCGTTACGGGTGACGCTGGTTAGTTCGTTTATTTTTTATAGTGTCAGGGCACCCGCCGTTTATTACCTAATAAAGGTTTAGCCCTCTGATCGCCCAGGGGTGATATGCGTCGCCCCAGGCAGCGTCAGATTAGCGCCAGTACCGCTAACACCCACGCACGCAGCATACGCCTCCCTTAGTGGTATAGTATCTGAATGGATCAATATCTGCTAGCACCTGCGTTTTGCCCCTCCGCCCGGCCCAGCCCAGTCCACCCAAGTGCAGTATCGATCGATCACTGTCACTTACAAAACACTAAACGCATAACTGCAGCGTTCGCAGAGTCAGACCTGATCCCTGCAATCGCTAACAGTTTTTTTGGTAGCGTTTTGGTGAACTGGCAAGCACCAGCCCCAGGCAGCGTCAGATTAGCGCCAGTACCGCTAACACCCACGCACGCACCGTACACTTCCCTTAGTGGTATAGTATCTGATCGGATCAATATCTGATCCCATCAGATCTATACTAGCGTCCCCAGCAGTTTAGGGTTCCCAAAAACGCAGTGTTAGTAGGATCAGCCCAGATACCTGCTAGCACCTGCGTTTTGCCCCTCTGCCCGGCCCAGCCCAGCCCACCCAAGTGCAGTATCAATCGATCACTGTCACTTACAAAACACTAAACGCATAACTGCAGCGTTCGCAGAGTCAGGCCTGATCCCTGCAATCGCTAACAGTTTTTTTGGTAGCGTTTTGGTGAACTGGCAAGCACCAGCGGCCTAATACACCCCGGTCGTAGTCAAACCAGCACTGCAGTAACACTTGGTGACGTGGTGAGTCCCATAAGTGCAGTTCAAGCTGGTGAGGTGGCAAGCACAAGTAGTGTCCCGCTGCCACCAAGAAGAAGACAAACAGGCCCGTCATGCCCATAGTGCCCTTCCTGCTGCATTCACCAATCCTAATTGGGAACCCACCACTTCTGCAGCGCCCGTACTTCCCCCATTCACATCCCCAACCAAATGCAGTCGGCTGCATGAGAGGCATTTTCTTTATGTCCTCCCGAGTACCCCTACCCAAGGAACCCCCCCAAAAAAGATGTTGTGTCTGCAGCAAGTGCGGATATAGGCGTGACACCTGCTATTATTGTCCCTCCTGTCCTGACAATCCTGGTCTTTGCATTGGTGAATGTTTTGAACGCTACCATACACTAGTTGAGTATTAGCGTAGGGTACAGCATTGCACAGACTAGGACATACTTTCACAGGGTCTCCCAAGATGCCATCGCATTTTGAGAGACCCGAACCTGGAACCGGTTACAGTTATAAAAGTTACAGTTACAAAAAAAAGTGTAAAAAAAATATATATATATAAAATAAAAAAAAATAGTTGTCATTTTATTGTTCTCTCTCTCTCTATTCTCTCTCTATTGTTCTGCTCTTTTTTACTGTATTCTATTCTGCAATGTTTTATTGTTATTATGTTTTATCATGTTTGCTTTTCAGGTATGCAATTTTTTATACTTTACCGTTTACTGTGTTTTATTGTTAACCATTTTTTTGTCTTCAGGTATGCCATTCACGACTTTGAGTGGTTATACCAGAATGATGCCTGCAGGTTTAGGTATCATCTTGGTATCATTCTTTTCAGCCAGTGGTCGGCTTTCATGTAAAAGCAATCCTAGTGGCTAATTAGCCTCTAGACTGCTTTTACAAGCAGTGGGAGGGAATCACCCCCCCACCGTCTTCCGTGTTTTTCTCTGGCTCTCCTGTCTCAAAAGGGAACCTGAGAATGCAGCCGGTGATTCAGCCAGCTGACCATAGAGCTGATTAGAGACCAGAGTGGCTCCAAACATCTTTATGGCCTAAGAAACCAGAAGCTACGAGCATTTCATGACTTAGATTTCGCCGGATGTAAACAGCGCCATTGGGAAATTTGGAAAGCATTTTATCACACCGATCTTGGTGTGGTCAGATGCTTTGAAGGCAGAGGAGAGATCTAGGGTCTAATAGACCCCAATTTTTTCAAAAAAGAGTACCTGTCACTACCTATTGCTATCATAGGGGATATTTACATTCCCTGAGATAACAATAAAAATGATTGGAAAAAAATGAAAGGAACAGTTTAAAAATAAGATAAAAAAGCAAAAAAAATAATAAAGAAAAAAAAAAAAAAAAAGCACCCCTATCGCCCCCTGCTCTCGTGCTAAGGCGAACGCAAGCGTCGGTCTGTCGTCAAATGTAAACAGCAATTGCACCATGCATGTGAGGTATCACCGCGAAGGTCAGATCGAGGGCAGTAATTTTAGCAGTAGACCTCCTCTGTAAATCTAAAGTGGTAACCTGTAAAGGCTTTTAAAGGCTTTTAAAAATGTATTTATTTTGTTGCCACTGCACGTTTGTGCGCAATTGTAAAGCATGTCATGTTTGGTATCCATGTACTCGGCCTAAGATTATCTTTTTTACTTCATCAAACATTTGGGCAATATAGTGTGTTTTAGTGCATGAAAATTTAAAAGAGTGTGTTTTTTCCCCAAAAAATGCGTTTGAAAAATCGCTGCGCAAATACTGTGTGAAAAAAAAAAATGAAACACCCACCATTTTAATCTGTAGGGCATTTGCTTTAAAAAAATATATAATGTTTGGGGGTTCAAAGTAATTTTCTTGCAAAAAAAAAAAAAAATTTTTTCATGTAAACAAAAAGTGTCAGAAAGGGCTTTGTCTTCAAGTGGTTAGAAGAGTGGGTGATGTGTGACATAAGCTTCTAAATGTTGTGCATAAAATGCCAGGACCGTTCAAAACCCCCACAAATGACCCCATTTTGGAAAGTAGGCACCCCAAGCTATTTGCTGAGAGGCATTTCGAGTCCCTGGAATATTTTATATTGTGACACAAGTTGCCGGAAAGAGACAATTTTTTTTTTTTTTTTTTTTGCACAAAGTTGTTACTAAATGATATATTGCTCAAACATGCCATGGGAATATGTGAAATTACACCCCAAAATACATTCTGTTGCTTCTCCTGAGTACGGGGATACCACATGTTTGAGACTTTTTGGGAGCCTAGCCGTGTACGGGACCCCGAAAACCAAGCACTGCCTTCAGGCTTTCTAAGGGCGTAAATTTTTGATTTCACTCTTCACTGCCTATCACAGTTTCGGAGGCCATGGAATGCCCAGGTGGCACAAAACCCCCCCAAATGACCCCATTTTGGAAAGTAGACACCCCAAGCTATTTGTTGAGAGGTATAGTGAGTATTTTGCAGACCTCACTTTTTGTCACAAAGTTTTGAAAATTGAAAAAAGAAAAAAAAAATGTTTTTTATTGCCTTTCTTCATTTTCAAAAACAAATGAGAGCTGCAAAATACTCACCATGCCTCTCAGCAAATAGCTTGGGGTGTCTACTTTCCAAAATTGGGTCATTTGGGGGGGTTTTGTGCCACCTGGGCATTCCATGGCCTCCGAAACTGTAATAGGCAGTGAAGAGTGAAATCAAAAATTTACACCCTTAGAAATCCTGAAGGCAGTGATTGGTTTTCAGGGCCCTGTACGCAGCTAGGCTCCCAAAAAGTCCCACATATGTGGTATCCCCATACTCAGGAGAAGCACCTAAATGTATTTTGGGGTGCAATTCCACATATGCCCATGGCCTGTGTGAGCAATATATCATTTAGTGACAACTTTGTGCAAAAAAAAAAAAATTGTCACTTTCCCGCAACTTGTGTCAAAATATAAAATATTCCATGGACTCAACATGCCTCTCAGCAAATAGATTGGGGTGTCTACTTTCCAAAATGGGGTCATTTGGGGGGTTTTGTGCCATCTGGGCATTTTATGGCCTTCAAAACTGTGATAGGTAGTGAGGAGTGAAATCAAAAATTTACGCCCTTGGAAATCCTGAAGACAGTGATTGGTTTTCGGGGGCCCCGTACGCAGCTAGGCTCCCAAAAAGTCCCACACATGTGGTATCCCCGTACTCAGGAGAAGCAGCTGAATGTATTTTGGGGTGCAATTCCACATATGCCCATGGCCTATGTGAGCAATATATCATTTAGTGACAACTTTTTGTAATTTTTTTTTTTTGTTATTATTCAATCACTTGGGACAAAAAAATTAATATTCAATGGGCTCAACATGCCTCTCAGCAATTTCCTTGGGGTGTCTACTTTCCAAAATGGGGTCATTTGGGGGGGGTTTGTACTGCCCTGCCATTTTAGCACCTCAAGAAATGACATAGGCAGTCATAAACTAAAAGCTATGTAAATTCCAGAAAATGTACCCTAGCTTGTAGACCCTTTAACTTTTGCGCAAACCAATAAATATACGCTTATTGACATTTTTTTTACCAAAGACATGTGGCCGAATACATTTTGGCTTAAATGTATGACTAAAATTGAGTTTATTGGATTTTTTTTATAACAAAAAGTAGAAAATATCACTTTTTTTCAAAATTTTCGGTCTTTTTCCGTTTATAGCGCAAAAAATAAAAACCGCAGAGGTGATCAAATACCATCAAAAGAAAGCTCTATTTGTGGGAAGAAAAGGACGTCCTATGTATTGTAGCCCGCAGCTACATTCCAACGCATATACCGCCCCTTCTGTATTGCACCCTATGAAGTCATTGACTTAATAAGTATTGCCTGTACTAGTGGAAGTAAAGGTAAATTTCTTTTCCACTGGGCGTTTTGCTTTAGTACATGTAAAACACGGGAAGAACCCTTTTCCCATGAAAAACGTGAAGCCCCTAGATGGTGGATCCGAGATGCTTTTGACAAGCTTATCTCTTAGCGTAGGGGCCCTTTTATATACAAATTTAGGATTGTCCGGTAGTAGATCTTGAAGATTTCTATCCATCAGAAGTATGTGCCAGTGTCGTTTTATAATTTTTTCAATTAAAAAAAAAAAAAAAATGTATATTGAGTGTTATCTAAAATGATTGGTACTGTAGCCACCCTGTATTCTGGTTTCTTTTTGTCTTCAATTTGTTCTTTCCGATTCATTTCTGATATTTTTCTTTTTATATGTTTACTGTCATAACTAATAATGTCCTATTTTCTCGGCTTGTACCAGAAAATCCTTTTTTTGAGTGCAATTTTGTCTCAGACGCATCAATTGGCCTTTGGTGATGTTATAGAACCAATTCTGGTGATGGCAGCTTTCGAATGGAAGGTAGCAATTTTTATCTACATTCTTAAAGTGTGTTTTTGAACTAAGTTTGCCTCCTTCTTGTATGATTTCTAAATCTAGAAAGGTTATGATCCTCTTGCTGATGTCCCATGTTAGTGTGATATTTCTATCATTGTTCAATTTTTCCAGGAAATACTGTATACCAATCGGCTCTGTTCACCTTTCCATAGGATAAAGATGTCATCAATATATCTTTAAAAGCCAACGAGTTCTGTGGGTGTATCTAAAAAGACAGTTTAATCCTCCCATTGTGCCACGAATAGACCTGCAACGCTAAGTGCAAATTTAGCTCCCATGGCAACTCCTGTCTTTTGATGGTAGTAATCGCTATTATACCAGATGTAGCTATTTTTTTTTTAGGCAAAAATCAAGACATTTAACTGAATATTTTCTCTGAACATAGGGTAGTGTAGTGTGTGTTCTCAAACCCCATTCACAAGCCTGATAATGGAATATTATAGTGAGGACACGTCGGCTGTGGCCATAATCCATGGACCTTCTTCATTGGGTATCCTTTCTAAGATTTGTAACATCTGCTTCGTGTCTCTTAGGTACGCTCTTGTATTCTGTGCGGCTGGCTGTAGGTAATTATCTATGTACTGGCCCATTCTGGCGGTGAGGGATTCTATCCCATTCACTATCGGTCTGAGGGGAGGGTTCACCTTATCTTCATGCATCCTTGGTAGCGAGTATATGATTGGCGTATGACAGGATTCAGGTATTAGAAATTGTGCCTCTTTTTTATTTAATATATTCCTTTTTAATCCTAGATGTACAACTTGTTCAAGTTCTTTCCTAAATCTAAACATGGGATTACTAGGTAGGTGACTATAGGTGTTCTCATCCTCTAAGAGTTTAAGTATATTCTCTTTATATTGTTCTTTGGAGAGGATCACTATTAGGGTTGAGCCGAACACCCCCCAGTTCGGTTCGCACCAGAACCTGCGAAGGGACCGAAAATTTGCACGAACGTTAGAACCCCATTGAAGTCTAGGGGACTTAAACGTTCGAAATCAAATGTGCTAATTTTAAAGGCTAATTTGCATGGTATTGTCCTAAAAAGGGTTTGGGGACCCGGGTCCTGCCCCAGGGGACATGTATCAATGCAAACAGAAGTTTTAAAAGTGGCAGTTTTTTTTTGGAGAAGTGATTTTAATGATGCTTAAAGTGAAAAAAAAAAAAAGTGAAATATTCCTTTAAATATCGTACCTGGGGGGTGTCTATAGTATGCCTGTAAAGTGGCGCGTGTTTCCCGTGCTTAGAACAGTCCCTGCACAAAATGACGTTTTTAAAAATAAAAGTATTTTAAAACTGCTTACGGCTTTAATGTAATGTCGGGTCCCGGTAATATGGATGAAAATCAGTGAGACAAACGGGATGGGTACCCCCCAGTCCATTACCAGGCCCTTTGGGTCTTGTATGGATATTAAGGGGAACCCCGCACCCAAATTAAAAAAAGGAAAGGCGTGGGGCCCCCAGGCCCTATATACTCTGAACAGCAGTATACAGGTGGTGCAAACAAGACAGGGACTGTAGGTTTGTTGTTAAGTAGAATCTGTTTGTAATTTTGAACTGGTACATTTTTAACGTGTTTAGCTCCAGCCAAAAAATCTATTTTTAAGCTTTTTGGAAAACATAGGGAAGGGTTATCACCCCTGTGATATTTGTTTTGCTATCTGTGCTCCTCTTCAGAAGATTTCACCTCACTTTCTGTTCCAATGACAAATGTTTTTAGAAAATTTGGGGTTTTTAGTGAAACAAGGATTGGTGATAAAGCATCAGTGGAAAGGAGAAACGTTTTTCCCATATTAACTCTTACAGGAGAGAATTTCCCTTCCTAGGGGTAGATTTTATCTCACTTATTGTTGTCTCCTTCCGTTTGCAAGTAGGAGTCATTTGTAAGTTGGATGTTTGAAAGTAGGGTCCTGCCCTATATACCAACAAGTGTCTGGGGAATGCCCAGGAAAAAGCCAAAGTCTACTTACCACCAGCTTGCAGACAACCAAATTGACCTATCTAACAGTAAGCATTAAAAAAGGGGTTTAGTCCGCACACACTTGCAAATGCATGCACTCCTGCCCTATATACTCTGCAGAAATTTGGGCCTTAGGTGTTGGTGTTGCCACAACACTTTAAGCCCTCACAGGGCCCTGCTGTGAAATATTAAATCAAGAATTGTAATTACATGCACCTGTTGAACAGGGGCAGAAAAATTGGGCCTTTGGTGGTGGTGGTGGTGCTGGTGCCACAACACTGTAAGTCCTCACAGTTACTCTTGGTGGGCACTGGAACGGGCCGTGCTGTGAAATATTAGATCAAGAATTGTAATTACATGCACCTGTTGAACAGGGGCAGAAAAATTGGGCCTTTGGTGGTGGTGGTGCTGGTGCCGCAACACTGTAAGTCCTCACAGTTACTCTTGGTGGGCGCTGGAATGGGCCCTGCTGTGAAATATTAGATCAAGAATTGTAATTACATGTCCCTGTTGAACAGGGGCAGAAAAATTGGGCCTTAGGCACTGGTGCTGGTGCCACAACACTGCAACCCCTCACAGATACTCTAGCTGGAGCGCAGGAACGAGCCCTGCTGCAAAGAATTGCATCAAAAATTGTAATTACACACCCCTGGTAAACAGGGGCTGAAAAATTGGGCCTTAGGCACTGGTGGCGGCACCCAGAACTAAAAATGTTCTTACAAGCTATCAGCATGATCATTGAGGAGGAAGAGGATAATTACTCAGCATAACAGGATAGTCACTCAGCATCAGCATAGCCACGACACTGCAACCCCTCACAGATACTCTAGTTGGAGCGCAGGAACGAGCCCTGCTGCAAAGTATCTGGTATCTGGTGGTGATCCAAGACTGATTCATTTTTATGAAGGTCAGTCGATCGAACGAGTCAGTGGACAGGCGCACCTTGTGATCGGTTACAAAGCCTCCAGCAGCACTGAATGTGCGTTCCGAAATAACGCTGGATGCAGGACAGGCCAGTAGCTTAATTGCATACTGTGCAAGCTCTGGCCAGTGATCCATCCTCAAGACCCAGTAACCCAGAGGATTTTCGGTGGGAAAGGTGTCTAAGTCAGATTTTGCCCCTATTTATTCCTGCACCATGTAAAACAGATGCTGGCGATGGTTGCTGGAACCGATCATACCTTGGGGCTGCGTACTAAAAAATTGTCTGAACGCATCGGTCAGACGGCCACCTTCTCCACCGCTCCTTCTTTGACTGATAGAAGCCTCAGCAACACGTTGTCCAGGAACAGGAGTTTGTAACCTCCCAGTCTCTGGGAATGCATTGCACAGACCTTTCTGCAAGGCCTCCCGAAGATGTTTCTTCCTCTGCTCCCTCTGCGACGGCAAGATAAGGTCTGCAACCTTACTCTTGTAACGTGGATCAAGGAGGGTTGCTATCCAGTAACGCTCCCTCTCCTTGATACCACGAATACCAGGATCCTTCTGCAGGCTTTGCAGGATCAGGGAGGCCATGCAGCATAGGTTTGCTGAGGCATTCGGTCCGGAGTCCAAAACAGTTTTGGACAGATAGGATGCTGTGCCAGAGCCAGCATTGCCATAGCGCTTAATGTGCTCGTCCATGAAGGGATCAAACTCAGCAATGAGTTCAAGTAACATTAGATAGTTACCATTTGTATGAGAGTCAAAACTTTCATATGTGCCTCAAAATGCCAATCCACGAGAAGATAAAGCCTTAACAACCACAACAACATGCCTGAGGACATTTCTCCAGTACTCTCTTTCTTTGTTTTGTTGCAAAATTAGCATGTTGTCCATTTTGCCACATGCAGCGTTCCTGTTTTTTAATCTCATAAAACATGTTTTATGTTGCTTAGAGTCTTTGTGTTCTTTTAGGCAAACAGAAGCATTCTTCCGATCACTAAATCCTTCTTGAGCCAGCTGACATTTAGCA
The DNA here is from genome assembly GCF_042186555.1 of Aquarana catesbeiana. Lineage (NCBI taxonomy): Eukaryota > Metazoa > Chordata > Amphibia > Anura > Ranidae > Aquarana > Aquarana catesbeiana. Next base: position 188,077,676 of record NC_133330.1, on the reverse strand, counting down.
GATGAACTACCAAAAAGATGACAAGGGGCACAAAAAGCAGCTTTTGCTTTCTCAGAGTATATCAGCCAGGTTCTCTCATAAAGTTCTCTTTTCTGTAGTTTGCGATTAAACAAGAAATTGGAGAATGACCTGGTCCGATCAGAATATTTGCAAGCCGATAAGGAAAAGTCAGCATTTTTATTTTGAGTTATGCCATTTATAGCTAAATAGTCCTTCAGCTTTTCACTATTCCTATCCCAATCCACAGGATCAGAAGAAAATACTAAATCAATATTGGCTTCTTCATTAGCATAAATTATTTCAGAAGTTGCAACAGGCTCAGTGGTATTGTCTTCTATGTATTGCTGCCCTTCTGCCACCTGTTCAGTCTCCACAGGTACATAACCTCCAGCAGTGCCTCTGTTAGAGAAATAACTTTTTGGCATGTTATTGAGCTCTTCTTTTATACGTTCAGCTTTCACCTTTGCATTTTGGCGGTAGCCATGACCGCTCAATTTTTGTCTTTTCTCTGACAGAAAATAGTATTTTGTTAAAGACACCCAATCTTTCTCTTACTGTGGCATTTAAAAATGTTCTCACTATTTAAATAACAGCCTCTAAGTTTCTAACATACAATATACAAAAGGGGCAGATCCTTGGCCAGTGAAGGGACATGTGATCAATACAGTTGGGCTTTTTTTTTTCGCCTTAATGCATCCAATGAGCACTGTTGGATGCAAGCCAGCACACTGATTATGCAGGTGTGTGCTGTTTTTTTGGAGAATCAGGACCAGGGTTCTGGGCTCCACCCTCCTGAGGAGTCCATGTGGGAACTAGGGGAGTAGTCACGAGTGTTCATGTCTGCGCGGTACTAGTTTCAGCAGAGCAGCAGGAAGCTGGGGAAAAGAGCTGTCTGAGGTACAGTGTTAGCATGTAAAACAGGGACACTGTTATATGGTCAGGAGGACCAAGGTATAAAGCCTGAGCAGTGGTGCTGCTAGAGAGCCAGAAGACTAAACCTGTCTTATTTTGTTTCACGTTTAATGGTGGAAACACCTATGTGGGCAACTGTTTGTTTTGCTAGACATTTGTTTTCTCTTTAACCACTTAGCGACCGCCCACCGTAGACATACTGCAGCAGGGTGGCCGCTCTGCACCAGATCATGTACCTGGTACGTGATCTGACACTTCCGTGTCTGGAGCACGCACGCGGCAGCCAATCAGTGGGTCCAGCGGATGCAATGCCTGCCCCCTCGATCGTTCAGGAGACAGGTAGAATGGCGGCCTGCCTATGTAAACCAGGCAGATCACCATTCTGTGAGAGGGGAATGTGCTGATTCTGTGTTCCTGCTGAGCAGGAACATGGATCTTTACATTCCCCCAGTCAAAGCATCCCCCCCCCAATTAGTAATCACTCCCAGGAAACACATTTAACCCTTTGATCGCCTCTGATGTTAATCCCTTCCCTGCCAGTGTCATTAGTACACTAACAGTGCATATTTTTTGGACTGATCACTGTATTAGTGTCACTGGTCCCCAAAAAGTGTCAGGTATCTGATTTGTCCGCCGCAATATCGTAGCCCCGCTATAAGTCGCTGATCGCCAGCATTAATAGTAAAAAATACATTTTATTTATTTTTTTAAATTTGTATCTCATAGTTTGTAGACCCTGTAACTTTTGCGCAAACCAATCAATATACGCGTATTGGGATTTTTTTTTACCAAAAATCTGTAGCAGAATACATATTGGCCTAAATTGATGGAGAAATTAGATTTTTTTTACATTTTTTATTGGGAATGTTTTATAGTAGAAGGTAAAAAATATTGTTTTTTTTTTCCAAAATTGTCAGTCTTTTTTTGTATATAGCGCAAAAAATTAAAACTGCAGAGGTGATGAAATAGCACCAAAAGAAAGCTCTATTTGTAGAAAAAAAGGACATCAATTTTATTTGGGTACAGCGTCGCATAGGGTTGCCACATCATAAGTAATGCAAAAAAAAAGGGCCTGGTCATGAAGGCGGGTAAACCTTCCAGAGCTAAAGTGGTTAATAAAAGTGGGTCAATAAGCCCTTAAATAGCACAGCTGGCATACTCACTGATAAGCTCTAAACTTAAGCTAAATACCCCCAAATATAAATATATATATTAGAAGGCCAGTATGGTGGCCTGAATTTATGGAAGGAGCCCGGGGGAGGGGGATATTTAAGCAGCCCACTCAACTGTGTTCCTTGCTGGTTCCATTGCACGATACTACACGTCACTAGGCCGACTCTCCCTAGCTCACTCCGTGTTTGTGAGTCTGTGCGTTCGATTACAAGTGTGTTGTGGCTTCTCAGTTCATGGTCTTCGTCTCTCTCTCCCTTACCCCCCCTATCTCTCTCCCCCACCCCCCTATCTCTCACCCACCCCCCTATCTCTCACCGAACCCCCTATCTCTCACCCACCCCCTCACCCTCTCTCTCACCACTCCCCCCTCTCTCCCACCCTTATCTCTTTCACTCCCTCTCTCTCACCCACCCCCCCTCTCTCATCCCTCTCTCACCCATCCCCCTCTTTCTCTCCCCCCCTCTTTCTCCCCCCCCTCTTTCTCTCCCCCCTCTCTCACACCTCCTCTTCCACCCCTTTCCTACTCCTCCTCTCTCTTGCATGCAGGCAGGGGGAACCAACCACTGACAGGTGACAGAAAGTGCCAGAAAAGCCCTGCCTCTGAACCCATCCCCCCAGCACTGCCACTCATCCACCCCCACCACTGCAACTGATCCCATCCTCCTAATGAAGGACTACGGGTCCCAGCATGAACCCGTGACATATAAGGGAGATACACCCTTAGATCTCACAGGTTCATACTGGGACTTGTAGTCCTTCAATTTTGGAGGGAGTTACATTCTTAGAGCTGAGGAGTTCATGTTGGAACTTGTAGTCCTTAATTTTTGGGGGATGTGACACCCCCAAAAGTGAAAGAATGCAAGTCCCAGCATGAGCCCTTCAGAGCTGAGGATGTGACATACCCCCCCCAATGGAGGGGTAGGAATCAGGTAGGTCAGTGTAATGGTCAGTGTAGAGATCAGGTTGGTCAGTATAGTGGACAGGTAGGGCAGTGTAATAGTCAGTATAGTGGATAGGTAGGTCAGTGTAATGGTCAGTATAGGAATCAGGTAGGTCGGTGTAGTGGTCATTGTAGAAAACAGGTAGGTCAGTGTAGTGTTCAGTATAGGAATCAGGTAGGTCAGTGTAGTGGTCATTGTAGGAATCAGGTAGGTCAGTGTAGTGGTCAGTATAGAAATAAGGTAGGTTAGTGTAGTGGTCAGTATAGGAATCAGGTAGGTCAGTGTAGTTGTCATTGTAGGAATTGGGTAGGTTAGTGTAGTGGTCATTGTAGAAATCAGGTAGGTCAGTGTAAGGGTCAGTATAGGAATCAGGTAGGTTAGTGTAGTGGTCATTGTAGGAATCAGGTAGGCCAGTGTAGTGGTCATTGTAGGAATCAGGTAAGTCAGTGTAAAGGTCATTGGAGTGCATTGTATTTTTGAAAAAAAAAAAATTTAGATATAGATATATAGAGAGAGAGAGAGCTGGGGGGAGGGCATTAGTAAGAGAGGAGGGTGGAGTTGGTGAGAAAGCTGTGGGGGAATTAGTAAAAGAGGAGGGGGGAGTTGTGAGAGAGCTGGGGGACATTACTAAGAGAGGAGGGGGGAACTGGTGAGAGAGCTGGGGGGTATTACTAAGAGAGGAGGGGGGCATTGGTGAGATCTGGGGGTCATTACTAAGAGAGGAAGGGGGCATTGGTGATAGCTGCGGGGAGCATTGGTGAGAGAACTTGGGAGGGGGGGGGTTGCTGAGCAAGCTAGGGTGGGGGCATTGGTGAGAGAGCTGGGGGCACATTTGTGAGAGGTGAGAGAGCTGGGTTTTGTTTAACTACCCCCTTAAGCCCCTCCCACCATTAAGACATTGGCCACACCCACATTTTGCCGTGATGCACGCCACAGATCACTTACTCCCTCATTTGTCCCTCATTCTGAAGTTCAGAAGTTGGGAGGTATATAAATGTAATCACAAGATATTCTGCACTACACCAACAGTTGTGATCAATACCAAAACACTGGCACTTACTGTTTGAGGATTGTGCCTTGTTGGACCATATTAGAAACACCCCAGAAATAGTTTTTTTGATTGAGCTATTTCATTACAGGAAAGTGTTATGTTAAGTCACTACACACCCAAAAGAGTGGACTATTTAGGTTTTGTGCTGCCCTAGGCCTGACTAAATTCAAGCCCCCCCCTAATTTAAATACGACCCACCCTTCCTGTCAAAGCCACACCCCTTCCTATTTAAGACCCACCCTATCATCTGTAAACCACACCCCTTCCAGACCCCCGACCCCTCTATCTCTCCCTAGCAGCAAAAAAACCCTCTTTCAGCACAAATCCTCACCCTCATATAACCCCTTCCAGTACAAATCCCCCTTCTCAGCACAAACCCTTGCCTCAATCTCCCCTTTCCTAGCACAAATCCCCCCTCTTAGCACAAATCTTCCCCCATCTCTCCCTCCCAGCACAAATCCTCCCCATCTCTCTCTCCCAGCATAAATCCCCCATATCTCCCCCTCCCAGCATAAATGCCCCCTCTCATCACAAATCCTCCCCCATCTCCCCCTCCCAGCATAAATCCCCTCTCTAATCACAAATCCTCCCCCATCTCCACCTCCCAGCATAAATGCCCCCTCTCATCACAAATGCTCCCTCATCTCCACCTCCCAGCATAAATCCCCCTTCTCAGCAAAAACCCTTGCCTCAATCTCCCCTTTCCCAGCACAAATCTCCCCTCTTAGCACAAATCTTCCCCCATCTCTCCCTCCCAGCACAAATCCTCCCCCATCTCTCTCTCCCAGCATAAATCCCCCATATCTCCCCCTCCCAGCATAAATCCCCCCTCTCATCAAAAATCCTCCCCCATCTCCCCCTCCCAGCATAAATCCCCCCTCTCATCACAAATCCTCCCCCATCTCCCCCTCCTAGCATAAATCCCCCTCTCATCACAAATCCTACCCCATCTCCACCTCCCAGCATAAATCCCCCCTCTCATCACAAGTCCTCCCCCATCTATCTCTCTCCCAGCATAAATCCCACCAATCTCCCCCTCCCAGCATAAATCATCCCTCTCAGCATAAATCCCCCCTCTCATCACAAATCCTCCCCCATTTCTCTCTCCCAGCATAAATCCCCCCCATCTCCCCCTCCCAGCACAAATCCTCCCCCATCTCTCTCTCCCAGCATAAATTCCCCCCATCTCCCTCTCCCAGCACAAATCCTCCCTCATCTCCCCCTCCCAGCATAAATCCCCCCACCATCACAAATCCTCCCCCATCTCCCCCTCCCAGCATAAATCCCCCCTACCTCCCCCTCCCAGCATAAATTCTCCCTCTCATCACAAATCCTCCCCATCACCCCCCTCCCAGCATAAATCCTCACTTTCAGAAAAAAAAACCCTCATCTCAAACCTGTACCTCCTTGTCTCCCCTCCCAGTACAACCCCCCCAGCTCCTTCTCCTGTTCTGTAAGGGTAGCCTCATATGCTGGGACTTGTAGTGCCCTCTGTGGGGGGCTGAGATATGGCAGCCTCCTATGCTGGGACTTGTAGTGCCCTAGACTACAGGGGACTGAAGAATGGCAGCCCACTCTGCTAAGACTTGTATTGCCCTCTGTGGGGGACTGAGGATTCCTCAGTCCCCCCCACAGTCTAAGGCACTACAAGTCCCAGCAGAGGAGGCTGCCATATCTCAGCCCCCCAGAGTGCACTACAAGCCCCAGCATAATGGGCTACCACCAGACCTCCAAACAGCATGAGGAGACTGCACAGCCTTTCAGTCACTCCTTGGCTGCCATCCACTCTTCCCCACTCTCCTCCTACCTGAGTCTGGGCTGCATGGTGAAGCAGTGGGCGGGATTTCCCAATGTCTAAAGACACGTCCAGGCTCCCAGACCCCGGCGCAGCACAGACCACACAAGGCTGCAGATCACTCCGCCACTGGTCAGACACCTCAGTGGCTGTGGGCTGCGGATGCGGCCGCCGACACCTCGTTGTGCACACGGGAGGCTGCATCTAAGCGGGAGGAGGCTGCGGGAACCGGGACTCGGGAGGACGGGTCGGGGGGAAGTTTTTGTGCAGGGGGGTGGCTGTTTTGCCGCCCCCCCGCAGAGTGCCGCCCTAGGCCTGGTCTTGTCGGCCTAGGTCAAGACACAGCACTGACCCAAACAAATGAAGAGCAATGCTTTGCAAGGAACTTACTGTTGTGGACCATATAATCATTATCCATGTGTATATCCAGTCACACAATTTAGATCACATCACTCCGCGCCCTGGACTAAATCACAAACGGTATTGGTGTAGTCTAAACAACAAAAGCAGCTACTTAAATGGTTAAATATAGATAAAGGCAATAAAAAAAGTCTTAGATAAATAATTCCTTTAAATATTGCAGCAGCGCTTTGTATCCAAAACTCAAGGACACGCTTTCATATATACCGTATTTATCGGTGTATAACACGAGCCGGCGTATAACACGCACCCCAAGTTTAGGAGGGAATTTTAAGGAAAAAAAACTTTTAGGAGTAAAGTTTAAGGAAAAAAAACTTACATTAAAATGCCCATCAATGCAGCCTCATCAGTGTCCATCTGCAGCTTTTCAGTGTCAGTGCAGCTTGCCCCAGTGTCCATTGCAGCCTTGTCAGTGCAGCTTTGGCCCAGTGCAGCCTTGTCAGTGCAGCTTTTACCCAATGCAGCCTTGTCAGTGCAGCCTTGTCAGTGCAGCTTTGCCCCAGTGCAGCCTTGTCAGTGCAGCTTTGCCCCTGTGCAGCTTTGTGTACTCGCCGCGATCGCCGCCGACATACACAGCTGTGTGTAGATTCAAATGTGGCTCCGAGACTGCAGGGACTCGGCGGAGCCAAGATACACATAGCTGAGTGTTCTCGGCTCTTCTCGGCGCCGCTCACAGTCACGCCCAGTCCCGCCCTATGATGGACATAACACAGGTCCAATGGCGGGACTGGGCGTGACTGTGAGCGGCACCGAGAAGAGCCGAGAACACTCGGCTATGTGTATCTCGGCTCCGCCGAGTCCCTGCAGTCTCGGCGCCGTATTTGAATCTACACAGGGCTGTGTATGTCGGCGGCGATCGCGGCGATTGCCGCGACCGCTCCGATCAAACAAAATTGGTGGGGATCGGCCTATAACACGCACCCACAATTTCCCCCTGATTTTAAGGGGAAAAAAGTGTGTGTTATACGCCGATAAATACGGTAGTTCTTATGTGAGACATTTTGAAGCAGTAGTGGAGATCTATGATAGCTTCAGCTGTGTTCTGAAAAGAGGGGGGGGGTCTTCCACCAAACACTTCACCACATGAGGGGAACCTCCCCAATGAGAATGCACTCACCAGAAATACAGCAAACAAGAGTCTTGGATAATAGTAGTAGTTCTCCACCACTTCTAAACGGCCACCAGATGTCAGTAACACTCTCGGCTGCTCCAGTAAAACATATGGGAGGAATAGAATGTCCACATGGTGTAATGTTGCTTAAAATGTTTATTCAACTAAAAACATCCAAACAACCCCCCCATATGAATATGCGTACCAGAGAGTAAAAAATATAGAGCAAATTGTAAAGTGCACTGTGCCTGTCAAGTCTAACGGTTCCCTGAAAGCCGTCAGGAGTGTTCGCTGTGTGCAGCTACAGCTATATGCTTCCTGGTTCCTCCCTGGTCCATGAAAACGCACACGTCACTTCCGGTAGATCACGTCCCTGAGGCGTTTCATCACTTCCGGATGCCCTCAGACGAAGTCCGGAAGTGACGAAACACGTCAGTGACGTGATCTAACGAAAGTGACGTGTGCGTTCCACGGACCGGGGAGGAACCAGGAAGCATATCGCTGCAGCTGCACACAGCGAACGCACCTGACGGCTTTCAGGGAACCGTGAGACTTGACAGGCACAGTGCACTTTAAAGATCAACGGCTTATGCGGCAGGTGCCACTGTATCCCTCCAAAGGAAAAAGAATCCCCACCTTCCTGGCATCAGTATAGGTTTTACAGGTAGAATAACATTTTAACAAACACTGGGACACATAAAAGAACTGGTATGTGAATTTTGGGGGTGCTGTGTGGGGGTGCTTAAAGAATTTGTGAGGGGGCTTGAGCACCGCCAAGCTCCTATCTGGCGCCGCCCCTGAATCCGGGGACAAAACCGGACAGACTTGGTCCGGGGACAGTGTCCTCAGTCCGGGGAATTTATTATATAATAAAGTGGGATATATACATACATACATACATACAGTATCTCACAAAAGGGAGTACACCCCTCACATTTTTGTAAATATTTTATGAAATCTTTTCATGTGACAACACTGAAGAAATTACACTTTACTACAATGTAAAGTAGTAAGTGTACAGCTTGTATAACAGTGTAAATATACTGTCGCCTTTAAAATAACTCAACACACAGCCATTAATGTCTAAACCGTTGGCAACAAAAGCGAGTACACCCCTAAGTGAAAATGTCCAAATTGGGCCGAATTAGTCATTTTCCTTCCCCCCGGTGTCATGTGACTCATTAGTGTTACAAGGTCCCAGGTGTGAATGGGGAGCAGGTGTGTTAAATTTGGTGTTATCGCTCCCACTCTCTCATACTGGTCTCTGGAAGTTCAACATGGCTCCTCATGGCAAAGAACTCTCTGAGGATCTGAAAAAAGGAATTGTTGCTCTACATAAAGATGGCCTAGGCTATAAGAAGATTGCCAAAACCCTGAAACTGAGCTGCAGCACGGTTGCCAAGACCATACAGCGGTTTAACAGGACAGCTTCCACTCAGAACAGGCCTCGCCATGGTCAACCAAAGAGGTTGAGTGCATGTGTTCAGCGTCATATCCAGAGGTTATCTTTGGGAAATAGACGTATGAGTGCTGCCAGCATTGCTCCAGAAGTTGAAGGGGTGGGGGGTCAGCCTGTTAGTGCTCAGACCATACACCGCAAACTGTATCAAATTGGTCTGCATGGCTGTCGTCCCAGAAGGACGCGTCTTCTAAAGATGATGCACAAGAAAGTCAGCAAACAGTTTGCTGAAGACGAGCAGACTTAGGACTTGGATTACCGGAACCATGTCCTGTAGTCTGATGAGTCCAAGATAAACTTATTTGGTTCAGATGGTGTCAAGCGTGTGTGGTGGCAAACAGGTGAGGAGTACAAAGACAAGTGTGTCTTGCCTACAGTCAAGCATGGTGGTGGGAGTGTCATGGTCTGGGGCTGCACGAATGCTGCTGGCACTGGGGAGCTACAGTTTATTGGGGGAACCATGAATGCCAAAATGTACTGTGACATACTGAAGCAGAGCAAGATCCCCTCCCATCGGAGACTGGGCTGCAGGGCAGTATTCCAACATGATAATGACCCCAAACACACCTCCAAGATGACCAATGCCTTGTTAAAGAAGCTGAGGGCAAAGGTGATGGACTGGGCCCAATTTGGACATTTTCACTTAGGGGTGTACTCACTTTTGTTGCCAGCGGTTTAGATATTAATGGCTGTGTGTTGAGTTATTTTGAGGGGACAGAAAAATGACACTGTTATACAAGCTGTACACTCACTACTTTACATTGTAGCAAAGTGCAATTTCTTCAGTGTTGTCACATGAAAAGATATAATAAAATATTTACAAAAATGTGAGGGGTGTACTCACTTTTGTGAGATACTGTACATATATACTGTTGAAAGGATTCCTATCAGTGTCAGCTGTGATTTGAATGTTATTTACCATCTAAGGCCACTTATGGGTATGTCTGTGCTCCCTTTCTCCCTTGTCTCACATTTAGTCTGTGTGACTTTCCATGGGTTAGTGTGGGCCCGTTCCATACTCCTTGGTCAGATTAGCACGTAGAAACTACCCCACTTATATGTTTTTAATTGACTCTGGTCATGCACGACATTTCAATTTGAAGATGTCTCTATCCCCCTGAGGAAGATCAGAACAATATACGATCAAAATGTGTCGGAGCTCTTCTCTGAGTAATAGCATTTAGTGTTAAGAAACTTTTTTGCTATTTGTAATATTGACATCTCATGTTTGGATACCATGCATACCAGAGCTCATGCAGTTTTTAATTCATGTGTTTTTTTTTCATATATTTGTACGTAATAAAGAACTTTTTTGATATATCTATTCAGTCCAATTTTTTCTAGCTGCCTATAGGCCCTTGGGAGCAACTTTTCAAATGAATCATATTTTGGGCTAGCAGCACTTTCTCTCCACCCAGGTGGGTGGCTTTCACTTGATTAGTGTCAGAAACCATGAATCAGACCAAGACAGAAGTACAGTTAGTCACACTTTGTTTAATAATAATAAAAAGGTAAACAGAGTAAGCGTAGTCAATACATAGCCAAAGTTCAGTAACCAGATTGGGTAGTCAGCCAATTCCAAAGTCAGAGAGCCAGAGATCAATGTAGTAGTACAGCAAGCAGGATCAGGAGCCAGAAGGGACGTCAGCCAAGCAACTCTTCAAGAGGAACGCAGGAGAAAGTCTCTGAGATGTGACCAAAGGCGAAGGAAGAGATGAAGTGAGCTGGACGGCTTTAAGTAGCAAAGATTGACGAGCAGATCATCAACAGCTGAGTCACTGTGGAGAGAAAGGAGCTGGCAATTAGCCCACAGCTGAGCAGCCAGCTCAGAGAAGGAAGGGCTGAGCCCACCCCTGACAGTACCCCCTCCTCAATGACCCCTCCCCCTTGGAGGACCACTGGGCTTGAGGGGAAAACGTCTATGGAAATCACGGAGGAGGACAGGGGCATGTACGTCCGAGGATGAGACCCAAGAGCGTTCCCCTGGACCGTACCCCTTCCAATGCATCAGGTACTGTATGAACCCACGGAACCTACGGGAGTCAACAAGGGATTGTACTTCATACTCCTCATGGTTCTCAACCTGTATAGGGTGAGGACGTGTCGCTGAGATGGTAAAGCGGTTGCAGACCAAAGGTTTCAATAAGGAGACATGAAACACATTAGAGATGCTCATACTAGGAGGAAGGTCCAACGCGTAAGCCACTGGGTTAAGCCTGCAAAGGATACGGAAAGGCCCAATAAACCGAGGTGCGAACTTCAAAGAAGGAACATGAAGTTGGAGGTTGCGAGACGACAGCTAGACTCTGTCCCCAACCTGGCAGGCAGGTGTCTGCGGTTAGCATGGACTTGTGCCCAAGTGGAACGAAGGCCACAGAGATGCTCCTCTAACGCAGGAATACTCTGCGGAACAAACGAGGCAGGCAACACGGAAGGTTGGAAACCATAGTTCGCCATAAACGGGGACAAACGGGAAGCTGAATTCAAGGCACTATTGTGAGCAAACTCCGCCCATGGTAAGAGGTCTGACCAGTTGTTGTGATGGTCAGAAATATAGCAACGTAGGAATTGCTCCAAGAACTGATTGGCTCGTTCTGCGGCCCCATTAGACTGCAGGTGATACGCAGAGGAGAAAGCAAGCTGAATACCCAACTGTGCACAAAAGGCTCGCCAGAACCGGGACACAAACTGATTACCCCTGTCTGAGACAATCACCTTGGGTAGCCCATGTAAGCGGAAGATCTCACAAACAAAAATAGAAGCCGGTTCCTTAGAAGTAGGCAACTTCTTGAGTGGTAGGTGTATGGGGTAAATCCGCGCAATGAATTGGGTATTTTAGTTGTGGATATGGCTGCTGCCTCTACACATACAATACCACCTAAGTGGAAAGTATTCGAAAATGGTAAAAAAGCAGGAGTAGTATGGCGCTGCCCTTATGGAGACAAAAAGATATTTTTCTTCTTGGTAGTAAATGTGTTACCTAGTGACCTTATTCCTAAAGAACTGCTTCTAAAAGCAATAATTGGAGCACCATATGTTGCATTTTTCACTTTTAATAGAAAAAATCCGTCACCAGTCACAGTTTTTATTCAACCTTTTGACACATACAGGTTTTAGAAGCAATTCTTTAGGAATAAGGTCACTAGGTAACACATTTACTACCAAGAAGAAAAATATCTTTTTGTCTCCATAAGGACAGCGCCATACTACTCCTGCTTTTTTACCAACTTCTTGAGTGGAATACAATGCAACATTTTCGAGAAACGGTCAACCACCATAAGGATAACTGTGTTGCCCTGGGAATTGGGTAACTCCATAATGAAATCTATAGACAGGTGGGTCCAGGGCCTCTCTCCATTGGGTATGGGTTGTAGGAGGCCCACTGGAAGATGTCGTGGAGTCTTACTCTGAGCACACACGGAACAGGCAGCTACGAAGGCGGTTACATCAGCACGTAGACTAGGCCACCAGAATTGTTGGGAAATGGCCCAAAAGAGTTGATTCTTCCCAGGGTGGCCAGCAGCCTTGGGAGAATGGTAAGTCTGGAGCACAGCAGTACGGAGACTCTCGGGAACAAAGCAGCAGTCACAAGGTTTCTCAGGAGGAGCATCGACCTGAGCAGCAAGAATTTTGTCACCCAAAGGAGAAGTAAGACTGGTGCGATACATAGCCAGAATACGATCAGGAGGAATCACAGGAACCGGAACCGACTCCATCTTGGAAGTGGAGGAAAATTGTTGTGACAGGGCATCAGCCCTTACATTCTTAGTAAGAATCAGACAATGTAGGTTCTTATGGTCAGTAAGAATGAGAACCGGCACAGTGGTACCTTCAAGGAGATGTCTCCATTCTTTCAGGGCTAAAATGATCGCCAACAGCTCTCTGTCACCAATCTCGTAATTGCACTCTGCCAGTGACAATTTCTTGGAAAAGTAGCCACAAGGATGCAGAGCGCACTCAGAGTTAGGACGTTGAGACAGAAGGGCACCAACTCCAGTCTCATAAGCATCAACTTCTAGAATAAAAGGCAACATAGGATCAGGGTGTGCCAACACAGGAGCAGAAACAAAGGCAGCCTTGAGACTCTCAAAGGCCTTAATGGACTCCGGAGACCAAATCTGTGGGTTGCTGTCTTTCCTGGTCATATCAGTCAGGGGCTTGACCAGAGACGAGAAGTTACGAATAAACTTCCGATAATAGTTGAAAAAGCCAAGGGGTTTTTGCAGAGGACGTAAACCCATGAGTCGAGGCCACTGTAGGACCGCTGAAAGTTTCTCTGGGTCCATCGAAAAACCAGCAGTGGAAATGACATAGCCCAGGAATTTAACCTGTTCACAATGGAATTCGCACTTTTCCAATTTACAATAGAGATTGTTCCCTCTTAGTCTCTGAAGCACACGACAGACATCTGTGTGGTGGCTCTCCAGGGACTTGGAAAATATGAGGATATCATCGAGATAAACCACCACACATAACTGCAACAAATCTCGGAGGACATCGGTAATGAACTCCTGGAAAGCTGCCGGAGCGTTACATAGGCCAAAAGGCATTACGAGATACTCATAATGACCTGATCTGGTATTAAACGCCGTTTTCCACTCGTCGCCCTCCTTAATCCTGATGAGATTGTATGCCCCTCTCAAATTAAGCTTAATGAAAACCCTTGCTCCCTTGAGGCGGTCAAATAACTCTGTAATCAATGGAATGGGATAGGCATTCTTAATCGTGAAACGATTGAGACCCCTATACACAATACAAGGTCTCATCTTACCAATCTTCTTCTTCACAAAAAAGAAACCAGCACCAGCAGGAGATCAGGATTTGCGGATTTGCGGATGAGACCTTGAGAGTTTGTCTGCGACATACTCCTCCATGGCCTTATCCTCCAAGACCGACAAAGGGTAAACCTGGCCACGAGGGGGTATGGCACCAGGTTGAAGGTCAATTGCGCAATCATATGATCGGTGTGGAGGCAAAGTACCGGCTTGACTTTTGTCAAAGACATCGCTAAAATCTCTGTACTCCTCCGGCAGGGAGGAGAGTGAAGAGGTGCACAGGACCTTGGCTACCTTCTGGAAGCATCTCTCTCTGCACTGTGGTGACCAGGACAGAACCCCAGCACGGAGCCAATCAAAAGAAGGGTTTTGCATCTGTAACCAAGGATAACCAATAAGCAGCGGAAAATTAGGTGAGGAAATAACTTGGAATTAGATGATCTCATGAAGGGCCCCTACGGCCATGGACAACGGAACAGTCTCATGAGTCACATGGGCAGGCTGTAGAGGTCTCCCGTCAAGAGCCTCAATGGCAAGTGGAGTGTTACGCAGCTGTAGCGGAATCAAGTGCTTCGATACAAAGGCAGCATCAATGAACAGGCCTGCAGCCCCAGAGTCAATTAGAGCCTGTATCTCGACGGATGACTCAGCCCAAGACAGGGTAATCAAAACCAGGGGCTTATCTTTCTGGGAAACTGGAGACGAAACAACGCCACCTAAGGTCTGTCCATGACAGGTCCTCAAGGTTCGGGCGTTCCCTGGACGGGTAGGACAAGACTTCAAAAAGTGACCAGCCTGGCCACAATAAAGGCACAATCTCTTCCTCCTCCTAAGGGCTTTCTCATCCGCAGAGAGACGCGTGAAGCCCAAGTGCATTGGTTCATCTTCACAGACCGACTGGGTACCAGGAGGCATGGGAGGTGAGGGAGGCAGGGGTGGGACTGCAAAGCTTGGAGACAAATGTACAGGAGGCTTGCGCCAGCGCTGCTTAAAAAAAGAGTCTTTCTCTGAGTCTGGAGTCAATGAGGATGGCAAATGTGATTGTCAGAGAACTCACACAGCAAGCACCCGCTAATTCCAATGTGCATGCACGGAACCGTAGCCAGAGACAAATGAGATCCAGAGTGGGCATGCACAATGGTACCTCCTTGCGAACGCGCACACGCGCACTAGCGAGTGCTAGGGTGCTAATGCGCCAACGCGCATGCGCCAATGTGCTAAGGTGCTATTGCGTGTTCGCACACGTACTCTGCCACAAATCCTGCCACACAGCACCCTATATAAACAGAGTCTGCCTAGCATCAGTGCTAGATCGTCTTCAGCTTCTCCCTGTGTTCCTGTTGTTACGCCGCCTGATTGACCTTGTTCCTGAAAACCCAGATATCTCCTGACCATTCTCTTGGATCTTCCCTGCCTGCTGAACCTGCCTCTACCTGCAATACTGACCTTGGCTTGGACTTATGACTACGGTTTTGCCTTCTGATTTGGTACCCCGCTGCCAGCCTGTTGTCGACTCCTGCCTGTTTCTGATTCTGCAGTTGATCCTGATCTGGCTCCCACTGAACAAGTCTGGTGATCAGTTTCCACATATCTTCAGCAGAGGTTCCTGTATCTCCAAGTTCCAGCCTCCTGCCTGCAGGCACCTGCACCCTTTCATTGCCCTCGCACTTCCTGTACCCACCACCAGGGGTGCTTGGACCGAAACCGTGCAAGAGGCCACCCTTATCATTTCGGGCTCCGCTGTAAGGTACATGACAGTGATCAACCTCTCCAGCTCAGTGGGTATATCTCGGGCTGTATATATAGTGATATCCCTCGCGCTGTTGTGAGTATAGGAGTGTGATGACAACTAAACATGAAATATATCAACGTGAGTGAATAGTGATGATGTCTATATAGACTGCAGCAAAATCAAAAAAAGTGTTCACATTACACTCTGCAAAACTATAACCATAAGGAGATTTCGCGCTTCAAATCTATCACATGATCAAAAATTGCAATACCATAAGTGAGAAGCTTGAACTGTGCAAGGAAAAATGTGAATAGATACAAAAATAAGAGAGAATAAAAATAAGAATATTCTATACAATATAGTCCAAGTGAGCTAATTTCTAAATTGCCTTTGTGCAGTGAATTAGTTCATAATAAATGTGTCACATCCGCTGGGATCGGATATAGGAGAAGATAATGATGATATTCTTCCTATGGGGAATGCCAGTTTAACTGGGCTCTCAAAACTCTCACCTTAAGGGAAGCAAATTCAGGCATCAAAAGGTATCTTTAGTGAATGCTGGAAGTAGTGGTGTACTGGTTGTCATATATAGGAAATGTTGCAAGACATACAAAATGTATGAATAAATAACATTCTGATTGCAACAGTGTCCATCTTTGCCAAACAAAATAAATAGAGCTATAAATGCAACCAATATATGTATGTGCTCTTATTAATATCCAACCATCATAATAACAATATTAAAAATTATTTAAAAAAACAGTTTAAATCAAACTCTACGTTCATGCCCCTAGGGGTTAATGTGCGTAGTGTGTGTATCCAGTATGACTCCCTTTGGCTTATACTTCTAATTTTATGACTGCCTCTCCATGAGCTTTTATATTTTTCTATCCCCCAAAATTGGAGGTGTGAAGGGTCCTGATTATGTGCTGTCGCAAAATGTTTTGACACATTGTGTTTGGGGTTTCCTTTTATAATGTTTTGGATGTGCTCTTTGATCCTCACTTTGAGTGCTCTCTTGGTCTGTCCTACATATTGTAGTTTACAACTACACTGAAGTACATAAACCACCCCCTCTGTATGGCATCCTACAAAATCCCTAATTTTATATGTTTCTTCTGTGGTGGTACATGTAAATTCCATTCTTTTACCTTGGAATTTTTATATCTCGGGCTGCTATCTCATCCTTAATGTTATCCGAGAGACCATAAGAGAAGGCAGCCACGATGGCCTCATTGTTCCAAGCAACCTCTGCTGCCAGAGTACGGAATTCAATGGCGTAATCGGCAACAGTTCTTGTACTCTGTTTGATGGACATGAGGCTCTTGGCAGCAGAAGTGGAGCATGTGAGAACGTCAAATACCCTTTGAAGGAAGCCACAAATTCTGGGTAACTCAGGACCACGGGTTTTTGTGTCTCCCATAGAGGGTTTGCCCAGGCCAAGGCTCTCTCAGAAAGCAAAGATATCACGAAACCTACTTTGCTTCTGTCCGTGGGAAACGCCTGGGGCAGCATCTCAAAATATATCTCAACCTGGTTGATAAACCCTCTGCATTGAACTGGATTACCCCCAAATTGCTGGGGAAGCAGAGCGGAACCAGACATGCCTCTTATAGAGGTAATACTCGAGGCGCGTGCCTGCACGGAGACTGGAGCAGCAGCAGGGACCCTGCAACACAGGTTGTACTGGAGCAGCCATAGTGGAAGATTCCAGGTGAGCCGTGCGACTCAGGAGCATTTGTAATGCCAAGGCAAACTGATCCATGCGGTGATCCTGATCATCCAATCTGGAAAAAATATTACCAACAAGTGAACTGACTGCATATTCTGAATTCATGGCCTTCGCCTACCATGAATCGGACTGAGACAGAAGTACAGTAATCACACTTTGTTTAATAATAATAAAAAGGTAAACAGAGTAAGCGTAGTCAATACATAGCCAAAGTTCAGTAACCAGATCGGGTAGTCAGCCAATGTCAGAGAGCCAGAGATCAACGTAGTAGTACAGCAAGCAGGATCAGGAGCCAGAAGGGACATCAGCCGAGCAAGTCTTCAACAGGAACGCAGGAGAAAGTCTCTGAGATATGACCAAAGGCGAAGGCAGAGATGAAGTGAGCTGGACGGCTTTAAGTAGCCAGGACTCAACTAGGGGGGAGGAGGAGCCGGATGTGGGCGGGGTCGGGTCAAGGCTGAGCTTGGGTTGCTGGGTGTCCCTCACGCCGTGATGTCTGCTAAAACAGGCTGGCGGACCATGCACTAGTCTCCGGCCGCCCCCCCCCTCCACCCCCGGCCCGAACGGCGTTGTCGGTCCCAGCGGTCACTGCTCCCAGTATTTTGGCCTCGGGCCCCAACTGCGGAAGGTGGAGACGGTGGGAACGGTGCCCCGAATCCTCAGCTGCAGTGGCCACTACGGACGGGAGCTCGGACGGGTCCACTGAGCCTCCGCAAAACGTGTGCCGGTGCCTGTTGGGAGGAGAGAGGAGAGGAGAGGAGACAAGCACAGACCACTACGCACCAGAACCTGAGGGGATGGCTCGCTGGGATTGAAGGACGGAGGAGGGATAGAGAGCGGCAGAGAGTGACAGCCTAATACAGAAGCGTGATGGTAAATTCAAAGAAATCTTATGGAACAGGCGCAAGCCCCAGGAGTGAAGAAAGTGGGTAAGACTCTGGTTCATTTCTCTGCCTGAAGATGGGTAAGTGATGTACTGGATCACTTGTAATATTGCTAAGGTGCAGGGAAACCTTGTTCATAACGTGACTGTTATACCGCCTCACCAGTATATGCGACTACTTATATGCGACTATACTATAACAAAGTAGCATCAAATATAACACCATTCTTTAATAAAAATCTGGTTTGTTATGGCATTGAATGATGGTTAAGTGAGGCATTGGACTGCTCCCAATACTGCTAGTCTGCTAAGCTGTATAGAAACATTGCTTCATATGCGACTGTTATACCGCCTCACTTGTATATATGACTATACTATAATAAGGTACCACCAATATATAAAACTATATCATAATAATAAGCTGGTTTATATCTGTGCTGAGAGGTGGGTAAGTGACGCATAGGAGTACTCTCAATAGTGCTAAGCTGCATGGAAACTGTACACCTTATCTGACCATTACACCGCTGCACCTGCATATGTGACTTTACTACAACAAGAGATCACCATTACATAATAGTATACTATAATAACAGGCTGACTTATTCCTGAGTCGGAAGATGGGTAAATGATGCAGAGGATTAATTCCATTGATGTAAGCTGTATGGAAATTTTGCATCATAGGTGACTGTTATACTGTTCCACATATATAAGTGATTGTAGTATAATAACGTATCGCTATAATATAACATTACAGCGGAGTAATAATTGTGGTGCAACGAATTAAATATCTTGGGGGAACAAGGTAACCCTCAGTATCAGGGGGAAAAGTCAGAAAACAGCAGCACACACAGCAGATTGGGAGCCCCCAACTCGGTGCAGGTGGAAAATGAGAGGAAAATCAACAAAAGGACCTGCGAACCCACCCAGAACAAGTGCAAGCCCAGGAACCATCAGAAAATATATGATGAATGAAAGTAATAAAGAAAGCAATTCAACAGGTGCAAAAAATAAAACTCCAGACCGACCGGCTAAAATGGGTACAAGAAAACAAATGGCAGATATGGACATAAGACCCCCCAGTAACGAGGTAGAAGTAGAAATGCCAGTAGAGATCCAACAGGCAAATCAGCTTCCTACCAAGGGAGAAATCGCTGAAATGTTTGCGAAACTGGAGGCCTCAATCAAAGGTGAGATCAGTGCTGTACACGAGAACATGAGCCACCTATTAACCAGAGTGGAGGAAGTAGAAACAACAGTGGACAAGCAAGGAGAAGAAATAAAAAACTTGAGACATCAGATAGAAGTGCTGCAGAAGGAACAGAGGTATATAAGGTACAAAATGGAAGACCAAGAGAATCGCAGCAGAAGAAAAAACCTCCGGATTAGAGGCCTCCCGGAAGTGCAAGGTGAAAAAGAAAATTTACAGGAAAAAATGGAGGAAATTTTAAAAGATTTGAAGAATCCTAGCAATATCAGCGGTAATTTAAACATAGATAGAGTCCATCGAATTAGGAAGCCAGCCGAAATCAGGGGAGATGCTCCGCGTGATGTAATAGTGCGGTTTCATAATTTCCGGGACAAAGAGCAGATTAGCATGAATTTAAGGAGAAACCCACAAGTGAAGTACGGTGAAACAAGTTTACACATTTTCCAGGACCTAGCCGCAGAAACCCTAAGCAGAAGAAGAATTTTGAAACCATTACTAGCTGCCTTAAAGGCGAACGAGGTGAAATACTCCTGGGGCTTCCCTGCCAATCTAACTGGACGTAAGGACGGCCGTAAGGCGGTGTTGAGATTTCCGGAGGAAACTCAGAATTTCTGCGACCGACTTGGAATCCCAGTAATGGAGATCCCGGGGTGGTGGGAGAAAAGCGGAAATCAGGAACATTTAGGGGACCCAATCACATGGAAACCAATACTAATGACAAAAGAACACAGGGATTGAAAGAGGCCCCGAACGTAAAATGATTGAAAATGGATTTATCTTTCTCTTCTCTCTCTGTCTCTCTCTCTATACGATCTAAAGTCGGTGGGGGTTGGGGGGTGGGGTGGGCGGAGGGTGTGTGGGAGGGATGGCTGGGATTACACCCAGAGGGAAGCCTTTGGCCAGACTAGACCCTCATCCGAGCTCAACCTCTGGGGAGTAAACCGTGTGGCCAGGTGGAGTGGGTAGGCCAAGGTTTTTTGTTTAGGGGGCTCATGTGGCACCCCAATACTCCCCCCAACTCGTTGGGAAAGGGGAAAGGGCGAGGAGCTGGGCGGGAGGGATATGGGGGGAGGGAGGTGGGTGGGCGAGAGGAGGGGGGAGGGGGTTGGGGGAGGGGAGGGTACATGGGTGGGGAGGGAGGAGGGGGGTTGGGGGAGGGGGGGGGGGGTTAAGGGTAGGATGAGACCAATCCATTCTTTGGTGGATCCGACTATACAGCCAGGAGGGACTATGTAAAGGTGTAAATGGGGTAAAAACAACAGGATGGCTAGGATAAATATAGTCACATATAATGTGAGGGGCATTAACTCTCCCATAAAATGTGCGAACATAATGGGAGAATTGAGATCCCTGAAAGCAGAGGTGGTCTTCCTACAGGAGACCCACCTATACCTTGGTAAAAGCAAGAGAATAGCTACAAGCGAGTTTCCGTATTGGATCTATGGAGACTCCCCGATAAGAGGTGCAAAAGGAGTTGCGATTGGTTTTGCAAAGGGAGTTGGGTTCACAATAGAGGAGAGAGTAATTGACCCGGAGGGTCGCTTCCTGTTCATAAGAGGTAACCTGAATGGACTGGAATGCTCCCTGGCGAATATTTACTGCCCAAACACCAACCAAGGAAGGTTCCTACTGGGAATCCTGGCAAAGTTTGAAGTCTTTAAGAAAGGAAGGGCCATTATCGCAGGAGATTTCAATATATGTTTAGAGTCAGGTAAAGACAGTACGTCGCATGCTCGGGGGTCTGAAGGCAAGTGGATGAATAAACTCAAGAAAAAACTGCGTCAACAGCAGTTGGTAGATATATGGAGGATGCAACATCAGAATATAAGAGATTACACCTTCTATTCCCCCGTCCATGCGACGTACTCTAGGCTGGATTTATTTTTCGTGGAGCATCGGTATGTGGAAGAGGTAGAGGGTACAAATATAGGGCCAATGACGTTTTCGGACCATGCCCCGGTTAGCCTACAAATAAAATTAAGTAAGCATAAAACACGGAGCAATAACTGGATACTTAATGAGGATCTCCTACATGATGAAAAGATAGATAAACTTATTAGAGAAGAACTAGAATTTTACTTTAAAGTTAATACCGCTGAGGAAACATCTGAAACAATGGTCTGGGAGGCCCATAAAGCCTACATCAGATGGATCATGATAAAGGGGGGTGTGGAGAAAAAGAGAAGCCAGGGAGAGACCTTTCGCGTGCTACAGGAGGAAATCATTAAATTAGAGCAACATCATAAGATATCGGGGGATGGCGAAACATTGGTAAAACTATATAGGAGTAGGGAGGCTATACGGCAGTTAATTGAACAGGAAAATCGGAAGAAGTATAATCTTGTAAAAAAGGAAAGGTACGTAGGCAGTAATAGACCTGGTAGACTCCTGGCGAAGATATTAAGCAAAAAGAAAAATAACAAATATATTGACAAGATAAGGTCTAGAACAAATGAGATCCACTACAAGGATCCAGATATTGCAAGGATGTTTCAAGAATTTTACGGTGAGCTTTACTCCATAAATAGAAATGTAACAACTAAGGAGAGGGAACAAAAACAAGTGAAAATTAAAAATTACCTAAGCGAAGTGGGAATGGCGAAAATATCGAAAAATGAGCGTACCACACTGGAGACCCCTATTACAGAGATTGAAGTAAGAAAGGCAATTAGGGAAACACAAGTAGGTAAGAGCCCAGGACCGGATGGGTTGACAGTGCTTTATTATAAAAAATATCAAGACTATCTAATTCCTAAATTGTGTGCCTATATGAATGACATAGGAGACAAGGGGGAAATGAGCAGAGAAGCCTTGGCAGCCAATATTACGGTTATTCAAAAAGAGGATAAGGATGTGACAGTATGTTCAAGCTACAGGCCTATTTCCCTGCTAAATGTGGATACTAAACTATTCGCAAAAGTGATTGCGGGCAGAATGAAGCAGGTAATAAAGAGGATCATCCATCCGGACCAGGTGGGGTTTATTACAGGTAGGCAGGGACGGGATAACAGCATCAAAGCCCTTCTATTAGCTCAGGAAATCAAAAAGAGTGGATTTCCAGGTCTACTACTATCTATAGACGCTGAAAAAGCGTTCGATAGAGTAGACTGGGACTTCATGATGAGCACGCTCAAAGAAGTAGGTTGTGGGGAGAGGATGTGTAAATGGATTAGGGCCTTGTACTCAAGGCCGTCGGCAAGAGTGAAAATAAACGGGACCCTCTCTGAGCCAATTGACATGTACAATGGTACAAGACAGGGGTGCCCTATCTCTCCCATGCTTTTTCTGTTGACATTAGAACCCCTCCTTTCAAGGATAAGACAGAATAGGGATATCAGTGGGGTCGTAATAGGGAATACGGAATACAAACTTGCCGCCTTTGCAGACGACATCCTGCTGTATATAACCCAGCCAAGGATTTCCCTCCCGAATATTATGGTTAACCTAGTAGAATACGGAAAGTTATCAAACTTCAAAGTAAACCCAACTAAATCTGAAGCATTAGAGATAAACCACACCAAGGAAAGCGACCACTCTTACCAAAAATATTTCCCCTTTGTGTGGGGGAAAAAAGAACTGAATTATTTGGGGGTAAAAATCACTACATCAACGGAAACGCTATACCAAGTGAACTTTATCTCGCTGTTAAATGAGGTAAAAGCTGAATTGAATAGAATTCATCTGGGTCAATTATCCTGGGTGGGAAGAATCAACATATACAAAATGGTTTTACTACCAAAAATAACCTACAAAATGCAAATGTTACCAATAACACTACCACATACATATCTCAGAAGGCTACACTCAATGTTTACAAAATTTATTTGGAGGGGAAAGACACCAAGATTAAAATTTTCACAATTGATTAACACTAAAGGTAAAGGGGGATGGGGAGCACCGGATATAAGGAAATATTACGAAGCTATCGCTCTAGCCAGAGTTATTGAATGGGTCAAAAACAAAGAAAAACAATGGGTAGTAATAGAAAATAAAATTAGTGACACTAAATTGGATAAGATTATATGGATTTCGCCTCAACAGAGAAAATACAGCACTGAAACACATGTAATCACTAAACATGCACTCAAGATATGGGACACCCTACACAGAAAGGAACACTGGGAATACAATTCACCTTTAATGCCACTCAAAGATTTAGAACAGTTTGCACCAGGGAAAGAGGAATGGTTTGGCAAATGGTTATTAGAAGAAAATATACAACTAAAGGACGTAATGCACAGGGGTAGAATATGCCCATTCCAAGAGCTGCAGGATAAAAGAGATATGATAGTTATTAACCCCTGGCGTTATAACTAATTAAAACATTATATAGATTCATTGCCACAACCAATTAGATCGATGGATAATTTATTACCACTTGAAAAAATCTGCGTAGATAAAGAGGAGAGGGGGGGGTTTCTCCCGGATATACAAAGTTCTAGTCGAACTAGGAAGGATAGAAACCCCGGACTATATAGGGAAATGGGAGAAGGAGTTAGAGAGAATTCTTACAGATACAGAAGTTTCCCTGATTTTGAAAAGAGTTTCAGCTACAACCGTTAATAGTAAACTCCTAGAATTAAACTTTAAATGCCTGACCAGAATGTACCTGACCCCCGATCGAGTACATAAAATACAAAGGGATAAGTCGCAACTTTGTTGGAGGGGCTGTTCAGAACTAGGGACAATGGCCCATATTTGGTGGCTATGTCCGGAAATGAGAAGGTTCTGGGGCAAAGTAAGAAAATATATTAAAGTAATCACTAATTTAGACGTCCCAAATGACCCTTGGACATGCTTATTCCACATGAGTGATATGCCTACTAAAACATATCTCAGAACACTCTTGCCACATCTTTTTGATGCAGCTAAGAGCTTAATCCCTAAGTATTGGCAAAGGAAAGAGAGGCCAAAGATGAGGGAATGGTTTAATAGAATTAATGAGATACAGTGTCTGGAGTATCTAAGGTTTAGCGAAGGGACAAAAATGGGGGCCTATGAAACAAAATGGAAAGACTGGGAAAAATTTAAAGAATCCCCAAAAGTGGTTGAGATGTGGTCTACATAAGTAGAGGAACACAGAGGGATGGATGGGCACGGTCTCGGAGGAGGGGTAGGGGGTGGGGGGGGGGGTATTGGTAAGAGGGAAGCATTAGTAAACTTTGGGATGAATATTTATCTGTCTTGTTTTTTAATATATTGATTTGGATTAACAAGCAAATATAAAGCCACGATGATGTGATGATAAGATGGGAAAGAAATTTGAATTTTAAATAATTGAAAAATCTTTTCCCGGGAGAAACTTTCAAACTGAAGTGGCAAAAAAAAAAAAAAAAGTAGCCAGGACTGACGAGCAGATCATCAACACCTGAATCACTGTGGAGAGAAAGGAGCTGGCACTTAGCCGACAGCTGAGCGGCCAGCTCAGAGGGAAGGGCTGAGCCCAGCCCTGACAATTGGTAGCTATTACATTGTATGCTGTTTTCCAAATGCTTTCCCTAAGCTGGATGAAAACAGTATTTGGATGCAGTGTGACAAGCTTTCGCTTGGGTTTGCGATTAGCTACCCTCCTTAGAACAGACCAGAAAACTATATTTCCCCCTTGATTAATTGCTTAAAGGTACTGTGGTATATATATATATTTTTGGCATGGCAGTATATATCGATTATAAATAGAAAACTTGTTGCGCTGTCTAAATGAGTGAATCAACCTTCAAATACATAGTGAATAATTAATAATCATATGAAACAATAAAGTCCATAGTGATAAAGTGCAGAGTCCTTAAAACCAGTGCAACACCCAGTGCTTGGATAGATCAGGCAAAATTGTTTCCTTACCGGATCCAAAGACCTATCAAGATCTGTACTCACATCTGTGAGCTTTATTCCCCTTCACATTAGGTACAGATCAGCTTGACTTATCCAGCCTCTTAGCAGGGAATCGTTGGTGAAAACGAGCAAAAAATGTAGCCACAGGATATCCTTTGTGAGTGATAGTCGTGTGTTCTGTTATGATCTTCCTTCAAAGTCTGGAGTCACTTTCATGTCATGTTCTGCGCCTGTACAAACTTGCTGTTTCTCTGACTGCCTTCAGTCTAACCTCCAATAGGGTTATGATGTTATTGAGTAATGGGAGTTTTCACTTTATAAGTTAGGTATAAGTTAATTACAGTTATCTTGGCTGTTCTCCAACACCCGGCCAAGGACACTTTGTGCTGCTGTATTATCCCACTGCATAGCCAGTTGTTACAAGCTTTTTAGTAGGTATCTTATATCAATGTTTGCTTTAAATTGGAGGATTGTAAACATATTTATTTATGTGTTATTTTTCATTTATATTTAGATCATATGGTAATATTGCACCTCCTATATGCTCCTGAGGAAGCGGACATCTGTGAAATATGTAGAACAGAGTGACACACAAGGATGGTGGAACCACACACTATTGTTACATAAATATCTGAACCATCAGTATATGGTTTGCAATAGAGGAAGTTCCTGCAGCAAATAGCTCTGGTGCATTGGAGAAAGTTGTAACTGTTTTTATGTAAAGTGTTTTTTGATATGTTATACAATAAAAGCTCATTTTTTATGATTATTAATATCTGGTTGATGTAGTGCCTATAAAGTCCATGTCCTTCTTTATGTTTAATTAGCAATCCTAGTTTTGGATGCGGCACTTACTACTGGTTTACTAAGCTGACATCCATTTTTACCACACAATGGATTGTTCTGCTTTCGTTCTATGCACTTCTCAGAGCAAAGATTTTTATGTACTAGCAGCTCAAAAGCAATAGGATGAAGCTAAAAAAGGAAACCCATACTTCTCTTTTAATACAAAGGATATCATTCAATACAATATGCGAAGTAAGGGGGAACAACCGGAACAGTTGGGACTTTATATGAAACACAACACTAAGGCAAAATGAGTCATTAGATGTAGATAAAAATAGATAAAATATTAGTTTATTAATACCCCATGAGAGCATAGTAAGTCAATGATATACACCTTACAACAATAGGTATGGTACAGAGTAAATCAACATGATAACATATCACATAATGATAAAATAATAGCATATTAAGCACTGTAGCATATATGCAATGATGGTAACATTCATATGGAAGAGCCCTGGGGCCATCATTAAAAAAAAAAATACAGAATTATGAGTTTGAAAAAAAATAATTTTTTTTTTTTACAGAATTTGAAAGTCAGAATTCTGAGATTCAAAGTCAGAATTCTGAGTTTGAAAGTCAGAATTCTGAGATTCAAAGTCAGAATTCTGAGTTTGAAAGTCAGAATTCTGAGATTCAAAGTCAGAATCGTGAGTTTAAAAAAAAAATCTACAGAATTCTGAGATTAAAAGTCAGAATTCTGAGATTCAAAGTCAGAATTCTGAGATTCAAAGTCAGAATTCTGAGTTTCAAAGTCAGAATTCTGAGATTTAAAGTCAGAATTCTGAGTTTGAAAGTCAGAATCCTGAGTTTCAAAGTCAGAATTCTGAGATTAAAAGTCAGAATTCTGAGTTTCAAAGTCAGAATTCTGAGTTTCGAACTCAGAATTCTGAGATTTAAAGTCAGAATTCTGAGTTTCAAAGTCAGAATTCTGAGTTTATAAAGTAGCAGTCTCTATTAGGAAGATTTTAGGACCAATGAGCAATAATGTAGTAACACCCACAGACCATCATTCTGCAGACATACATGTCTTCTGCTCTGTATATGGATATGTAAATCTATCTTATTAACAGCACACAGTACAGGGAAGCAGGCAGTGCTGGGTTCTCTGGTTCCACGACTGTACTAATAGTTCCTCTGTTTGCTGTCTTATCCTTCTTCTCTGTCATCTGCTCTAACATAAAGAGTCATACTGAAAACATGTGTATTGTGTGTGAGTGGGGGGGGGGGACACAGCTTCCATAGATAGCAGAACACAATGACCAGCACAGCTCTGCACCCCAACTTGTAGGAAACATTGCACTTTTGCCCCTACATGAGGGAATTGTGAATGGTTAGAAAGCAGCAGGACAATGTGTGTCTATGGTCATAATGGATTGATCATAGCAATTACTTGTCTGGACTAATAGAAGTGTTTCACATACAATTAACCTCATATTAAACATAAAAGCAGATCAAAGCCACTACTGGGAGATAGTATAGGGTGAGAGCAGCAGACCTATATTGGTGAAATTGTGGGTTCTAATCCAGGTGAGGGAACTTTTTTTATATATATTTTAAAATATGAGATAGTGAGGGCTTAAATTGTATTTTATCAATATATCCAAATTGATTTCAAGTTCTATTAACAAAGACACACTGATATATTGAGCACACAAAGTTGTAGTCTATGCTGGCTACTATAAATTAGAGAGTAGAGATTTCAAAGAAAAAAGTGTGTATATATTATTAGGCCCCTTTCACACATGCGGACAGTATGTCCGTATTTCATCCATCCGTTTTCGGATGAAATACGGACATACATGCATCCCTATGGGATAGCGGGTGTCAGCGGATGTACATCCGCTAACACCCGATGTTGTCCGGCTCCGCTCTCGTCCGATTCTGCGGACGGAAGAAAATCCTATTTTTCTATCCGTCTGCAGAGCGGATCGGAGGAACACGGACAGACGGTCCGTGTTCCTCCGATCCCCCATAGGGGAGAGCGGAGATCTGACAGGGCGGTCCCTGCACAGTGTGCGGGTCCCACCCTGTCATCTGCCTGCTCAGCTGGGGAAAGCGGAGCGATCCCCGCTGAGCAGCGGATAAACACGGGGCGGATCAACACGGATCCGTCCCGTGTGAAAGGGGCCATAGGGTGTCATCTACAGTTTCCCCGGGGGCAGTTCACAATTTCAGGAGATTGGTCATAACAAATCGATCATAAATCACTCGTCTGGATTAATACAGTTGTTTCACAGATAATTAACCTCATATTAAACATACAAGAGAATATGAAAACACTGCGCTCTAATAGCGAAAATAAAATATATGTGAGCCAGCAGCTGCATACATTGTGACAAACAATAACTGGTAACTGGGAAAAAATGCAGCGCTAAGAAATATTGGGAAGTTAGGGTGTAGTGAAACAATTAAGTAAGAGATGCTGTACTGAACAGTAAAGCATGTGTGCAAAAACCGTAAGTGAAGTGAAATGAACAAACACAGTATAAAGTGTCCCAGGAAGGGGAGATCGCCCTTCCTTACGCTGTTTAGATTTTATTTCAATTGTGATCACTTTTATCCATTTTTTTATGGTATTTATAGAAATAAAAATCCCTGGTTTACCTGCACTATGCAGAAGCTTTTTATTTTTTATTTGCATATTATCCCGATGCAAGAAACTGCCTTCCAGTAGCCCTACTTCCATCACGGGGTCTGGATCAAATCTGTCCCCGGCTTCTCCTTGGAACACATCCTTGAGGTCTATTGGCTGATATCCAGTTGGCAGCCCTTCCTGATGTTTCTTCACCTCACCAGAGAAGTTGAGAAGTGAGACAGAGGTTCCACCGTTCCGGATATCGTTTTCCAGCCTAGGTTTTGCTCCATGCACCATTGACTCCATGTCATACGACAGTGGAGTCCACGTCATCTGGTAAGAGTACCCATCTTATCTTACTTCCTGATGTTTTCATTCTGATGCCCCATATCGAGATGTTGGTTTACAGCTATGGAAGTTCTGTACCCGTTGTTGACTCAGTCACAGATCCACACCGTGCACCACTGACTTTAATTTCCAGTCTCACATCATTTTTTGGTCCATACCAGTTCCTCTTATTAATTTGAGTTTGGAATCATCCATTTACCATATGTGGACACTTTATACTGTGTTTGTTTATTTCACTTCACTTATGGTTTTTGCACATATGCTTTACTGTTCAGTACAGCATCTCTTACTTAATTGTTTCACTACACCCTAACTTCCCAATATTTCTTAGCGCTGCATTTCATATTAAACATAGAAAGAAACTATTCAGAACCCTTAAGGTAAGTATAGTGGGTAGAGTACCAGGCTTATAGTGTTGAAAGTTCTGGTTCTTATCCAGTTCAGAGCACATTTTTTAATTATCTATGTATTTTCAATATATTGATTTTATATTAAACATATTTTAAACTATAAGTTACTGAGAACTTAAATTGTATTTTATTGATATATCCAAATTGATTTCAAGGCATATTAACAAAGACATATTGATAAAATTGTTGTATAAGCTGACTACTATAAATTAGAGAGTAGGGATTTTTTTACAAATCTGTCTATATATTGGGATGATTTTGGAGACATGGAGCCAGTTCTCAATTTCTGGAGATTGTCCCTGGAAGCTGCATGATAACCATCATGTGTCATAACCTTAATCACCGATGCAGGGGCATTTTTCCATCTAGTGACACCACCAATGCAGGGTCATTTTTCCATCCAGTGACACCACCGATGCAGGGTCATTTTTCCATCCAGTGACACCACCGATGCAGGGTCACTTTTCCATTCAGTGACACCACCGATGCAGGGTCATTTTTCCATCCAGTGACACCACCGATGCAGGGTCATTTTTCCATCCAGTGACACCACCGATGCAGGGTCATTTTTTTCCATCCAGTGACACCACCGATGCAGGGTCGTTTTTCCATCCAGTGACACCACTGATGCAGGGTCATTTTTTCCATTCAGTGACACCACCGATGCAGGGTCATTTTGTTTCCATCTAGTGACACCACCGATGCAGGGTCATTTTTCTTCTTCACTACTGTTAGCCCCTTATGTGTGCACCAGTTTTAAACTCCTAGACCCCTTTCACACCGAGCCGCCATAGCGTCGGCGGTAAATCGCCACTATTTTTAGCGGTGTTTTAACATTGGATTAGCAGCACATTTCAGCCGCTTTTACCCCCCGCCAGCGGCCGAGAGAGTGTTAAAACCGCCCCAATGCGCCGCAATAGCGCGGACCTTTCCTGACGTCCTGCCAGCGCAGCGCTCTGGTGTGAAGGCCCTCGGGTAGAGTAATGTGAAGTCCTCGGGTAGAATAATGTGAAGTCCTCGGGCTTTCACACTGGAGACAATGCTGCAGCTGTTTGAGGGCGGATTGCAGGCGCTATTTTTAACGCTAAAGCGCCTGCAAAACGTCCTCGTGTGAAAGGGGTCTTACATACTACAAATATATATATATACAGTATTTTGCTCTGCATGCCACTATTTTCCCAGAATTCCCACCTGAGAGGGGGGAGGGGCACAGTAACCAGTGTATATAATAGCAGAGCAGGCCATGAACTGTATGTACTGGCAGTGATTAAACACAATGCAGTGTAAGGGCAGTGAGCAGAGTGTAATAGCAGTTCTGTCCAATCAGCAGTATATGATGGCAATGCCGACATCCCAAGTCTCCCGTAATTGATGGCGGGGCTCACAGACACCCGCGAGTACGGCACAATCTCCCGGCTGTCAACTGCAGCAGCCCAAGCCGCCCCTCCTCCAGGCCAGGGGTAGCAGTGGTATCGTTATGGGGATGGATTATATGAAAGCAGGTGCAGCACAGGACTTCCTATGTGTCCCAGACTGTTACTCCGCCCTCCTCTCATAACCTTCCAGCTCCCCCAATCACTGAGTGCCCTGCCCTCTGCCAGTATCCAGGGGGAAGTTCACAAACTGTGCCCCTCCCCCCTCTCAGGTGGGATTCTGGGAAAATAGTGGCATGCAGAGCAAAATACTGTACCTGTATATATATATATATATATATATATATATATATATATCTGCAGTATGTAAGTTTAAAACTGGAGCACACATAAGGGGCTAACAGTAGTGAAGAAGAAAAATGACCCTGCATCGGTGGTGTCACTGGATGGAAAAAATGACCCTGCATCGGTGGTGTCACTGGATGGAAAAAATTACCCTGCATCGGTGATGTCATTGGATGGAAAAAATGAACCTGCATCGGTGGTGTCATTGGATGGAAAAAATGACCTTGCATCGGTGGTGTCACTGGATGGGAAAAAATGAACCTGCATCGGTGGTGTCATTGGATGGAAAAAATGACCCTGCATCGGTGGTGTCACTGGATGGAAAAAATGACCCTGCATCGGTGGTGTCACTGGATGGAAAAAATGACCCTGCATCGGTGGTGTCATTGGATGGAAAAAATGACCCTGCATCGGTGGTGTCATTGGATGGAAAAAATGACCCTGCATCGGTGGTGTCATTGGATGGAAAAAATGACCCTGCATCGGTGGTGTCACTGGATGGAAAAAAATGACCCTGCATCGGTGATGTCACTGGATGGAAAAAATGACCCTGCATCGGTGGTGTCATTGGATGGAAAAAATGACCCTGCATCGGTGGTGTCACTGGATGGAAAAAAATGACCCTGCATCGGTGATGTCACTGGATGGAAAAAATGACCCTGCATCGGTGATGTCACTGGATGGAAAAAATGACCCTGCATCGGTGGTGTCACTGGATGGAAAAATGCCCCTGCATCGGTGGTTGAGTTATAAGACATGATGGTTATCATGCAGCTTCCAAGGACAATCTCCTGACATTGAGAACTGGCCCCATGTCACCAAAATCATCCCAATATATACACAGATTTGTAAAAAAAATCCCTACTCTCTAATTTATAGTAGTCAGCTTATACAACAATTTTATCAATATGTCTTTGTTAATATGCCTTGAAATCAATTTGGATATATCAATAAAATACAATTGAAATCCTCACTAACTTTCAGTTTAAAATATGTTTAATATAAAATCAATCTATATTGAAAATATATATATAATTAAAAAACATGCTCTGAAGTTGATACAAACCAGAACTTTCAACACTATAAGCCTTTTGCTCTAACCACCAAGCTATCATAT
This sequence comes from Aquarana catesbeiana, assembly GCF_042186555.1. Taxonomy (NCBI): domain Eukaryota; kingdom Metazoa; phylum Chordata; class Amphibia; order Anura; family Ranidae; genus Aquarana; species Aquarana catesbeiana. Next base: position 188,045,639 of record NC_133330.1, on the reverse strand, counting down.
GTTCTTAGCAGTTTCTTTCTATGTTTAATATGAGGTTAATTCTCTGTGAAACAACTGTATTAATCCATACAAGTGATTTATGATCGATCCATTATGACCAGTCTCCTGAAATTGTGAACTGCCCCCGGGGAAACTGTAGATGACACCCTAATGATCCCATCTGATCACCCTAATAATATATACACACTTTTCTTTGAAATCTCTACTCTCTAATTTATAGTAGCCAGCATAGACTACAACTTTGTGTGCTCAATATATCAGTGTGTCTTTGTTAATAGAACTTGAAATCAATTTGGATATATTGAT